>NC_031995.1:2177379-2274487 GCF_001879085.1 Nicotiana attenuata | reverse complement strand
CTCTCGTACTCTACACTACACTTAAAACACAACAAAACAAAAAAAAACGGGGGGGGGGAGAATACAAATAGAAAAAAAGAGAAAAAGGGGGAAGAACACGAACAGTCATTGAGATTCAAACCCAGTTTGTTTGCAACCAAAGGACTCAAATTGTCACGCTCAGTGTCCCAACCATCAAACTTTACTGGTATGCGCCGGTTTCTCCCTCAAATTTTTTTTATTTTGCATTGTAGTTTCTGAGTTTTTCTTTGGTTTAATCATGTGCAAAAATGTGTAGATGTTTGCGTAGTTGTTTCCCTGTAACGTGGTTAACTTTGGGTTGAGCATGATTTGCGGGTAAGGGGTAGAGCAAAAATAAGATCACCATTGTTGTAAGCTAGGGTGACCTGTGTAGAAAACGGCATCTGCGGTCCGCATGTTGAAAATGCAGTCCGCATTTTGGCTGCAGAAGCAAACCCTAGGTGCTCTGAGGACGATAGTGAAATGCGGCCATTCTGCGGTCGCATAATTGCAATGCGGTCCGCATTTTGGCGGCATAGTTGAACCCCAGCCTTGCTGTTGGGGATGGTAAAATGCGGTGGGTCTGCGATCGCAGAAATGACATGCGGTCCGCAAACCTACCGCAGACTTGAACAGAAGTCCCAGTGTTGAGCCTTGCATTTTGCGGCCATTCTGCGATCGCCTTCTCCACTTTGCGGTGAGATATGCGATCGCATTTGGTGATGCATGTTTTGGCAAGTCCAGTCTGCGATGGTTATGCGGTCCGCATAGTGGTTATGCGACCGCATAATCCACCGCAGATTGAACGCACTTTGAGGCCATCAGTTCTGCGATGCCTCTGCGGTCCGCATTGTGGTTTTGCGACCGCAGAGCACACCGCATTTTGAGCTTTTTCTTTTAATTCTTCTGTGTTTTCTTCCACTCTGCTTCTGTTGTCACTCACATTTCGTCCTTGTGCAGATATGGCTCCCAAACAAAAGCATGCCCTAATAAGGCCATCCTCCAGTCAGCCAAGCAAAAATCAAAGCAACCAAGGACGGAGTCTGACAAACCACGCCCCTCCCAGTCTGATGAGGAGGTGCTCTTACCCGAGGTTGACCTATTTGCTGAAGCAAGGAGGAAGCACGGAAATGACTTCCACCTCCGTTGGGGAGTAGAGGGGTCCAGGGAAAGGTATAGAGTAGGGCTTATCAAGGGGAAACTCCTGCCCGAGAAGCAACTGAGCTTGAATGGGTTGAAAGAACAATATCCCCACATCTTAGAGAACATCAAGAAAAGAAAATGGGAGTCTTTCACTGAGCCACCTGCTGAATACAACGAGTCTCTTGTTCGTGAGTTTTATGCTTCGTATGGGGCCTCAAGGACCAGGCACCACAAACGCAACAGAGTGTTCACTGATGAAGTGTTGGTTCGAGGGCAAACGGTTTTCTGCCACATAGGTGCCATAAACAAAGTATATGTCCCAGACTGGAGTCCAGGCACAGCAGAGTATGACAAAAAATTGGCGAACAAAGAAAGTGCGCGAGGGTGGATTGCCTCAGTGATCGCAAAGGGGACCCCTGCCTAGATCAACCCTGGGCATAAGATTTACAAGGAAAGTCTTTCACGAGAAGGTCGTTTCTGGCTCAGTTTCCTCACGTCTAGATTGATACCGACTCGAAACGAAACTGAAATAGCTATTGGGAAGGCGCTTCTCATTGCCTGCATCATGAGTGGTATCAAAATAGATGTTGGAGCTGTGATATTCCAGGAGATAGGGCTTCGAGCAACACAGTCTACTACTTCACTCCCGTTCCCTTCTTTAATCACAACCCTGTGCAAAGCCAAGAAAGTTCTTGTAGATGAGTGCAAAGACAAAACCGGGAAGGAAACACAGGTCATTGATATCACTAGACTTAGTGATGCTGTTATCCCACCGGTCATTCCAGTTCAGGAACAGCCTACAGAAGAGCCTTCCGGTTCCCAGCCCACTGTAACCCCTCAGGTTACTGTGGCAGCATCTTCCACCTCCGAGCCTGCTCCTCAATCCACCACTGTCCAGCCCGCTACGGCTACTCCTGCTGTCTCAAAGCTTGGTCTATTGGCTCAGCACGCCAATGCCAAGATAGACCACCTTTTGAAGACTTTGCCGACTCTCATAAAACAAGCCCTTACTCCGTTGCAAGCTTCAGTGACAGACCTTCAGCAGCAACAATCAACGTTTGAGGATCGGTTGCAGCAACTTGAGTTGCGGATAGAGAAGATAGAGCGGGGGGAAGTTAGTGGATTGCCTGGCCTCAAGGAGGAGGTCGCTTCTATGAAGACTGAACTCCAAAAGATGCAAAACTTGGAGTTCGATCTGTCATCCCTCCTTCCCACTGACGGTGACCAGGCTACAGGCACAGTACCTCCGGACTTAGGTCTTGATTTCTCTGCGCTAATGACTGAGACTGCCCCTCCTCCAGCACATATTTAGATCCCTTCTGGGGAGGAGTCCGGAGGTTCTGGTAAATCAAAAGATGAGGAGGAAGATGGGAGCGAGGAGGAGGAAAGTTCGGGGTATTCCAGCGATGATGGTCCTCAAGATAAAGGGAAGCAGATTGCGGATGCCTCTGTCGAGAATGCTGTCATTGAGGAGGCTGCTGTTGTAGAGATGGAACAGGAAGATATGCAGACAGCGATCCAGCGGTCTCTAGTAGACATGTCTATTCCTACAGCTCCTTTAGCGACCCCATCATCAGTGGGTGTGTCCAGCAGCTCTCAGGCTCCACCACCAGCTCCAGCTCCAGTACCCATTCCTGCTATGAGCCCGCCTGAGGGCACTACTCATCAGAGGAGGCCACATCACAGACCGTACTGCCATCGGTCCCAGCTGCCACATCCGAGGGTGACCCCTCCAGCACCCAGCCAGCTACTGACTCCCATAGCACTTAGTGTGCCCTAGGGAGCCCCCCTCAAACTCATCTCTTTATTTTTATGCATTAGGGACAATGCATGCTTTTTAGTTGGGGGTGGAAGGTAGCATGGCATTGTAGATATTTGTGTGTGTATAAATATATATATATATATATATATATATATATATATATATATATATATATATATATATATATATATANTATATATATATATATATATATATATATATATATATATATATTTGGTGATACTGGAAATTGCAAACTCTTGTACTTATGAGTATTTTGTGTTCTGTATATATTAGTACGACTTTGGTACATAAGTTGTGTTAGGAAATGTGTATATGTTAATAGTAGTGTTTGTTTTGTGTTCATAGTAGTGTCCATAAATAGCAATTAGTAGTCAATTCCCCTTGGTTTTTCTTTCCCCGGTTCTTTTCCAAGGGTGTAATAGTAGAACCAGGAGAGTAGGATGAATCATATTGACTGGTTTGGTGTATTTGCCTAGTATCAAGCATGTGTGTCTGTACATAGCATATACCCTTCCGCATGTTTATAAAAAAAAAAGAACAACTGTGTGAACATGTGCCTATGATGAAAGCGTTGAATGCCAAGTGTTGACTCGAAAGCATCAAACTATGCGAGTGAAACAGTTCATGTGCCATGTGAGTGTGAGTTCCCTGTGTGTATATAATTCTTGTGTGTACTTCTATCATCCAGAACTTGCCCGGTTGGTCTTTCAATGCTAATGATAGTATGTTTGGTTGGAGGGATAATCTTAGGCATTCTTTGTCTTAATTGCTAAACCTCTGTAGCCTTTCAAGCCGACTTGTACATAAATAATATCACTAGTACCCAATTTGAGCCTTTAAGCCTTTTCTTTGGCCAACTCATTACAAACCTTTCCTTTTTTTTTTCTAAAATAATCCCCTCTCTTAAACCCGTCCCTCCTTGAACATTGAGAATGAGGCTAAAAGCCTAAGTTGGGGGTGGTGTCATAGTGGAGGTTGGTAAGGTTGTACGTTGAGTTAGAACCACATGCCTCAAAAGTATTTGTTTTAGATTATTCAAGCTCCTAAAAAAAAAGAGAAAGATTTGTGTACAAAGAAAAACAAAAACAAAAAGAGAAAGAGAAAACATGTAGATTTATATAAAGTATGGAGCTTTGAATAACAACTAGAAGAGGTATGTAAGGTTGTTCTATATTGGAACCTAGATGAAAAGTGAAGATATGGGGGTTTGAAAAGAAGCAAAGTGCGTAAGAATGAAACAATGTGAGTAGTGTTCAAGGAGGGTGAAGTCACTTATACCCAAATGTTCATCCAACCCTGCCATAAACCTACATTACAAGCTAAAAAAAAATTCCTTATGGGATCTCCAACCGAACACTCTTGAATAAGCGTTGAATTAAAATAAGGGCAAGCTTATGGTATGAAATGTTGTAGCACTTGAAGTTCTTTCTGAGAGTGAGTGTATTTGTAAAATGTCCCTTTTTGTTGTCCTTGTAAATATTGTGATTTTGGGACCTTCTTTCTAGTGAGGGTACATGAACTGTGGAGTTAAACAAAAGTTAGGCTTTTGAGTCAAATGCAATTGCGCTCACTTGAGGGCAACATTTTGTCGCAATGTTTGAGGCTCAGGGTTCACAAGTTGACTAGTTTTCCATGTATATATTATCAGTTCAGGAAGGGTAAAACAATTGTAAATGCATGCTTGAAGTACTAGCAATGAACACCACCCGTAGTCATTATCGTTTCATGTTTTGTAAATAAAGTCTAGAATATGCTAAGTCTGTTTTAGTTGCTTGAGGACAAGCAAGAGTTTAAGTTGGGGGTGTTGATGTGCCGGAGAATTTCGGCACATTTCAATACTAATTGCTTAGATTTTAGCTTGTTTTAATGCAATTATCTCCGTTACTTATGTAGTTTTGTTGTTTCTACTGGGCATAAAGACTGAGGATCCAAGAACATGGAAATGGAAGGAAAAAGACAAGAAAATAGCAAAATATAGCAAGAAAGCTGGTCTGCGACTCACTATGCGATCGCAGATCAGACATGCGAGCCGCAGAGTGGACGCCAAATCGCAGACACAAACAGAGTTCTGAGCTAAATTTCAAGTCAAGAATGCGGTCCACTATGCGACCGCAGAACCAACATGCGAGCCGCAGAGTCAACCGCAAACCAACCATGAAGGTCACTGAATGATGAAAATGCGACGCAAAATGCGATCGCATTTCTGCAATGCGATCCGCACAACTAGAATGCGATAAAGACCTGTCAACTAGGGTTCCATTCTGCGGTGAGGAAGATCAAAATGCGGACCGCATACGTGATCTGCGACACGAATGCGGTGGCATATCAGAGCTGAAAGGGCATTTTTGTCCGCTTTCTGTCCCGATTTTGATCCCACTATAAATAATTTTATGATGTCTTTGTGGGCTCATCTTGTCTAGTCTTTGCACTACATTCCAAGACTTTAATATTCCTCACTTATGGAAGCTTTTGGGTGAAGATTCTCTACTTTGTAAGCTTTTATGACATTAAATACTCTTTGGATTTTGTATTGTAGCATGAGTAGCTAACTTTAAATACTAAGGTTGTGGACCCTAAATGGGTGTTATGTTAATGGGTGTTTAACATTGAATATATATATAATGGTTGGTTGATATTTATTTATTTCTTGTGCTTCATTTATTGTTGGTGGTTGCAAACATTAACAAGTGCCATTAAATTCTACTTTGCTTGGGAAAGTGGGTTAGAATTTGGTAGAAGTAAATATCAAAGACTCAAGGCTTTAAACCTTGTTTAATAAAATCGCTTAGGGATAAGTGGGTGTTATTTGGCATATATTGATTGTTATTAATTGCAACTCTTTTACATTTGGGAAAATTATAAAGAGGAAATACTATCCAACTATTGGAACATATTGGGTAGTCGCTCAGACATCATTTGCATATCAAAAGGACCGACCATTAGAAATATATCATATTAACACCGATAGCATTACATTTCATTAAAGGGGACACAACCTTGGTTTCTTTAATCCAAATTATTTACACTCTTAATATTCCAACTAGTTGTTACTTCAAAACAAACTCAATTCGTACTCTTGTCACTATTAATTCACACTATTGTTACCGTTAACTGGATAGAATTACGACTTTAGTCGAGCAACACACTATTCTAGTAACCTTTTCACACCTATTCCCTGTGGGATTCGACCCCAACCTTGTTGAGTTATTATATTTGACATCGACCGCCTTACACAATTTATAAAAGTGTAATTTGAGCGTATCACTCACACCTCCTCACCGGTGAATGAACAATAAATGAGCAAGCAATAAATCTATAAAGTGATTGTTGAGCACGTTTAGGCAAGAAAAGCAGAGAATGTTCTCTTGTATTCAATACTCGTCTTCCTTACAAAATGACAAGGGTCCCCTTTATATAGGAGGGGGAATTCCAACATAGTACATATCTAATAGTAACGAGGAAATGCTATTGGTACAGCTGTAAAATAGCTCAGTACGGATTTGTACTATTCTTGCAGACCTGGTCAGCTCTAACCACGTGTCCTTGGGAGCTTTCCCGCCTTTCCATGACGATCATAGATTTGTAATGCTCCACGATTGACCACAATGAACCTTTGATATGTTCCCTCGAGGACGCACCTCGGGGTCACCCTTCAAATTATGCTTCGAGCCCCTCGAGGTCGGGCGTGGAGTGCCATAGTAGCCCCAAAGTCGAACTCTCCGATTTTGGCCGTATACAACCTAACAACCACCTTCCATTCCAATGATCCACCTTACCATCGCCTCTAGGCCATCCACAACTTCCATTAGCACATGCATTCCCAACAATACACACCCAAACCATCAATCTCCTTAATTAACCCATTTAACAATCTCTACAACACCGACACAACCTAGGTTAGGCACTTATGGATTCCAATCACCATCCCATAAGTCCTAACATATATTTCATACATAAATAATCACTATAGAGTGGTTAGAGATGATAGACATACCTCTTGTAGTAAGAATCTTGAGAATCCTCACTTGTAGTGTTCTTGACAAATTTAAGGATTTGAATGGAAATCTATGGATTTTAAAGATTAATCCTTGTTAATATAAGTGTTTAGGAGTAGTAATCAACTCAAAATACTCGAAAAACATTACCTTGGATCATAGGAGGGAAGTATGGGACGGATTCCCCGTGATATAGCAAGCCCTAGCTCAAAAAATGACTTAGAGACTCTCCATACCCGGTCTTGGGTGTATTTATGGGGATGCTACGTGCGTGGCCGAGCATAGGCCGCGCACACAAGGCAGAAACTTTCAAATATGCACGGCCGCTCACCGGCCGCGCATCTGGCCACGCATATGACACAGGTCCAGTAAAATGGCCATAACCTTCTGTATAGATGTCCAAATGAGGAGCGGCTTGATGCGTTGGAAACTCGACTCAAAGGGATTTAATTTGATAGGTCTTAGATCACATAACTCTTTATAAAAATGAATATATGCTCGTCAAAAGTTTGGTCTTGTGCGTACTTATTTGGAATTTTTTGTCTATTATGTAATTTTTCAACTTGGCTTAGACTTATGCCTCTCCTTAGACCCCAAATCACTTATAATGTGCCTCGTACACTTATTACTATACCAAATTTACAACCTTCATATTATTAGTCCTCGTACGCACACAGAATAATACCGTTAGCCTACCTTGACAGCACGAGGGCTTTACATATTCATACCTTATCGGTCTCCTCTCACTACTGGCTACTCGATTATTGTATAACCTAATATCTTGCCTAATATGGCAAGCCGATCTCTTTCACTTTGGACCATATCTGGTTTGAACACTCATTTTCTTTCCTTCTATGTTCATTCTTTGTCTCTTATGGTGTGCATCTCTGAGATTCTCCCGATTCTTCATTTTACCCTAAAGTTAGGGTTTTCATATCTTTGATTCGAACCAGATTTTCTTCAAATTTAGTTTGTTTTACGGTTTTTTTTGGTCTGTATTCACTTTGTTACTCACAAATCTGCCTATTTTCCGTTAAATCTTTTACTTCCCTAAACTAGGGTTATAAACTTCCTTAATCGAACCAGATTTGGTTCAAATCTTATATTTTTTTCAATAACTCTCTGCCTATGTTCTTTTATTAAAGAAAAATGATCCTTTGCATTTATTGCTCTATCAATTTGTGTTTACTTAAAATTAGGGTTTTTCAGATATTAGTTGATTATATTATCTTTCAAACTCCTGCCTAGGTTCATTATGTGATATTGTGCTGATTTTAAGGTTTGCCTTTTGAATATTCTCTTGTCTACCTTATTTTTACTCCGCTGATTTTATGGTTTACCCAAAAATTAGGGTTTTGAAATCTTTTACTGAGATTTTAATCTTCCTTTCTTGTGTGGTACTGATGTTTCTTTATTTTGCTTGATTTACCCTGTTCTCATTATTTCCCTACCTCTGTCTAAGTAGTACTTGCCTGATTACATGCTTTTATGTCCTACTAATTGATTGAACTTGACTTCAAATTGATTTCAGAATTATTTTCATTCCTTATTTGTGTATGTTTGATTTATTCCCTTATTTGTCTGCCCAATTGAACACTATTTAAATCCTTTCCCCTCTTCCCTTTAGGACAGACTCGAACTCTCATACTCTCACTAAAACCTAAGCTATCTTATTCTGATTCTGTGCTAATTGTCTTTGGTTTGGGCCGGCTGAAAGCCAAGGCCAAGTTATTCTGGAACATAACTGCTGTGGCATATTTACTTGCTTTCTTACTTAACTGGTATGCTCTAATCCTTTGCAATTTCATTCTCTATGCTTTGCTCGACTAGCATGTTTTGATTCCAAGTATGATTCTGTCATTTTATGTGATTCTATGATCTCATCTAGTCCTAGGAGTGACACTTTTAGTTTAAGATTAACTAGTTTGAATATTATGAATCCTCTTATGAGTTAGCCTAATGTCTAAATTTGTTTCATGCACTATTTGTTAATCCTACACTTTTTCTGAACTTAGTATCCCTGTAATACTTTTAGCATGAAATTGGTTTATTAATCCTAACTCTACCGATTTTTGTATGGTTACTTAATTCTTGTGACTAGCCAACATAACTGTTTTGCCTAATTGCTTTTGTGATTAAAACAATGATTTCCCTAGCATGAATATTTAGCTTAACCAGACTTTCAACTTACTTGAACTATGTGTTTGAGCATAACCTTGTTTGGTGCAGTTCTGTCTGCAACTCTATGTTTTAAACCTTGCTTCTTCTGAAATCAAATCGTTTTAAAACCTGCTCCTACCTCTTCTATGTACTGATTTTAAAACCCCCACTCTTAGTCCCTTTGGTTCTCAGCCACTCTAGTGTGAACACTGCTTAGGGTCCACATGAGACTCTTGTGAACTCTAACATATTGGAGACTAGTTTTCCAATCTCTTATGAGCTATCTTCTGAATGTATTGTTCTGGTGTAAGCATTGCCCTGGGTCCCTGAGGCCCTTGGGAACTTTGACGCACCAAAAACCTGGTTCTAATGTGCTATGATGAATCACTATGTTGTGCCTCAATGTTGTTCTGGTTGGAAGGCTTGGTTCCCAGGTTTATTTGGGCATAATGAAGGCTCCCTATAGTGTCTCACTACTATTATGTACTTTATTTGCTATTCTGGTCTGTAATAACTTTGTAATAACAGATTCTGGGGATATTTAGTAAAGCTGGGGAGTTCTCTTATTTCCTTTTCCTAAACTGGGTAGAAATCCTACCTGTAGGATTTAGTTATGCTATCAATTCTGTTCATTTGGTAAAAGCTGTATGAGTTCCATACTGTGCCTAGAAATCTTGCCTATAGGATTGTCATTGATGAGGTTAATTCTGTGTTTGCATATTAGAAAACAGTTTTCTTTCTTTTGGAATTTCGTTTCAACAATGGAGTTCGTTTAAAGCGCGTGGAGAGTTCGTTTGAAGTTGTCGACTGAGGTTCAAGTTCGTCGTTCCGTTTAGTGTAGGTTCATTTTGGTGTTTTGGATGGGCTCACTGTCGAGATTTGCATATCCGGATTCATTTGTATCTCTTCTAAACGCTTTAAACACCAACTGAAAGGTCGATTTTCAAGTTCATAATCTGTTTTCTCCGGTCTTATTTAATTTTGTTAGATTTTCGTTACCGATATTCTGTTTTGCTTTCATGTCTAAATGTTTGTGGTTTCAAATCTGCTTTGTTTTGACATTGGACTGCATCTGATTTGATTTTGCGATCGCTGAATTGGTTTCGACTGCATCGAGTTTTACATAAATGGGCAGTATGTTTGATTAGTTTTCTTGCTTGAATTCCAACTGATTCGTCGGTTGAAACTTTCCTAATTTATTTGTCGACAAAGATCCATTTGTTCCTCTTTGATATGGTTTGAGTTGTTTGTGATTTTCATATTTAAGGTCTCCAAAAGATAAGCCAAAAAGTTCCACCAATTTGAGTTTGAGTCTTCAGTTGAGTGTTCCCCATTCCACTGTCGTAAAGAATGAGATTGATGGCTATTTCCTTTTAGAGTTGGTGCCATGCTCATTTATTATGATCAAAGGAAGAAACTGTTTGTTGATTAATTTAACGTGAAGATATGAATGAGTGGCTTCAAATCTGTATCATTATGAATTGTTGTTTCTTTGTGAAGGAACGGAATAACAATGAGGTTAAGGGATACAGACTCTCTTTCATATTTTCGACATACTAATCTTTGCCTATCTTATTTCTTGTTATGTATTACTGCTCATTAGCTGGCTCTCATCATATTTTGATCCAACTTGCTCTCCTCTCATCTGCCACTACCTCCCTTCATGTACTTATTTAGGGTTGTTGGTGTCCCTATGTTTAAAAAAATGCACATGAAATGGTTTTATTCATCTATTTGGTTTTATTTTTATTTTTTCACTTTTATTGTGTTGTTCGCTAGGAGCATGATTTAGGCACGTAATTAACTCATCACAATTATGGGTACGGTTCTCGTGGCGTAGTTGTGATACCTAATTTCAAATTAGTTTTAAATATGAGTAGCCGTAGTTCACTTAGTTGAATGCTCTCCTTTAATAGAATTGAGGTGTGCCATCCAATCACATAATCTGTGTCCCTCATATTGATTACCTTAACTTATGCCGAAAAATGCCTTGAACTCTCGTGGTTTGCTATAGGCGCGTTAATTAAATAATTGTCATAGCTACGAGTACGGTTCCTGTGACGTAGTTGTGATGCTTAATTTCTAAAATCCAGGGGTACATTTTTGTGACCTGGCCACAATTTAATCTTGTTAATAAAACAAACATGTTGTAGATCGTGGGTCGGTTCCCGTGACACGATTCGCAATGTGTAATCCAAAAATTAGTTGTATAACAACCGTATTATTAAAAGCGGTTTAAAAGGATTAAAATGCACATAGGTTTCAAAGATGTTTTAAAATCAAATAAATAGGCCAATATTAATAGTTGAGCGACCGTGCTAAAAGCACGGAACTCGAAAATGCCGAATACCTTCTCCCGGGTTAACAGAATTCCTTACCCGGATTTATGTGTTTCGCGGACTGTAAAACAGAGTCAAACTTCCTCGATTCGGTATTTAAACCGGTGACTTAGGATACCATAAATCATCCCAAGTGGCGACTCAGAACTTAAATAAATAATCCCGTTTCGATTGTCACTTAAATTGGAGAAAACTCCCCTATACCCCTCCCGGGGGTAGGAAAAAGGAGGTGTGACAGCTCTGGCGACTCTGTTGGGGTGTAAGAACCTAGAACTTCTAGTTCAGGGTTCAAGAATTCGAGCTTAGAATAATTGTTATATTTGGATTTTATTTATTATCTGATTTTTATTACATGCTTGATCCTAATGTGCTAAATGCCGCTTTTTACCGGTTTGATATTATTTGAATTGTATATAAACTGTTGCGAAACCCTTCTCTTCTAATCTTCTGGGAAATGCACGCTGTCGTGACTTCTTTTCTATTAGTTTCATATCCCAATTTAGAACGAGGTTCGGACAAGTTGCAAAGCCGGATGATCTTTTGGTTACCGGTACGCTGCCCCCCTCCCCCTGGCTCGAGTTGTCCGCTCGGGTAAGCCAGGTCTAGAATAATACACCCAGGTTTTAAACTTATAATAACATAGCCTCATGTCGGATCCCTAGTTGGAGCTCTTGATTGCATCATGTGCATTTGACTTTTGGGACTCAACACAGGGGTTGGATCCGTTTAGGACAGGTGTACCCAAAAATAAAAGACCATCCTGACGCATCATATGTGCTACATGTTGCAGTTATAAAGGGTAAAAGGGGTCATTTGGCGGACCAATGAGGTTTGGGGATAATGAGAGAAGAGGGTGAAGTGTAAAAAATAAAGCAAGTAGGGCCCAGTTATGTTTTTCTTTCACATTTTTTTTAAAGAAAAAGACAAAAAGAAAAAATGAAAAATCCAAAAAAAATTTTGCACTTTCCCATCATTTTCCCAAAAAAAAAATCAAAAAAAGAGGAAAAAGAAAATCCAAAAAGAGTTTACATGTTTCATCATTTTTCAAAACAAAAGACAAAGAATATATTTTTCTCTAAATTGTTTTTTTTAATTCTCGTCCGTATCCAATTTTCCCGAACTACGCATACCCGATTCTTGTCTCTCAGGGCGGGATACGTAGGCAAACCACATAGGGTCCGGTCTTCCTAGTGAGTCTTAGGTTCTTGGCTTCGCGGAGTCGTAGCCAAATCTTGCATCTCTAGCCACTTTTGGCCACATCGGTCATTTTGCAAAATATGGCTATTTTTGCAAAGTGGTTTGTTTAATTGTCTGGAGAGTCTTGAATCCACAACTAGGTGTCTCTTTACTTTAAGGCCCATCCTTTTCGAATTTGCATGTCTAGCCGCTTTTGGCCACATCGGCCGTTCTTGCAAAATGGGGTCATTTTTGCAAAAGTGGTTCAGTGACCATGTCTTAGAGTTCTAAGTCCACAACAAGATGTTCTCTCCGTTTAAGGTCCATTGTGTTGAATTTGCATGCTTAGCCATTTTTGTCTACATAGGTCATTTCTGCAAAAGGGGTCATTTATGCAAAGTAATTTTTTCATGACTTAGAGGTCACCTTTGATGAGTTTGCGCTAATAAGCCACGTAGGTTAATTTTAGAAAAATGGTCCACAATCATGTCTTGCATGTGTCCAATAGGGAGTGTTATTGTCTCACATAGTGTTCTAAATCTTTAACTCTATTTGGTTTTAGTTTTCTCATACAGGTGTGGATCTACTTACCGGAGTTTGAACATGGCAGACACCCCCAAGACCATCTAGTCAGGACCGTTGCATCCAGGAGTTGCTTAAGGAGATTTTTTTATATGTTTTGAGTCTGTTGCTTTTTATGTTGTCTTGTACTTTATAGTCATGTCCAGTAGTAATGATTTTTTTTAGTTGTTGTCGGAGTTTGTCGTAGTATAGTTGACTTGTGTCTCTCGTTATCATATTTCCTGTTTTGTATTTGAAAATTAAAAAAAAAGTTGTAATGAATAATCCAAAAAGATTTTTATTTTTTTAGTTTAATTTATCCATTACTTTTTCCGAACTACGCAAAGATCTGATTCATGCGACATCATAATACGCCGACAACCTACATAGGGTTCAATCGAATTATTTTTTTATTGTTAAAAGAAAAACAAAAAAAAGAAGAAAAAAAAAGAAAAAGAAAAAAAAGAAAGAAAAAAGAAAAAAAAGAGATGAAATTATGGGAGGTGAGAAATGAGAGAAAAGAAAATAGTGATAGTTAGAAAAAAAAGAGGGAAGGAAAATGAGCAAGCCAAGAAGTGCTAGAAAAGAAAGAAAAGAGAAGACTGAAATGAACAAAATTGGGATGATGCCAAGTGACCTTGTGACCCTAGAAGTCAAACTAGAACCGTTAATTGTTGCTAGGTGCATTGCACGCAATGTGATATTTTTAGCTGTTAAATGCCCTAATGCTAGCAAAGACTTGGACACAGGGGTTATTGATTCGTCTAAGGGAATTATTGTGTCAGAATCTGAGTTGAATGAAGAGGTCCTAAGCTTGAAAGGGCAGATGACCGAAATATACCAAGCCTGGATTAGTGGGCGTCCTCCACCATTAATTCCCACTAACTACCCTGAAAGCCTTGTCACCGTTCCGCCACTCTCCCAAATCCAGATTCCCACTGTTGCTGATATCTCCCCAGAACCTTTTCACACTCCACCCGCCAAAACCACCTCATATCCCGCTTCTTTGACCACTCATGTTTTTGTAGCTCAAATTCCGGCTACCTTTCCTCGATCCTCCAGCGAGACTGTGTTCAAAATCCCCGATGCCCAACACTGTACTCCAGAACCAACTTTCAAGGTCTCGGATCCATACTCTCACGCTCCTCATTTTGAGCCTCCCGGTGAAACTAAAAAGCCTGCTAAGATAGTGGAGCAAGAAGAGATATCCAGGAAGGTGAAAATCTTAGAGCAGTCTTTAAGAAACATGCAAGGGATAGGGAGCCAGATGAGCGTGTCTTACAAAGACTTGTGCTTGTTTCCTGACGTCCAACTGCCTGCTGGGTTTAAGATGCCAAAGTTTGATTTGTATGACGGGCACGGAGATCCCGCGGCTCATTTGAGAGACTACTGCAGAAAGATGAGAGGCGCCGGTGGGAAGGACAAAATTATTGATGGCATATTTCAGTCAGAGTCTGAGTGGGGTAGCTCTAGAGTGGTACACCCTCCAAGACGCTAGTAAGTGGCATGCATAGGCTAACCTGGCTCGAGATTTTGTTCGGCACTATCAGTACAATGTAGACATTATCACAGACCGATCCTCCCTATCTCAGATGGAAAAGAAACCCAAGGAAGGATTTTGGGAGTTTTGGTTCAGATGGAACGAACAAGTTGCTCGGGTCAGTCCTCCAATTGATAGAAAAGATGCTGCTGAGCCCCGCCAACGATAGGATCCAGTGGGCATTCCTGCTAAACGCTTTTGGCCTCAATAATGACCCTATGAATGTCTCTAAGCTCCACATAATCGACCCCAGTATTATTCTCTGAACAACACCCGGCCATCTGTCTAACCACTAGGTCACTCCCTAGGGCGAGAACCAGCATCCCAAAATTCTCGTGCGCCTTCACAGCATTTTCAGGCACCCCATAACCCTAAAAAACATAGGCATGGAGGGAAATAAAGGCAGAAAGATAATTTCACAACAATCTGGGAATCCTACACAAACTTGTTTGAAAGGTTAAAACATTATGGCTTGATTGAGCCGCTCCTCGGTTATACTCCAGACCCATATGCAAAAGGTTTTGATACTACTGTACGGTGCATGTACCACTCTAACGTCCAAGGTCATAGCATTCAAGATTGTCGTGCTTTGAAAAGGGAAGTAGAAAGAATGATTCAAGAAGGGATAATTGTGATCAAGGACAGTGAGAGGGAGTGTGAGAATCCTCTTGTGAACTTTCTGACTGAAGTTAATGATATTGAAATTTGTAATTATCTTGGTAATATTGATGTGGAACTCAGTGGCTAAGATGCGAGTTTGGTAATTGGAAAGACGCTCCTTTCTTGGCTAGCCAGGGGAGTCCTGGTGGTTTATTTTGTTGTCATTTCTGTTGTCCAGGTTATTTCAGGGTTGTAATCCGGATATTTTCTTGTGAATCAAACCCTTCTATCCACTTATTTTGCCTAGTTCCTCTAGTCGTAGTAACTCATTTAGTGTTATCTAGGTTTGTTCCAGGGTTGTAACCTAGTTTATTTTTCTTGTTTTGTTGTTCAAGCCCTTTCACCGTCTGTCTAATGCAATTTTCTGTTTCCTGTTATTTCTAATCATTTTTGTTTAGTTATCTTTTCCTTTTATAGTTCTTTTCATGCTGGCTCTAGTGACATGACATGCACGAATAATTCTGGGCTTGGTCTTAAAAGTTAGTTTAACCATGAAGCAATGAAACAATTTTGAAGATGATAGGGGCACTTGAGGGCAATAAGTACAGATTTGGACATTTTGAGATCATTTGAAGCCCGAGCTGTGTGAAACTGGGGCAGATAATTTGGGAAGTTAATAGGATGATAAGGATTCGTTAAAGGAGAGTGCATCCCAAACAACTTGAAGCGAGCAGTTTTGAGTTCAAGTGCACCTCAATTTACAAGATAAAGTCAAGAGAGTTTGCTCCGAATTGACGGAGTATATCCATTGTGAAGAGGGAATCACCCAACGAGAGTTCTATGCTTGACAAGGCGCTAAAGAAAAGTGGAAAGCATATCAGTGATATCAATGCCGAAGCTGCAAAAGAAATGTTGTGCATGATCTTCTTTTTCATTCTCAAGTTGAACGTGTCGTACTTGGCATTTTCAGGGATTGGGAGGCCCTCTTTCAGCTACCCAAACACTTATACCATTCGATACCCTTTTGAGCCTGTGCTGATTTGTTTGACCTCCCCTCTTTTGGAATCGAGTTAGAGTCATACAAAACAAAAGTTCATGTCCCTATAGGTTTGTTTTAGAAAATTCAAATAAAAAAGAGAAAGAATAGAAAAAAAGGAAGAAAAAAAAAAGAAAAAAAGAAGAAAAAGAAAAAAGAAAAAAGAAAATAGCAACAAAAAGTAGTCTAGTGAACTACGTTTGACCTGATTCTTGTCACCACAAGATACGTAGGCAGCCTACGGTTCGGTCATACCAAATAAAATATTTCATAATCCCACGACGTTGACAGTGGGACAGTCTTTCTTAATAACTCCATCAAAAGAAAAAGAAAAAAAAAGAATCAAATTTCCTTGTTTTAGAAATTGGGGTAAAGTTTTTAGAATGGATTCCAAAAGTTGTAAATAAATTAACCCCGTTGTCTTAGTTATTTTGAGCCTTTATTGTAACGACCCGGCCGGTTGTTTTTAGAATTACGCCCCGATCCCCTAATAACTGCTTTCCCCAAGTTTATTTCTGCTATTTTGAATTGCCGGGATGGTCGGTTTTGAATTTCGTAGAGTTTTGGGACACTTAGTCCCTAAATGAGAGCTTAAGTGTTGGAAAGTTGACCTTAGTCGGAACAGTGTGAAGACTGCCTCGAAATGGGATTCTGATGGTTTCGTCAACTCCGTTGGGTGATTTTGGGCTTAGGGGCATGATCGGATTGCATATTGGAGGTCCGTAGCTAATTTAGGCTTGAAATGCCGAAAGATAGAATTTTGAAGTTTCCGGTTCGATAGTGAGATTTTGATCCGAGGGTCGGAATGGAATTTCGAAAGTTGGAGTAGCTCCGTAATGTTGAATGTGACGCGTGTGCAAAATTTCAGGTCATTCGAACGAGGTTTGATAGACTTTTTGATCAAAAGCGTATTTTTAGAAATTTGGAGTTCTTAGGCTTGAATCCATGGTTAATTTGAGGTTTCGATGTTGTTTCAGTTGTTTTAAGGATTGGTACAAGTTTAGACAGTGGTATTAGACTTGTTGGTGCCTTTGGTTGAGGTCCCGGGGGCCTCGGGATGATTTTGGATGGTTGACGGGAGGTTTTGGAATGGTTTGAAGCAGCTGAAGCTGCTGGTATCTGTCATAACTGCACCTGTGGTTTGGGTTCTGCAGGTGCGGCGCTGCAGAAGCGCGTTTGGGCCAAGTTCCAGGATTTTGCAGGTGCGGCTGGGTTTTCGCACATGCGGTGCCGCAGATGCGGCCAAGAGACCGCAGATGCGGACCCAGCCCGTTAAGTGACTTTTCGCACCTGCGATGCATTCTTCCGCAGGTGCGGGACCGCAGATGCGCTCCCCTTACCGCATATGCGGAAACAACTGGGCAGAAATGTTTTAAAAAGATGTTCCGCGAACTTAGAGTTTATTTCCACTATTTTTAATCGTTTTAGGAGCTCTTTGGAGGGGATTGAAGAGAGATTTGAAGGGAATCGCTTGGAGGTAACATTTTTGACTTCATAACTCATTTTTATGTGATTAAAGACCTGATTAGTGGTGGAAAACTTGGGAAAAATGGGTAATTAGGGTTGAGTTTAAGAGACCTAAAAAGGGATATTTGATTGGTCAATTGAACTCCGATTTTAGTGTTCTTGTTATGCATAGACTCATGAGAGTATGAGGATTCCGAAGACGTAAATTTTACCCGATTCCGAGACGTGGGTCTGAGGGGCATTTTGGTTATTGTACCTAATTTCGCGTATTAGCTTAGAATTTAATTGTAGAATCAGTTACTTGAAGTGTTATTTACATTATGAAATTTAATTGAATAGATTTGGGCCATTTGGAGTCGGATACTCGTGGCAAGAACGTGGTTTCAGGTTGACATTTGAGCCGGTTCGAGGTAAGTGGCTTGCCTAACCTTGTGTGGGGGACCTTTCCCCTTAGGAGTGATATTGTAATAATTGAAATGCCTTGTATGTGAGGTGACGAGCGCGTACTTGTGGGTTTTTATTTCATTAAAAATAGCCTTGATTTGTGTTCTTCTTTTCTTGCTTACGCTACTTGGAAATTTAGCCTGCTGTTAGTCTAGAGAAGCATGTCCACTTGACTAAATTGTTCTATTCGACTTAACTGCTTTATTTGTATTACGTGAAGCATGCTAGGTTAGAATTATCTGTCTGATTTTGGTCTGAATTTGATTGAATTGAATTCTTGTTGCTGCTGTGTATTTACTTTTGGACTACGGGATGGTATCCCAGGAGCTCCCCTGTATGTTTACTTTGGAACAACGGAATTGTATTCTGGGAGATCCCCCTGCACTTTTATATTGGAACTACGGGATTGCACCCGGTAGATTCCCCAGTACTGAGTATTTATATTTGGGACTACGGATGTGGTATTACGGTAGATCCCCGCGCATTTATGAGTTGGACTACGGGACTATACCCGGGAGATCCACTGGATATGATATTTATATTTGGGAACTACAGGACGGTATCTTGGGAGATCCCCGATTGTTATCTTGGAGCTGAGCTGTATTCTCTTTCTGTGTTTTACTTGCCTTTGTAATAGTTGTTGTTGTCCGTCATATCCTGTGTTACTTATTTACACTATTTATTTCATACTGCTTAACCATATATCTTATTTAACCTCAGTAGGTCCCTGACCTTCCTCGTCACTACCCAATCGAGGTTAGGCTTGGCACTTACTGAGTACCGCTGTGGTGTACTCATGCCCTTCCCCGGCATATTTTTCATGTGCAGATCCAGGTACTTCGACTCAGTCCTACAACCCCTGAGGAGAGGCCTGAGGCAAGGCGACTGCTATAGCGACTTCGAGGTATATCTGCCGCGTCCGCAGACCGAGGAGTCTCTTTCTACTCTTGTTGTTTAGTATTAGCCCTTCTGTATTTCAGATCTTGTTAGACATTCTGGAGTTAGAGCTATGTAGTACTTCTTAGCTTGTGATTCATCGGTTTCCGGGTCTTGGATTTATGTATTGGTTTTGAGAACTTAATATTGTGTAAGCCTAGCGGCACCCTTAAAAGCTGTTTATTTCCTCTATTTCTGTTTAGATTGTTTTACTTTCGCAAATTTTGGTTTCTTTTTTAATTTAGGCTTACCTAGTCGTAGAGACTAGGTGCCGTCACGATGGTTCACGGAGGGCAAACCGGGGTCGTGACAAGTTGGTATCAGAGCTCTAGGTTCATAGGAGTCATGAATCACAAGTCAGTTTATTAGAGTCTCGCTGATCGATATAGAGACGTCTATACTTATCTACGAGAGGCTATGTAACTGTTAGGAAATTCCGTTTCGTTTGATTTCCTTGTCGTGCGTGATTTTTGATATCACAATTCTAAACTTCTGTCTTCTATTTTCTCACAGATGGTGAGGACACGTGCTACTCAAGATGACCAGGCACCCGTGCCCCCTACTGGAGCCGTCAGAGGCCGAGGCCGGGGTAGAGGCCGAGGACGCGCTCGTGGTGCAGCCAGAGAACCCGCAAGAGCTGCCACCGAGGTACCACCAGCAGTACCAGCCGGAGTCCAGACACCTGATGCTTCTGCCACTACTACTCCAGCACTTCAGGAGACCTTAGCACAGTTCATGACTATGTACACCACTCTAGCTCAGGCAGGGTTGCTTCCCCTTGCTTTAGCTACATCCCAGGCCGGGGGAGGAGCACAGACTCCCGCCGCCCGCACTCCTGAGCAACGAGCACATATTGATCAGG
This sequence comes from Nicotiana attenuata, assembly GCF_001879085.1. Classification (NCBI taxonomy): domain Eukaryota; kingdom Viridiplantae; phylum Streptophyta; class Magnoliopsida; order Solanales; family Solanaceae; genus Nicotiana; species Nicotiana attenuata. The sequence continues at coordinate 2,254,442 of NC_031995.1, read as the reverse complement.
TCCCAGAGGCTATTCCTGTACAGCCGGTGGCCCCAGCTCAGCCCGAGGAGAGGGCAGTAGCTTCAGAGGAGGAGCAGAAGAGGCTTGAGAGGTTCAAGAAGTATCAGCCTCTGACTTTCAGCGGACTAGCCTCAGAGGATGCCCTTGGATTTCTTGAGGAGTGCTACCGTATCCTCCGTACTATGGGCATATCGGGATCGAGCAGGGTTTCTTTCACTACTTTCCAGCTTCGAGGAGCCGCCTATCAGTGGTGGTGTGCTTATGAGTTAGACAGTCCAGATGAGGCAGCTTCCCTGACTTGGGCCTAGTTTTCAGATATGTTCACGAGGGAGTATGTCCCCCAGAGTCTTAGGGATGCCTGGCGCGCGGAGTTTGAGCATTTGTGCCAGGGTACCATGACTGTCTCAGAGTATGCTATCCGTTACATTGACTTTGCTAGACATGCACCACCTTTGGTTTCTACGGTTCGCGAGAAGGTTCGCTAGTTCATTGAGGGGCTTATTCCCAGCATCAGATCGAGCATGGCTCGTGAGTTAGAGATGGATATATCTTATCAGCAGGTGGTGAGCATTGCTAGGAGGATTGAGGGTATGCATGTTAGGGACAGAGAAGAGAGGGAGGCCAAGAGGTCTCGAGAGTCGGGCCATTATTTTGGTGCCCGTGCCCCAGCTGCAGGTCGTCATGGTAGGGGTCACATGGGTCGTCCCATTCATTCAGCTCTTCCAGTAGCCAATGGTATTCCAGCCCCACCTAGGCCTCAGGAGCCTTATTATGCACCTCTAGTATCTAGTGCGCCTCCTACACGGGGTGTTTCCAGTGGTCAGTCCAGCAGACTTGGCCCGAGCCAGTCACAGCCGCCACGTCCTTCAGAGCTTGTTTTGAGTGTGGTGACACACTCCATATGGTGAGGGATTGCCCCAGACTTAGGAGGGGTGCACCTCCACAGACTCCTCAGCCACCGCATGTCCCGCCGAGTTCACAGGCTATGGTCCCAGCACCAGTTGCTACTCCACCGGCCCAGCCAGCCAGAGGTGGAGGTCGGGGAGGTAGAGGTCGCCCTCGAGGGGGAGGCCAAGCCAGATACTATGCTCTTCCAGCCCGTACTGAGGCTGTCGCCTCCGATTCTGTCATCACAGGTACTATCTTGGTCTGTCACAGAGATGCATCGGTTCTATTCGATCCAGGCTCCACTTATTCTTATGTGTCTTCTTATTTTGCTCCGCATTTGGGTGTACCTCGGGATTCTTTGAGTTCCCCAGTTTATGTTTCTACTCCTGTGGGAGATTCTCTTGTTGTGGACCGCATTTATCGGTCATGTTTGGTTGTTCTTGGTGGTTTTGAGACCAGAGCCGATTAATTATTGCTCAGCATGGTTGATTTTGATATTATTTTGGTCATGGACTGGTTGTCGCCCCATTATGCTATTCTTGATTGTCACGCCAAAACCGTGACACTGGCCATGCCAGGTATACCGCGTGTTGAGTGCAGGGGTGCTTTAGGTCACACTCCCAGTAGAGTTATTTCTTTCCTTAAGGCTCAGCGTATGGTTGAGAAAGGTTGTGATGCGTATCTAGCATATGTGAGAGATATCATTATGGATACTCCTTCTATTGACTCAATTCCAGTAGTACGGGATTTGTCTGATGTGTTTCCAGCTGATCTTCCGGGCATGCCGCCTGATAGAGACATTGATTTTGGCATTGATATGTTGCCGGGCACTTAGCCCATTTCTATCCCTCTGTACTGTATGGCTCCTCCTGACTTGAAGGAGTTGAAGGAGCAGTTGCAGGAATTACTTGATAAGGGTTTCATTCGGCCTAGTGTATCGCCTTGGGGTGCTCCTGTATTATTTGTGAAGAAGAAGGATGGTTCTAAGCGTATGTGTATTGCTTATCGCCAGTTGAATAAGGTGACAGTGAAGAACCGTTATCCTTTGCCTCGTATTGATAACCTGTTTGACCAGTTACAGGGAGCTTGTGTGTTTTCTAAGATTGACTTGCGTTCAGGCTATCATCAAATGAAGATTCAGGAGCCAGATATCCCGAAGACTGCCTTCAGGACTCGGTATGGTCATTACGAGTTCCTTGTTATGTCATTTGGGCTGACTAACGCCCTAGCAGCCTTCATGCACCAGATGCACAGTGTTTTCCGTCCTTATCTTGATTCATTCGTGATTATTTTTATTGATGACATTCTGGTATATTCCCAGGGACGGGAAGATCATGAGCAGCACCTGAGGACAGTGCTCCAGACCTTGAGAGAGAAGAAGTTGTATGCTAAGTTCTCAAAATGTGAGTTTTGGTTGGATTCCGTGGCGTTCTTGGGTCATGTGGTCTCGAGAGAGGGTATTTAGGTGGATCCGAAGAAAGTGGAGGCCATGCAGAGTTGGCCCAGACCATCCTCAGCTACAGAGATCTGTAGTTTTCTTGGCTTGGTGGGTTATTACCGTCGATTTGTTTCGGGGTTTTCATCTATTGCAGCACCTATGACCAGACTGACCTAGAAGGGTGCTCCGTTCCAGTGGACGGAAGAGTGCGAGGAGAGCTTTCAGAAGCTCAAGACAGCCTTGACTACAGCCCCAGTTTTGATATTGCCTACCGGTTCGGGGTCTTATACTGTCTATTGTGATGCCTCGAGAGTTGGCCTTGGAGCGGTATTAATGCAGGATGGTAGGGTGATTGCCTACGCTTCCAGACAGTTGAAGATACATGAGAAGAATTATCCTGTCCATGATCTTGAGTTAGCTGCCATTGTTCATGCCTTGAAGATCTGGTGTTATTACTTGTACGACGTGCCTTGTGAGATATATACTGATCACCGGAGTTTGTAGTATCTGTTCAAGCAGAAGGACCTTAATTTGTGTCAGAGGAGATGGATAGAGCTGCTGAAGGATTATGACATCACTATCTTGTATCACCCGGGCAAGGCCAATGTGGTGGCTGATGCTTTGAGCCGTCGGGCAGAGAGTTTGGGGAGTTTGGCTTATTTGTCAGCAGCGGAGAGGCCTATGGCGATGGATGTTCAGGCCTTAGCCATCCAGTTTGTGAGATTGGATCTTTCGGAGCCTAGTCGGGTTCTAGCTCGTGTGGTCTCCCGGTCTTCCTTGTTTGATCGTATTCGGGAGCGTCAATTTGATGACCCTCATTTTCTTGTCCTCAAGGAGAAAGTGTTGCATGGCGATGCTCGAGATGTGACTTTTGGTGTTGACGGGGTATTGAGGATGTAGGGTCGAGTTTGTGTACCCAATGTTGATGGGCTTCGGGAGTTGATTCTAGAGGAGGCCCATAGTTCGCGGTATTCCATTCATCCGGGTGCCGCGAAGATGTATCAGGATTTGAGGCAGCACTACTGGTGGAGGCGGATGAAGAAAGATATTGTTGGGTTTGTAGCTCGGTGCCTTAACTGTCAGCAGGTGAAGTATCAGCACCAGAGATCGGGTGGATCACTTCAGCAGATAGAGATTTCGGAGTGGAAGTGGGAGCGAATCACCATGGACTTCGTATCTGGGCTCCCACGGACTTTGAAGAAGTTTGATGCCATTTGGGTTATTGTGGATCGGCTGACCAAGTCTGCTCATTTCATCCCTGTGTGTACTACCTATTCCTCGGAGCGGTTGGTGGAGATTTATATCCGGGAGATTGTCCGTCTGCATGGTATTCCAGTTTCCATCATTTCAGACAGAGGTACTCAGTTCATATCGCGATTCTGGAGAGCCGTACAGCAGGAGTTGGGTACTCGAGTGGAGTTAAGCACAGCATTTCACCCTCAGACGGACGGACAGTCCGAGCGCACTATTCAGATTCTTGAGGATATGCTCCGTGCGTGTGTGATTGAGTTTGGAGGTTCTTGGGATCAGTTCTTGCCATTGGCGGAGTTTGCCTACAACAATAGCTATCAGTCCAGCATTCAGATGGCACCGTACGAGGCCTTATATGTAGGCGATGTAGATCTCCGGTGGGTTGGTTCGAGCCAGGTGAGGCTAGATAATTGGGCACGTACTTAGTTCAGGATGCTTTGGAGAGAGTCAAGGTGATTCAAGATAGACTCCGTACAGCCCAGTCCAGACAGAAGAGTTACGCGGACCGGAAGGTGCGTGATGTTTCCTACATGGTTGGAGAGCGGGTTCTGCTTTGGGTTTCGCCTATGAAGGGCGTTATGAGATTTGGGAAGAAGGGGAAGTTGAGTCCGAGGTTCATTGGCCCTTTTGAGATATTGAGGCGTGTTGGGGAGGTTTCTTACGAGCTTACCTTACCTCCCAGCTTGACAAGAGTTCATCCGGTATTTCATGTTTCGATGCTCCAGAGGTATCACGGTGATTCGTCGCACGTGTTGGATTTCAGCTCAGTCCAGTTGGAGAAGGATCTATCTTATATTGAGGAGCTAGTGGCAATATTGGACAGGCAGGTTAGGAAGATGAGGTCAAAGAACATTGCATCAGGGAAGGTTCAGTGGCGGGGTCAGCCGGTCGAGGAGGCGACCTGGGAGACCGAGCAGGATATGCGCAGCCAGTACCCTCATCTTTTCACTACTTCAGGTATGTCTTTGTGCTCGTTCGAGGACGAACGAATGTTTCAGTGTGGGAGGATGTAACGACCTGGCCGGTCATTTTTAGAATTTATGCCCCGATCCCCTATTAACTGCTTTCCCCAAGTTTATTTTTGCTATTTTGAATTGCCGGGATGGTCGGTTTTGAATTTTGGAGAGTTTTGGGACACTTAGTCACTAAATGAGAGCTTAAGTGTTGGAAAGTTGACCGTAGTCAGAACAGTGTGAAGACTGCCTCGGAATGGGATTCGATGGTTCCGTTAGCTCCGTTGGGTGATTTCGGGCTTAGGGGCGTGATCGGATTGCGTTTTGGAGGTCCGTGGCCAATTTAGGCTTGAAATGCGGAAAGATAGAATTTTGAAGTTTCCAGTTCGATAGTGAGATTTTGATCCGAGGGTCGGAATGGAATTCCGAAAGTTGGAGTAGCTCCGTAGTGTTGAATGTGACGTGTGTGCAAAATTTCAGGTCATTCGGACAATGTTTGATAGACTTTTTGACCGAAAGCATATATTTAGAAATTTGGAGTTCTTAGGCTTGAATCCATGGTTAATTTGAGGTTTCGTTGTTGTTTTAGGTGTTTTAAGGATTGGTACAAGTTTGGACAGTGGTATTAGACTTGTTGGTGCCTTTGGTTAAGGTCCCGGGAGCCTCGGGATGATTTCGGATGGTTGACGGGAGGTTTTTGAATGGTCTGAAGCAGCTGAAGCTGCTGGTATCTGTCATAACCGCACCTGCGGTTTGGGTTCCGCAGGTGTGGTGCCGCAGAAGCGGCTAACTGGCCGCAGAAGTGGGTTTGGGACAAGTTCCAGGATTTCGTAGGTGCGACTGGGTTTTCGCACATGCGGTGCCGCAGATGTGGCCAAGAGACCGCAAATGCGGTCCCATCCCGTTAAGTGACTTTTCTCACCTGCGATGCATTCTTCCGCAGGTGCGGGACCGCAGATGCGCTCCCTTTACCGCAAATGCGGAAACAGCTGGGCAGAAATGTTTTAAAAAAGATGTTCTGCGACGTTAGAGTTTATTTCCACCATTTTTAATCGTTTTTGGAGCTCTTTGGAGGGGATTGAAGAGGGATTTGAAGGGAATCGCTTGGAGGTAACATTTTTGACCTCGTAACTCGTTTTTATGTGATTAAAGACCTGATTAGTGGTGGAACACTTGGGAAAAATGGGTAATTAGGGCTTGAGTTTAAGAGACCTAAAAAGGGGTATTTGAGGGGTCAATTGAACTCCGATACCAGTGTTCTTGTTATGCATAGACTCGTGAGAGTATGAGGATTCCGAAGACGTAAATTTTACCCGATTCTGAGACGTGGACCTGAGGGGCATTTTGGTCATTTTACCTAATTTCATTTATTATCTTAGAATTTAATTGTAGAATCAGTTACTTGAAATGTTATTTACATTGTGAAATTTAATTGAATAGATTTGGGCCATTTGGAGTCGGATACTCGTGGCAAGAACGTGGTTTCGGGTTGACATTTGAGCCGGTTCGAGGTAAGTGGCTTGCCTAACCTTGTGTGGGGGACCTTTCCCCTTAGGATTGATATTGTAATAATTGAAATGCGTTGTACGTGAGGTGACGAGCGCGTACTTGTGCTAATTGTTGGAAATCTAGTTTTTATTTCATTAAAAATATCCTTGATTTGTGTTCTTCTTTTCTTGCTTACGCTGCTTGGAAATTTAGCCTGCTGTTAGTCTAGAGAAGCATGTCCACTTGACTAAATTGTTCTATTTGACTTAACTGCTTTATTTGTATTACGTGAAACATGCTAGGTTAGAATTATCTGTCTGATTTTGGTCTGAAATTGATTGAATTGAATTCTTGTTGTTGTTGTGTATTTACTTTGGGACTACGAGGCGGTATCCTGGGAGCTCCCCTGTATGTTACTTTGGGACTACGGAATTGCATTCCGGGAGATCCCCCTGCAGTTTTACATTGGAACTACGGGATTGCACCCGGTAGATTTCCCAGTACTGAGTATCTATATTTGGGACTGCGGATGTGGTATTCCGGTAGATCCCCGCGCATTTATGAGTTGGACTACGGGACTGCACCCGGGAGATCCACTGGATATGATATTTATATTTGGGGACTATAGGACGGTATCTTGGGAGATCCCCGGTTGTTATCTTGGAGCTGAGCTGTATTCTCTTTCTTTATTTTACCTGCCTTTGTAATAGTTGTTGTTGTCCTTCATATCCCGTGTTACTTATTTACACTGTTTATTTCACACTGCTTAACCATATATCTTATTTAACCTTAGTAGGGCCCTGACCTTCCTCGTCACTACCCAATCGAGGTTAGGCTTGGCACTTACTGAGTACCACTGTGGTGTACTCATGCCCTTCCCCGCATATTTTTCATGTGCATATCCAGGTACTTCGACTCAGTCCTACCACCCCTGAGGCGAGGCGACTGCTATAGCAACTTCGAGGTATGTTTGTCGCGTCCGCAAACCGAGGAGTCTCTTTCTACTCTTGCTGTTTAGTATTAGCCCTTCTGTATTTCAGATCCTGTTAGACATTCTGGAGTTAGAGCTATGTAGTACTTCTTAGCTTGTGATTCATGGGTTTCCGGGTCTTGGATTTATGTATTGGTTTTGAGAACTTAATACAGTGTATGCCGAGCGGCACCCTTAAAAGCTGTTTATTTCCTCTATTTCTGTTTAAATTGTTTTACTTCTGCAAATGTTGGTTTCTTTTTCGAAATTTAGGCTTACCTAGTCGTAGAGACTAGGTGGCGTCATGATGGTTCACGGAGGACGAACGAGGTTCGTGACATTTATGATAACCTTTCTTTCTAACCCTGTCCAAAAGCCACATTACAGTCGAAAAAACACCTCCCAGATAATCTTTGAGAGTGCTGTGTTTAGACATGCCAAGAGTATATGATGTTTTTACCATGGTTAATGCCTTGTCATATGCAGAATCAGAGGAAATAAGAAGAAAAGAACAAAATGAGAGAGTCTTATTGGTGAAAACCTTCACAGACACCATAAGGCGATGGTGAGTTGAGAGAAATAACAAAATGAGAGAGGCTTGATCGTGAAAACCCTTCGGGCACTACATGTCGAATAAAGATCGTGAATCAGATTGAATAATCGGAGCATTGAAGCCCAGTTTCACGGTTTAGGGGTATAACCAGAGTTGAACATCAGACTTGCTTGACAAATTAGGCCACTTGATCCAAAGGTGCATGTCATGGTCATTAGAATTGGTATCGTTATCTGATAAGTTTCTACTTTGTAGTTTTCCTGTTAGGAATCATCTCTTTCCATTGTCCTTTACTCTGTTCTCTTTGTCTTGTTTACTTCCTCTTCCCGAGTCTGTTTGGTCAGAACAAGTGAGAAATGACTTCAAAATTTGCCACCAGCTTTCCAATTGCACAAAACGGGATCTGGCTAGCACATCAAAGTGGCATAAGTCAGGAAAGAACAGCATGCGCACTGAGTTGGTAACAATCAATGTGCTTTGGGATTCATGTGAAATACAAAGGTTCGGTATATTTCAATTCATGAACAATGCAACAGATAGAGGGTGTTGGTTTTGAATGGATCAAAGGTATTTTCTGTGATAAGGTTGACAGAGAAAGTGGTTAACCAATAACAAGCAAGGTCTTCCAAGTGGAAATCAAAGTTATCATGGCAAGTGAAGGAGCAATAGATCTCAAGGCCAAGGCCAGTGGCATACGTCAGGAAAGAACAGCAAGTGCACTGAGCGGGTGGCAATTGACGTGCTTTGGGATTCATGTGAAACAAAAAGGTTCGGTATATGTCAATTCATGAGCACAATGCAACAGATAGAGGGCTTGGGTTTGAACGAATCAGAGGTATTTTCTGTGATAAGGGTGATAGAGAAAGTGGTTAGTCAATAAACAAGCAAGGTCTTTCAAGTTGCAATCAAAGTTAACATGGGAAGTGAAGGAGCAATCGCCCTCAAAGTCAAGGCCACAAACCAACCACCATGTTTAAACTCACAAGTTTTCTTTGTTTGAAACAGGGACGAAGACTATGTCTAAATCAAAGCTTGGAAGCTTGAATTTTTCAAGTGTTGTGCCCAAATTTTGTCAGCACAAAGGAGGTTTGAGAAGGGGAAAGAAAATTTGTTCGATCAGCAGGAACCGTGCATGAGGAAAAGCATGTTCAGGGGCAAGGAATTTTGTTCGTTCTACAGAGATCCTCCAGGAAGAGAGCATGGCTCAGGTAAGTTCATTCTCGGCTTTTCAGGACCCTCCTGGATAATGAGATTTAATTTAAACAAATTCAGGGCCCTCCTGGATAATGGGATTTAGCTTTTAAATTCTTAGAGCTCTTTTGGGTAACATGATTCGATTAACACTCACAGATGTTCCCAATACCAATGGGGCAAAAAAGTTTCTTTTGTTTTGTCTGTTTTGTTGCAATGGCAGGCGCCCACCTGGAAAATAAGGGAATACATTTCAAGTTTTGGTAATCAGGCGCCCACCTGGAGAACAAGGGAATACAGTTAAAGTTTTGGCAATCAGGCGCCCACCTGGAGAACAAGGGAATACAGTTCAAGTTTTGGTAATCAGGCACCCACCTGGAGAACAAGGGAATACAGTTCGAGTTTTGGTAATTAGGCGCCCACCTGGAGTACAAGGGAATACAGTTCAAGTTTCGATAATCAGGCGCCCACCTGGAGAACAAGGGAATACAGTTCGAGTTTTGATAATCAGGTGCCCACCTGGAGAACAAGGGAATACAGTTCGAGTTTGGGTAATCAAGCGCCCACCTGAAGAACAAGGGAATACACTTCAAGTTTTGGTAATCAGGCGCCCACCTGGAGAACAAGGGAATACAGTTCAAGTTTTTGGCAAACAGGCGCCCACCTGGAGAACAAGGGAATACAGTTCAAGTTTTTGCAATCAGGCGCCCTCTTGGAGAACAAGGGAATACAGTTCAAGTTTTGGAAATAAGGCACCCACCTGGAGAACAAGGGAATACAGTTCAAGTTTTGGCAAGCAGGCGCCCACCTGGAAAACAAGGGAATCCATTTCAAAGTATTCAGCATCAGGCGCCCACCTGGAAAACAAGGGAAGTCATTTCAGAATTCAATTCAAGTTAGAAGTAGCAGAAGCTTGCGGCAAGAATGCGAGTCAACAGTCCGAGATGATCAACAGAAGTTAGTTAGAATCCAGAATATAAAAAAAAGAAGAAAAGCAAGAAGTGAATCCAAATGCAGAAGTAGATGAAAGATGTGAGCTGCTTAAGACATGGTTGAGGTCACAAGCACTGCATGTCCGGTCTTAATCCGAAAAAGCTGAAGAAAAATGAACTAGCACCTGTAGCTAACATGCATCAAGGTTCAAATCTAAAGTCTGCATGAAGAACCATTTAAGACTCAAGATCAAGCTTCAGAAGACTTATAGATAGGAATCTTGTAACTCATAGTTGGCAGGCTTAGTTAGTCTTTTTCATTTTTTTTTATTTTGATGTAATAACAGGATCGCGGACCGGAACCTCGACAGAACGGCACCTCAACTGGCTCTCCACCTCGGTATACTCCATCACTGTTCCTACTTCTGAACTACACGTGGCCTGATTCCTTTATAGCCAAGGATATGTAGGCAGCTCAGATACCAGGGCTCGGTCACATTCTCCTTTCTCTTAGTTTTAGGTCCCTCTAAATAAGGGTCAGGTCAAAAAACTTGTCTCGTCGTTCTTTGTCTGAAAACTCTTCACGTTTCCAGTCAAAGAGGGGCAGCTGTTGACATGTGATTTTTGACCCTCCCCGAGATTTTACACATTTTTAGCTTAAATAGTTAGTTTAGGCCTAATGTCGCTATTTCAATTAGTTTTGACTCTTTTACTTTATTTTGTCACAAAAATAAAAATTAAAAAAAATATTTTCTTTTATTTAGCTAATTGATATTTTATCTAGTTACTTTTAGTTTATATACCTTTCATAAAATTAAAAATACAAAAATAGTTTCACTTTTAATAGTTAATTCTATTTTAAAAGTTTATTTTAATTAATTAGGAGTAGTCTTACATTTTTGTAAATATTTTAGATGAGGAAAACTTAAGCTTTTAGTTAATGAAATCCAGATTTTCTAAGAAGCCCAATTGTTAGTTAATTCAAGACAATTTTGGCTTAATTTTGGGCAAGAAGATGGCCCATTTTCGGACTATCCCTTGAGCCCAAACTTCCAATTGCCCCAAAATTAACCCTTAGCCCAACACCCTTTCCCTTTAATTGAACCCAAACTGGACCGACCCAAGACCTGCCTCCCATCCACCTGATCCACCCCACTTTCCCTAAAACTATCAGCAACCTAGAATCCCTAGGTTTTTGGAAGCTACAGCCGTTTTGGATTAGGAGGACCCAAAAATCTTTCTTCCTCCTCTAGAACGAAAACAACATAAAACCTTGAACACCCCTCCATCTTCAAAGATGGTGAAACCCTAATCTTCTCCACACCCAGCCGTTGCTTCTTCAGATCAGAGAGAGAGCCGCAAACAACCAAAAACCCAGGCGATCTTCTTCTTCTCCAATCCAAAAAAAAAAACCAGCGAAAACCTTACTCCCTCTCCTCCATGGCTTGAGCTTCAGCCAATGACCAGACCAAAACCAATGACCCTTGAGCTCATCTTCTTCAACCTGCAACAGTCGTTGCTTCTTCTTCTTCACACGGATCTTGAGCACGCCCAAAACGAGAACCCTCCAGCGACCAACTCTAACGCCACACTCCTTCGCCGGAGAAGCTGCTGTCAGCGGATTTCACCACTGGTTGACAGACTGCCCTGCAAATTCAAAACAGAGGAGAGAAAGGAGAACGGACAGATTTACACGAAAATAGTTTTCTTTCTTTTGGAATTTCGTTTCAACAACGGAGTTCGTTTAAAGCTCGTAGAGAGTTCGTTTGAAGTTGTCGACTGAGATTCAAGTTCGTCGTTCCGTTTAGTGTAGGTTAATTTTGGTGTTTTAGATGGGCTCGCTGCCGAGATTTGCATATGCGGATTCATTTGTATCTCTTCTAATTGCTTTAAACACCAACTGAAAGCTCGATTTTCAGGTTCATAATCTGTTTTCTCCGGTCTTATTTAATTTTGTTAGATTTCTGTTACCGGTATTGTGTTTTGCGTTCATGTCTAAATGTTTGTGGTTTCAAATCTGTTTTGGGACATTGGACTGCAATCTGATTTAATTTTGCGATCCCTGAATTGGTATTTGACTGCGTCGAGTTTTATATAAATGGGCAGTATGTTATATTAGTTTTCTTGCTTGAATTCCAACTGATTCGTCGCCTTGAAACTACCCTAATTCATTTGTCGACAAAGATCCATTTGTGCCTCTTTGATATGGTTTGAGCTGTTTGTGATTTTCATCTTTAAGGTTTCCAAAAGATAAGCAAAAAAGTTCCACCAATTTGAGTTTGAGTCTTCTGTTGAGTGTTCCCATTCCACTATCGTAAAGAATGAGATTGATGGCTATTTCCTTTTAGAGTTGGTGCCATGTTCTATTATGATAATCAAGGGAAGAAATTGTTTGTTGATTGATTTAACGTGAAGATATGAATGAGTGGCTTCAAATCTGTATCATTATGAATTGTTGTTTCTTTGTGAAGGAACGGAATAACAATGGGGTTAAGGGATACAGACTCTCTTTCATATTTTCGACATACTAATCTTTTCCTATCTTATTTCTTGTTATGTATTACTGCTCATTAGCTGGCTCTCATCATATATTGATCCGCCTTGCTCTCCTCTCATCTGCCACTACCTCGCTTCATGTACTTATTTATGGTTGTTGGTGTCCCTATGTTTAAGAAAAATGCGCATGAAATGGTTTTATTCATCTATTTGGTTTTATTTTTATTTTTTCACTTTTATTGTGTTGTTCGCTAGGAGCATGATTTAGGCACGTAATTAACTCATCACAATTACGGGTACGATTCCCGTGGCGTAGTTGTGATACCTAATTTCAAATTAGTTTTAAATATGAGTAGCCGTAGTTCACTTAGTTGAATGATCTCCTTTAATAGAATTGAGGTGTGCCATCCAATCACATAATCTATGGCCCTCATATTGATTATCTTAACTAATGCAGAAAAATGCCTTGAACTCTCGTAGTTTGCTTTAGGCGCGTTAATTAAATAATTGTCATAGTTACGGGTACGGTTCCTGTGACGTAGTCGTGATGCTTAATTTCTAAAATCCGGGGGTACATTTATGTGACCCGGCCACAATTTAATCTTGTTAATAAAACAAATATGTTGTAGATCGTGGGTATGGTTCCCGTGACATGATTCGCAACGTGTAATCCAATAATTAGTTGTATAACAATCAGATTATTAAAAGCGGTTTAAAAGGATTAAAAATGCACATAGGTTTCAAAGATGTTTTAAAATTAAATAAATAGGACAATATTAACAGTTGAGCGACCGTGCTAAAACTACGGAACCCGGAAATGCCTAATACCTTCTCCCGGGTTAACAGAATTCCTTACCCGGATTTCTGTGTTTCGCGGACTGTAAAACAGAGTCAAACTTCCTCGATTCGGGATTTAAACCGGTGACTTGGGACACCATAAATCATCCCAAGAGGTGAGTCTGAACTTAAATAAATAATCCCATTTCGATTGTCACTTAAATTGGAAAAAACTCCCCTATTCCCCTCCCGGGGTAGGAAAAAGGAGGTGTGACACCCACCGTTGTGGACCTCAAGGGGTGCCTAACATCTTCCCCTCAATGTAATTTCGAGCATTTACCCGATCTCTAGTGATGTAAACTAGTAAAACAAGAGTTATCTGCTCTAGGTTCCCTAGTGCACCTTAATCCGTTAGGTGGCGACTCTATCATTCCCAATTCCCTACCCTCTCAAAAAAGAGTTGTCCCACAAATGTCGAAACCCAATTTCACGAGAAAAAGGGGGCGCGACAGTAATCATGGGAGCAAACCAAAATCATAAGTCTACTAGTGTGTGTGCCAACACCTGATGCAACAAGTATGTGGGCAATCTAGTAGAATATACAAAATAATGCTAGCCTATTCTGAAAGGAAATAGACAGAAAATAAAAGCATAAGAGAGACTCCAACTGCTACAGAACAACTCAAAAGGGCAGCTCAGCGGAAGTCTCGAGTTGGAGAAATCAATCTACGCGCCGGATAGGTGGCCAGATGCACCTGCCTCAAACCCTGTACAATCAAATACAAAAGTAAAGCGTGAGTACATAAAAATATGTATCCAGTAAGTATCTAGTCTAACCTCGAAGAAGTAGTGACGAGAGGTCGACTTCGACACTCACTAGGTCCACTAATATAATAATGTGTGATTCAAAATAAGCATGATACACATAACTAACAATAAACTATAGAAAGAAGAAAAAAAAAAGCTCTCTTCTCTCTCCTCTCTCCTGTGATCAACAGAGCACGCCGGCGACTGCCCTTCATGGCCTCCGCGACCGGCGTCCAGCCTCCTCCTGAGGTTGGTCCATCATCTCCCTCCTCCTCACAGCCATTGTCACACCTCCCTTTTTTTTACACACCTACCCCGAAGGATAAATGCATAAGGGAGTTTTTCCATTTAAAGTGACATTATTCGAAATGGGATTATTTATTTATGTTTTAGAGTCGCCACTTGGGAAAGGATTGGCTTTTGGTGTCCCAAGTCACCGATTTAATTTGAATCCCAAATCGAGGAAAAATTCGACTTCCCAATTGGAGTCTGCGAACCAGAAATTCTGAATAAGGAATTCTGTTGACCCGAGGGAAGGTGTTAGGCACCCCCGGATCCCGTGGTTCTAGCACGGTCGCTTAAATTATTATACATGGCTGAAATTCTAATTTTAAATACATGCTCGGACCTATAGTGCAGTTTTAATATTATTTACCGCTTATAATTTATTTTTACGAAAGTGAACGCCGTTTAAGAGCGTGCTTTTGGATCACGTCACATGAAATGCACCCGGATCCTCAACACCTCTTATTCAACGTTTTGGGATTTGGATTTGGGTCACGTAAATGTGCACCCGTATTTAGGAAGGTAAAATTATTAAAAGCGCGCCTAAAGTGACTAACGGGTTATTGTCTTTGTGGAGGGCCGTGGAATTCGCTAAACGGCACGCCCCGAATTCTAAGGATTTTAATAAGAGCAATTACTGAGGGCCCCGCAACTTATGCGTTTTGTTTGGCGAGGCTCATCTCATTTTTATTTAAAGGCCAACCTAAAGCATATACGATTTTCTATTTCTTTTGTATCTAAAAGGGCCTAATTAATTTGCCTTTATAAATTCCGTCCTCGAGTTCAAGTCCGAATTCAAACAAAAGGGAGGACCCTCTTAATTTGAACCCGCTACCTAACTCGAAAACCTAAATTTATATTGCAAATTAAGCCCCCATATTGCTAATGTAATTTTAATGGATTTTTAGCTTCCAGCATTCTATTGGGCCTCAACAATTAGACCAAGACTCGCGATTTGAAGCTTTCAGCATTTTATTGGGCCTCAACCTGGCCCTAAGCACATTCAGCTATGCTCCTGAAAACCAAACTGCCCAAACGTGGGCCTTGCATGAACAAAATTTGGGCCCGGCTTCTGTTAAAACAAAGGCCATCCGATTCGGCCCATGAAGGAATCCCAAGTCCAATATTAGATTGAGTCTTTGAACCCAAGTCACGACTAGACTAGTCAATTTGCATAGTTTCATATTTACTCAAATGAAAACATGTTGACTTAAGTTCAGGTGTATACTGATGACTACAAACTCATTTATTCTGAGATTTCAGTAACCAAATAATTTCATTCAATACACGTTCAGAAGTTTTTGTTGGAGATGGACTAATGGAAATGACTATGCCTTTATACTACTAGATGTAATTGACTGCTCGTCGTTATAAGCATGTATGCCGTTTCCAGATTTAAATCATGCCTATGTGTTTTAACATTTGTACTATGACTGGATTACACCAGCTGTTCCAATATTCAACTGTATCTTCCACACTAGAACTGATAGCATCAACTACACATGAAATAAAACAGTAGAACTAACGATTTATGCATAGGACCTAATTACAGAATACAGACGAAATGAATGAAACAGAGGTCTATAGTCCAAATCTCAGTCAATTCATCCAATGAAAACAATCTTAATGAAAGCAGATCAGTCCATAGTCCATTGTTTATGCTTAGTACAGACCAAAACTAAACTACACTAGACAAATACATGCAACAATCAACATTTATCTAGCTATTGACGGAAATGATCCAACAAGCATACGTCAGGGAAGCAAATTCATTCTATTTCCAACTTGAAGGCTACATCAAGGTAGATCCAAGTGTGTACCTGGATAATGAAACAAGATAGGAGAAGAGGTGATCAGCAGTGACAAACAGCAGCTTATATCAACAGCAAATGGAGCCAATTTTTAAACCGAAATAGCACCACAACACCCAGAACTGAACGACAGTAGAGTAGTACCCACAAGATAACCAAATAGACTTGTTTGAACTCAAATAGACTTGCAATTAAACTTAGAATACGTCCAAAGTTTCAACAATCAGAAAACACCAAGGAAATTTCCATAGAGCAGTATTTTTTTTTTTTTGATTTTTCTGTTGTTTTTTAGAGAATGTAAACTTGCAGAGGATTTTTGGGGAATTTTCAGACTTTTTTTTTAAATTTTCAGAGGTCCTTCTAACTTGTTGAAGAAGGCAATGGGTGTGCCTTTTATAGGCAAAGCTAAGGCTTCCTTCAGATTTTTAGTTTTTCTCTTTAGTCCTTTTCCTTTTCAGCTTTCAGTTCCTCATTTTTAAACTTGTTACCCAAGTAACAACACCTATTTTATTGAAAACTATACTAAAGTCTATTCTAGAAAGTCCTACACCCATTACAATTCCTATACTACCCTTTCCCTACTTTTAAAATTACTATTCCTAATAAAACTACCCTTTTCTATGCCTAAATTACCCTTTAATTGTACTGTAATTACTGGCCTATATCGCATTAAACCTGGCCCTATTACCTTGGTCAAGACTAACTATGGTTAAACAAAAAGCCTGCTAGATTGAACAGCTATATCCAAACAATTCTATCATTGAACTAAGGATCTGATTATCTTTCTTTATGTTTCCAAAAGAACAAGTCAAAACTAACTAATCCGGTGATAAGAAAATACTTAACAACAACCAAACAGAATTGAGACTAAAAAAAACATTCATGGATCATCTAATCGAAAACAAACACTGGATCATACCAACAAAAATCAAAAACAGAACAAAATTAAAACAAGACAAGGGAGAATTAATTGGAATAAAGTCAATTAGAACCCTACGAACTCTGAACAAAATTATTATGCAAAGAATAAGAAGAAAACCAGACCAAGAAAGAGAAAAAGAACTTACTGATTTTTTTGAGACTACGGAACTCGCCTACTCTTCTAAATTGGTCTTCAAATAGTATTATGTGTTTGTTCTTACCAAGAACAAACACATAACACGATTTCAAAACCCCTCGAACACTGATTGACCCCGAGAAACCAACCAGCCTCGGCAGTAAACCCTAAGTCTAAAGCTCGAAACAATTGGGGCTTTTGGAAGCAATTAAGCATAGATCGATGGAGAAGGGGTGATAAGGGTTCAAGGGTATGGTTTTGGGGTTGTTTGGGACTGCGCCGCCACCAGGGGATCTTGTGGCGGCGCTAGGGTTCTTGGCTCAAAATTCAACATTCGACGAATTCTAGGCAGATTCGAAGGAGAGTGTTTGGATATTTGGAATGAGAAAGTGAAGGCGAGGCTAGGGTGTTAATTTGAGGGCCGTCGGACAAACTAGGGTTTTGGCTAATTCTTCGATTGAAGATTCGAGAACACTGGCTGGGATTTGAGGGCTAAGGTTCAGGGATTTGGAACGGGGAGGTCAAGGGGGTTCTAGGGTGTGAAAGTGGGGTCATTTGGATGATCGCCTCCGGCGGAGGCGATTTCCGGCCGGCGGCAGACGGTGGGGGACGGTGGTGACGGGCGGCGTTACGCCGGAATTAACAGGGATATGAGAGACGGTGGTTTGGGGGTGGGGGGGGGGGCTTCCGACATTTATATACTTGAATCCTAGTTAGTTCCGGACCGTTGGATTGATAAGATCCAACGGTCACGATTAAACATGGGGAAAACGGTGTCGTTTCGATTAAAAAGGGGTTAGACCGGGTCACAGCGAGATTGGGCCTGAGCATGGGGTGATTTTGGTCCGATATTAGAGTCTTTATGTGCATGGCCCAATATCAAAGACCTTTTAATTCTTTTTCATTGCTTTCTTTTCTTTATTTTAATTTCGTTTTTTTTTTGTATTATATATATATATATCTTTTTGATTTTATAAAATGCTAAAACAAAACAAAGACCTAATTAAACTATTTAAACTCCTAAAATTATTATTTACAACTCTACTTAGAGATGAATGCCACAATTAACAATTAAAAGTGCAAAGAAACTATTTTTTGCAATTTTCTTTACATTTTGTTCTAAAACTAATTAATACCTAATTAATACCAAAATTGTGAAATTAAATTCCTAAATGCAAGTGCATATTTTGTATTTTCATAAAAATGCAACCAGTTAACACAAGAATTTAACAAAAATTCACAAAAAATTGTAAAATAATAAAGAAATCAATTATTTGAAACTCTTGAAATTAATTTGCTTAGGGCAAAAATCACGTGCTCACAGGATGATTAATATTTGAATTGAGTGCAGTCAGTTTAAGTTTGAAAGCATAGCATAAATTTTGAAAATACGGTCCAATTTAGAAAATAGAATGATAAAAATTATTTGAATTTGAGATGAGAAAGTTATTTAATATTTATCTATATTATATTTGAATGAGTGTGGTAGAAACAGATACTAAATTCTAACAAGCTAATAAAAATCCACATGACAGTGCAATAATATTAGGAATTGAATATTATAATATCAAGAATAAATAATAAATAGAGAAAAAACAAAAATTAAGATTTTTTTATCATAGAGAAAAAGGGTAAAAACTAATTTAAATTTGATATGAGAAAGTTTTTTATATTGGGATAAGAAAAGTCATAATATGGATAAGTCCACGAAACTCAAGTCTAATAGATAAAATCAAAAACTAAAAATATTGAATAATAAAAATAAATTAGAGATAATGTAAGGATATTTATAATCATACGTTTAGAGAATAAAATAAAGTAAATATACAATACTTAAAAATATTATTATAAACTAAATAATTTAAAATTTTCAAGCAATATTTTTAAAACAAACTATATATATTTATTTTATGATTAAGAAAATTATATATTTATCTATATTATATTGAAGAATATTAATTGATAATGATATTAAATAAAGATACAAGTTAATGAAAAGTAACATAACGTAATAAGACTATATATTGGATTAAAAAATAGCAAAATTACTTAAATTATTAAAAATTTACTATTAGAAATGAAAGGGAAAGACTATTTGAATTTGAGATTAGAAAGTTCTTAAAAGCCAATTTTGTATCAATAGATTACAAAATAAATACACGTAATACAAAAATAATTATAAGAAAATTCAATAGATTTGAAACATTATAAAAGAACTTATATATTATTTTTTAGACTAATTCAAAGTTATATTTTAAAATAAAATATGATATAAATGTTCCCGATTGAGAACTATCAAATATAAGAAAAGTATCATACTTCAGTTTGAATTTTTAATTGAATAGAAAGTTGAAATTATGTTTATTTTGAGTATAGGTAAAAAAATTATGTATAAAGAGGAAAATAGAGATAGTGCGAGGATACTTATATTTATAAATTTATTAAAAATAAATAAATTAAATTATTAAATAGTAGTCAAAAATATTACTAATAGATTTAAATGATGGAAAAGATCCGAGTAAGTGGATAATAGTGTAAAATACATTAAAGTTCAAGAATAATTTNCAGTTAACACAAGAATTTAACAAAAATTCACAAAAAATTGTAAAATAATAATGAAATCAATTATTTGAAACTCTTGAAATTAATTTGCTTAGGGCAAAAATCACGTGCTCACAGCCATTTCTAACCTCTACAAACCCTAATACAAACCCTAATCCACCTAAAACCTATGCGAGTTTATTAAACACTGCCGTCATAAATACGCCCATGCAAATCCTAGCTATGTTACCATTGAAACTAGTTGAGTTCCTTCATGGAGAACCAGTTGTGAAGTGGAAGATCAACTTGCAGTTCTTGGGAAATTTTCATATGGGAAGCCTGTTATAGGTGAATTACGTAAAGTGATTCCAATTCAATGTGAGATTAAGGTCATTGTTCAGTTGGCTTGATTGAAGACAATCATGTGTTAATTAGGCTGTCTTTATTGGAGGATTATGTTGATCTTTTCTCAAAGCCACCTTTTTATTTAAAGGCTCAATCAAACATGTGGCAGATGTGTTGTACAAAATGGAATCCATGTTGGACACCTAATGAAGAGACTCCAATTGCCATAGCGTGGATTAGTTTTCAAAAACTTCCTCCAAATTTCTTTGGTAAGGAATGTCTATTTTCATTAGCTCGTGCAGTTAGTAATCCATTACATGTAGACCTAGAAACTCAAAATGGGACTAGACCTTGTTGTGCTAAGGTAAAGGTGGAAGTGAATATGCTAGGTAATTTCCCTAAACGTATTAAGATTGTTGAAGAAGCTGAAGAATCTGGGCCAGAAGAGTTTAAATGGATTAGGATTAAGTATGATTATATGCCTAAATATTGCAAGCCTTGCAAGAAACAAGGGCATAGTGAGGCAGAATGCTGGGTAATTCATCCTGAATTACACAAGAGATTTGATGAAGATGTAGAGGATCAAAGCAAAGAGAAGACAGTTGTGGTGAGTATTGAAGTAATTGGTACAGCTGCATATTCAACAAAGGTTCTGTCAAGTGGAAAGGTGGTTGGTAAGCCTGCTACTAGTCATGCCAAGCAGGAATGGATACAAGCAAGGAAGAACAAATACCAACATGATAATCGGGGTCACATTGTTGACAACAAACAAGATAAGGAAGCTGACAAGGGTAAAGGGAATGCCAAACATGAGGAAGTAGCAACCAAGAACAAGTTTAATGCACTAGAGGTTGAGGAAGTTCATCAACCTACTCTACAAATTACTGAAGGCAAAGGTGAGGATCATAGCAATGGTGGGGAAAAGCAATCAAAGAAGGGCCATGAGATGGAAAAAGAAGGTAATACCGGAGTGACAAGCCCTAATCCTAAGGCTTCTGGGGTTAGGGTTGGGAAGCATAAGAATACTAAACCAGCGGGAGAACGTAATCAACAAGAACTTAAGCGTGTAAAGAAGGAAGCAGTTGAGAAAGTGTTGGAAGAGCAGCATAATGGGAACTTAGCTAAGGCTAATCATATTGTTCATAGTGATCAAAGTTCTGATGAAAAGGCTAATAAGGAATCCACAATCGACTGGGTTCATAGAAGGTTTGGAACTAGCAAAGAGGAGCTAAGGCAACTCAATGTGACTATAAACCAATCATGTCAAGATATTCCATCTCAAACATTTGCAGATTCTGGGCAGCTTGAGAACCTTGATGAGATAAACTCAACAAAGGTTGTAGGGAGTGATGCAATTGAGGTGGAGGTTGATCAACTAGGCACGACAAAGACAATAGCAGACAAAGTGAGGGACAACAGCCCACCTGGCAATAGGCTGGCGACGCCAGGCCTGGCGCCAGGGTCACCTGATGAAGCAACGATAGTTAACCCTATCCCCAGTGCAACTAGCAAGATTTTGGCATCTGTAGATGGTGTTCCGGTGTATGCATTGGAGAATAAACTTGATGATAAGTGAAGGTTAGGGATGATACAGTAGGGTCAGAGAATAGCAATGAAAATAATGATGAGCAGGCAATTGTTCTAAGAGGATCTGGGGAAATAGAGGAAGTGCCTATGGAATATGGCAACGATCAAATTATGCAGTTACATCTTAATGTTCCGCTGAAGACTCCACTACAACATTTACATGATTTAGTTACACACAATGTGGCACCAATTGATGAAGAATTAATGAGACAAAATCCTATGGAGGATGATCACAACAACCTTCAAGAATTATGCCCAGGAGGGCAGCTTCTCTATCTAAATGATAATCAAAACATTAATATGAACATAAGGTCTGTGAATACACATCAGGCCTTTCCTAGGGTGATCAACATGAATAGGGAGCATAACTTTTGTGTAGTTGCATTGATAGAGCCTTTTCAAAAGAAGAGACTCATTGATAGATATAGAAGAAAGTTGAATACGGAGACGGCTTATGAAAATATTAATGGGCATATTTGGTTGTTCTTTGATGTAGTGGTGGAATGGGAATTAGTGGAGGATACCGAGAAACAGGTGACTGTGAGAGTGCTTCACCATGACGTGGGGCAGCACATGATGATGACATTTGTTTATGCAAAATGTTCAGCAATGGAGAGGTTAGAATTGTGGGATCACTTGTATTACTTAGCAAGTGATATGAAATTGCCATGGTTGGTAGGAGGAGATTTCAATATGATATTACATGAAGATGAGAAAATAGGAAGACTACCAGTACACCTGCCTGAATATGAGGATTTTGCATTTTGTGTAAACTCTTGTAGTTTGTTTGAGCAAGGATACAAAGGAAGTCCATTTACATGGTGGAATGGGAGATCCAATGCTGCGTAAAAGATTGGATAGGATCTTTTTGAATTTGCCATTTCACAGCATGTTGCCAAAGATTGAAGTTGAACATCTAATCAGAACTGGATCAGATCATGCACCATTGTTAATGACATGTGGGGAGCAGACCACCATTTTTGTCAAGACTTTCAGGTTCTTGATCTTTTGGACTAAACATGCTACATTTATAGATGTGGTGAGGCAGAATTGGGAAGTTGATTTCATAGGGGATCCTTTTTTGATGTTCAAGCAGAGGCTCAAGAGGGTGAAGGCAGCACTGTCAAAATGGAGTAGGGAAACATTTGGTGATATCTTCAAGCAGTTGGCTATTTTGGAAGACATTGCTAGGGTGAAAGAGATGTTGTTTGAAAAAGAGCCTACAATTGAGAACATGATTGTGCTTCAAAAGGCTCAATCTGAATTGAAGAAATACTTGAGTATTGAGGAACAATATTGGAAGCAAAAAGCTGAGATGACTTGGTTTGCTGAAAGAGATAGGAATGCAAGTTTCTTTCACAATCATGTCAATGGAAAAAGAAAGAAATTGCAACTGAAGATGATCAAAAGTGGAAGTGGGGTATGGATTGAAGACTAGGAGCAATTGGCTATAGCTGCACTTGACTTCTATCAAAAATAGTTCACAAATCAAGGCGATACATCTAACTTTTCCTTGCTCAATAATGTAACATCGGTGGTCACTATGGAATAGAATTTGGAACTTAGCAGATTGCCAACAATTGAAGAGGTAAGGACAATAGTTTTTGATCTTAGTGGGGAGAGTGCTAGTGGTCACTGGCCTGTTTTATCAAACAACCTGGGATGTTATTGGTGCTGATATAGACAACATGGTGCTACACTTCTATGGAGGAGCTGCATTTCCTAAATCCATCACTCGCACCAACCTAGTGTTCCTGCCTAAGAAACCTAGAGTTGAGACCTTCTCTGACTTAAGACCTATTAGATTAAGCAACTTCATTAACAAGGTCTTGTCTAGGGTGTTACATGATAGATTGGATATTTTTTTGCCTTCCCTAATATCTCCTAATCAATCCGGATTTGTGAAGGGTAGGAGTATATTTGAGAACATCTTATTGACTCAAGAAATTATCACTGACATAGGGTTAAGGGGAAAGCTAGCTAATGTGGTGATCAAACTTGATATGGCTAAGGCCTATCATAGGGTCTCATGGAAGTACTTATTGCATGTACTAAGGAAGATGGGATTTTCTGAGCACTTCATCAACACGGTGAACTTGGTGTCAAATAACGGGTACTCGGGTATTGGTGAATGGGCAGTCCTCAGAGTTCTTTAAGTCTACAAGTGGTGTCAAGCAAGGGTATCCTCCATAACCAGCATTGTTCATTTTGTCAATTGAGGTACTATCCAGGTCTTTGAATAAGTTATTTGAAGACAGGTCATTTGTGGGATTTGGAATGCCTAAGTGGTCGGATCCTTTGAACCACTTGGCATATGCTGATGATACTATAATCTTTGCTTCTACTTATCCTCCATCCTTGAGCAAGATTATGGCAGTGTTGGGGAACTATAAGAAGATATCAGGTCAGATGATCAACAAAGATAAGAGTTCATACTACACATATTCAAAGGTTCCTAATGGATTATGTCAGGCGGTTGGAGTTATTACAGAATTTACAAGAGGTAAATTCCCCTTCACATATCTAGGGTGTCCTATTTTCTACACGAGAAGGAGGAAGGAATATTATGAGGATCTTATAAAGAAAGTAAAGGCTAAATTGCATTCATGGAAAGGAAAGCTGCTATCATTTGGAGGAAACGCAACACTCATTTCTAGTGTGTTGCGAAGTATGCCAGTCCACATGTTATCAGTCCTGCACCCACAAAAAAAATGTCCTGGAGCATCTTCATAAGATTTTTGCTAGGTTCTTTTGGAGCACAAAGGAAGAAGGGAGAAGCAGACATTGGGCCTCATGGCAAAATCTTTGCCTTCCAAAAAAGGAAGGGGGCCTAGGCTTTAGGTCCTTACATAATGTGTCGAGGGCATTGTTTGCTAAACTATGTTGGAGGTTTAGGACCAAAAAATCTTTGTGGTCTAATTTTATGTGGAATAAGTATTGCAAGAAGGAGCTACCAACGGTGGTGCAGTTTAGACGGGGCTCCCATGTTTGGAGACAAATGTTGAATGCTAGGGAAGAAGTAGAACATGAGATCCTATAGGAATTGAAGAGTGGAACAACTAATATTTGGCATGAAAATTGGACTGGATTGGGTGCACTATATCACGTATTACCTGAAGACTTTCCAATCAATGAAGATCTTCAGGGTGTGGCAGAACTACGGTAAGGTGAAACATGGGATAATCAGCTGCTAGATCAAACCTTCAATGAGGAAATTGCAGAACATATAAGGCTAAATGTGCATTATGAATGTTACATCCCGCATTTTTGTATGGTAAAGTTTCGTCATAAATTAATCGATGTAAGTTCGGGGATTGGATTATTTTGAGATTTTTAAGCATTATGCTATTTCAAACAAGTGATGAGTAAATTCGTGAAGGTGATAGGGTAAACAAATCGAAGAAAATGAATTTTGTTGAAGTTTGACATGTTGGGATAAAATATGGCCTGAGCTAAAATACTCGGTATTTATGGGCTAGTGCCATACAAAGTACCATATGACCATGATAGTAAGGTGTATAAGGCATGTTAAAAGTGGGTAGTATTTTAAATAATTTAAGATAGTTCTGAATTATGTGGATAATTGGTTAATGGTTGAGATAATTATGGTATTAAGTGGATAAGAGTCTTTTTAGGATTTGCCACATGGCACAAGCTTAGCCAAGGTGGCAAATTATCACGACCCGGATTTTCAACCCTCGGGATCGTGATGGTGCCTACTATTGGGAGCTAGGCAAGCCACACATTTATTACTTTACCATTAACCAATTTACCTCTTTTAGCAATTATCAGCAATAATATAAAAGCAACGAAATTAAATAATAAGCGGAAGTCCTAAATTATAGAAAACTGAATAGAAATGCGGAAAATTCAACATAAGCCTCTACCCAAGAATGGTGTCACAATACTCACGAACATCTAAGAATACTAAATACAATGTCTGAAAGAAATATATCTGTTTGTCTCGGATACAATGAGATAACAGTCTAATGTAAAAGATAGGGGAGACGCCGGGCCTGCGGACGCCTGCAAGGCTACCTCGGTGTCTCGCTGGACTGAAGGCCTGCTCCCATGCTACTGCTGCTGCTGTCCAAAACCTGGATCTGTGCAAAATAGCACAAAGTGTAGTATCAGCACAACCGACCCCATGTGCTGGCAAGTGCCTAGCCTAACCTCGGCGAAGTAGTGACGAGGCTAGGACCGGACTACCAATTAAACCTATACAATTATAAAATATAAAGCGGAAAAACAAAACAGGAATAAACAAGTAAAGATGGGAGGGGGAAACATGTTGTCGGGGTATACCAATATTAACAATAAATCCAAAATAACAGTCTAAGGGCAGCTTAGAATTTACGGCGAACAAAGAAACTAATATCCAAAATAAACACACTTGTATCAAATAATTGTTGCGGCGTGCAACCCCATCCCAATATATAACAACACTGTTGTGGCGTGCAACCCGATCCATATCATTTAGCATTGTTGCGGCATGCAAGCCGATCTACAAATATCATTGTTGCGGCGTGCAACCCGATCCATATCATTTAACACTATTGCGGTGCGCAACCCGATCCACAAATATCATACAACGCACGGCATCACCCTTCGTGCTTTATCACTCTTCCTCACCCAAACAACAATCACAATCAAGGGGCAAGAAAGTAAACAAATAGTGATAGAAATCCCGGCAAGGGAATGCAATTAAACAATTAAATCCCGGCAAGGAAACAATATCAATAATTTTCCATGTCCCGGCAAGGGAGAAAATCAACAAAACAACAAAACGTCCCGGCAAGAGAATAAACCAATAACTCTTTCTCTTTCTTTCACTTTCATCTCATAGTTCACATTGTCACTTGAGCCAACGCTCCAAGGATTTAAATATCTCATATACCTTCACAATTTGTATTTCAACTCGAACCAACGCTCCACGAAGTTCAACGATCACAATTTCCTTTCACATACTCTTTACAACATATAGAAATCATCAATTAAGTATGGAAGCTATAACAAAGCCAGGATATTCGCAATATAAGGACTCACGGTCATGCTAGACACCAATGTATAGATACTCATCACCATGCCTATACATCGTACTCGACAATTAACAAGTATCAAATAAGACTCAACTCATATTCCCTCAAGCTAAGGTTAGACCAAACACTTACCTCAACTTCCACGGCCAAATCAATCCACAACAACCGCTTTCCCTCTCGAATTCGGCTCCAACTCAATCAAATCTATACATTAATGACTTCATAGTATCAATATATGCTAAACAAATCAAACCCAATGCCTAATTATAGATTTCCAAGCTTTCTTTCCAAAATCCCAAAACCCCGGGCACGCTTGGTCAAAACACGAGGTTCGGCCAAACACATATCCCCCATTCACCCACGATCCCGAATATATAATTTGTTTTCAAATTCGACCCCAAAACGAGGTCTAAATCAAGAAAATCCAAAAAGCCCTAACTCTACCCATTTCCCCCAATTTCTACCCTAAATTACATGTTTTAGGCTTAGGAATTCAATAAATATTGATGGAAAATGAAGAAAACGAGTTAAGATTTACTAACCCAAGAAGTTTTGGTGAAAGGGAGCTTCAATGGACGCCTAAAGACCTTGGAGAAGAAGGAGCTCGTGTGTTTTTATGAAAATCCCGCAATACACTGATTCTGGAAATTAAAATATAACTGGGCAAAAATTGCCCTTCGCGTTCGCGGAAAGGGGATTGCGTTCGCGAACGGTAACTTATTAGACCATCGCGTTCGCGATGGGAGGAGTGCGAACGCGAAAAGAAAAAATTGGGGGGGGGGGGGTCCAGTACTTGGTCTACGCGAACGCGTGGACCCTTACGCGAACGCGATGAAGGGCCCTAGAAACTACGCGAACGCGAGAGTATCAATGCGAACGTGATGAGGAAAATGAAGGCTAAGTCTTCAGAGTCAAATGACTCTACGCGAACGCGAGTCAGGAGCGCGAACGCGATGAAGGGAAAAGTCAGAGCTTCGCGAACGCGAAGGAGGCGTCGCGAACGCAAAGAAGGAACTGGGTCTGCAACAGCTGAGGAATTTCTGCAACTTTCCTAAGTCCCAAATCACTCTGAAACACCTCCGAAACACACCCGAGCCCCCGGGGCTCCTAACCAAACACATACACTATGTCAACAACATCCTACGAACTTAATCGTGCGATCAAATCGCCAAAATAACATCAAAAACAATGAATCAAGCCTCAAAATCACTAGTTTTTCTTCAAACTTCATAAACTTTCCAATTTAGAGTTTTAAGTCCGAAACACGTCAAACGATGTCCGATTTCAATCAAACTTCACAGAAATATCTTAAACCACATATAAGACCTGTACCGGGTGCCAGAACGAAAATACGGTCCCGATACCAACACTTTCTAACCAATTTTCATTTCAATTTTCCTTAGTAATTTCAGAAAAACAATTTTTCTCAAAAATTCATTTCTCGTGCTTGGGACCTCGGAATTCGATTCCGGGCATACGCCCAGGTCCCATATTTTCCTGCGGACCCTCCAGGACCGTCAAATCACCGGTCCGGGTTCGTTTAACCAAAATGTTGACCAAAGCCAAACTTATTCATTTTAATACCAAGTTTTAGCATTTATCACAGAATTTCACATTTAGGCTTTCCGGCTATGCGCCCGGACTGCGCACGTAAATCTAGGTGACTAAAAATGAGGTTTTCAAGGCCTCGGGAGCACAGAATGAGTAAAAAAACAGGTGATGACCCTTTGGGTCGTCGCATTCTCCACCTCTAAAACAACCGTTCGTCCTCGAACGGACAAAAGAAAGAAGTACCTGAGTCGGGGAATAGTGGGGATAACGGCTTCGCATATCGGACTCGGACTCCCAGGTCGATTCCTCAGGGGGCTGACCTCTCCACTGAACACGAACAGAAGGAAAACTCTTGGACCTCAACTGACGAACCTGCCGGTCTAGAATAACTACCGGCTCCTCCTCATAAGATAAGTCCTTGTCCAACTGGACAGTGCTGAAATCTAACATGTGGGCTGGATCGCGGTGATACCTCCGAAGCATGGACACATGAAAAACTGGGTGTACGGTTGATAAGCTAGGCGGCAATGCAAGTCTATAAGCCACCTCTCCCACTCGATCAAGAATCTCAAATGGACCAATGAACCTAAGGCTTAGCTTGCCCTTCTTCCCAAATCTCATCACGCCTTTCATAGGCGACACTCGAAGCAATACCCGCTCACCAACCATGAAAGCTACATCTCGAACCTTACGATCTGTGTAGCTCTTCTGCTTGGACTGAGCTGTACGAAGCCTATCCTGAATGATCCTGACCTTGTCCAAGGCCTCCTGAACCAAATCCGTACCCAACAACCGAGCCTCTCCCGGCTCAAACAATCCAACCGGAGATCGACACCGTCTACCATATAAAGCCTCATAAGGAGCCATCTGGATACTCGACTGATAGCCGTTGTTGTAGGCAAACTCTGCTAAAGGCAAGAACTGATCCCATGAACCTCCAAAGTGAATAACACAAGCTCGGAGCATGTCCTCCAATATCTGAATAGTCCGCTCTGACTGACCGTCCGTCTGGGGATGGAATGTTGTGCTCAACTCGACCCGTGTGCCCAACTCTCGCTGAACTGCTCTCCAGAAGCACGAGGTAAACTGCGTACCCCGGTCCGAAATGATAGATACGGGCACACCATGAAGGCGAACAATCTCCCGAATATAGATCTCAGCTAACCTCTCGGATGAATAGGAGACTGCCACAGGAATGAAATGAGCTGACTTGGTCAGCCTATCAACTGACCCTGCATCGAACTAACTTCCACTCGGGAACTCAAAGCATCGGCCACCACATTGGCCTTTCTCGGATGATTTAAAATGGTGATATCATAATCCTTCAACAACTCCAACCACCCCATCTGCCTCAAATTCAACTCCTTTTGCTTGAACAAATACTGAAGACTCTTGTGATCCGTGAACACCTCACATGCCACGCCATATAGATAATGCCTCCAAATCTTCAATGCGTGAACTATGGCTGCCAACTCCAAATCATGAACCGGATAGTTCTTCTCATGAATCTTCAAGTGCCTCGAAGCATAGGCAATGACCTTGCCATCCTGCATCAACATTGCACCAATCCCAACACGGGAAGCATCACAATAGACTGTATAAGGCCCTGAACCTGTGGGCAAAACTAACACTGGTGCCGTAGTCAAAGCTGTCTTGAGCTTCAGAAAGCTCGCCTCACACTCATCCGACCATCTGAACTGGGCACCCTTCTGGGTCAATCTGGTCATCGGGGCTGCAATAGATGAAAACCCCTCCACGAACCGTCGATAGTAACCTGCCAACCCCAAGAAACTCCGAATATCTGTAGCTGATGCTGGTCTAGGCCAGTTCTTGACTTCCTCTATCTTCTTCGGGTCCACCTGAATACCCTCTGCTGATACAACATGACCCAGAAATGCAACTGAACCCAACCAGAATTCACACTTCGAGAACTTAGCGTATAACTGACTATCCCTCAGAGTCTGAAGAACCACTCTAAGGTGCTGCTCGTGCTCCTCCTGGCTGCGGGAGTATATCAATATATCATCAATGAACACTATCACGAATGAATCCAAATAAGGCCTGAATACTCGGTTCATCAAGTTCATAAAAGCTGCTGGGGCATTGGTCAACCCGAATGACATAACCAAGAACTCATAATGCCCATACCGAGTGCGGAAAGCTATCTTAGGGACATCGGATGCCCTAATCCTCAACTGATGGTAACCAGATCGCAAGTCAATCTTGGAAAATACCCTGGCACCCTGAAGCTGGTCGAACAAATCATCAATCCTCGGCAGTGGATACATATTCTTGACTGTTACCTTGTTCAATTGCCGGTAATCAATACACATTCTCATTGACCCATCCTTCTTCTTGACAAATAACACCGCCGCACCCCAAGGAGAGACACTGGGTCTAATGAAACCCTTCTCAAGCAAATCCTACAACTGTTTTTTTAACTTCTTCAACTTCGGCGGGGCCATACGATATGGCGGAAAGGAAATGGACTGAGTGCCCGGAGCCAAATCAATGCAGAAATCAATATCCCTGTCGGGTGGCATACCCGGCAGGTCTGAAGGGAACACATCAGGAAACTCACGAACAATGGACACAGAATTCAATAGAAAGGACCTCAGCACTAGAATCACGAACATATGCCAAATAGGCCAAACACTCCTTCTCGACCATACGTCGAGCCTTCACATAAGAGATAACACTATGGGTAGAATGACCAGGAGTCCCTCTCCACTCTAAACGAGGCATACCCGATAAAGCTAAGGTCACACTCTTGGCATGACAGTCCCAGATAGCGTGGTAAGGTGATAACCAGTCCATCCTCAATATAATATCGTAGTCAACCATGTCCCAAAAGCAACAAATCTACTCGAGTCTCAAAACCTCCAATCACCACAATACAAGAACGATGGACTCGATCGACCACAATAGAATCACCCACCGGTGTAGACACATAAACAGGACCACTCAATGAATCACTAGGCATGACCAGATACGGCGCAAAATAAAACTGAAGCTTCTCTACCACAAACCAGAACGGTGCCTGCACCTCCACCTCTGATACCTTTACCTCCACCTCTAGCATCACTACCTCCACCTCTAATACCTTTACCTCCATAAAGCCTCCAAAGACGAAGCTGATCTATCACTCGTCTGTGCTGCTGCTCAGCTGAAGAAGCGGTACATGACCTCGCCATTCGCGAAAGGACAAGAGTGGAGGTTTCAATTTAGCATTGAGAGAACAAAATCGCACGACAGAGGAGAATAAAAGTGAAACTTTTCCTAACTCTATAGCCTTTGGGGGATAAATACAGACGTCTCCGTACCGATCCCTCAGACTCTACTAAGCTTGTCCGTGAGTTGTGAGACCTATGTAACCTAGAGCTCTGATACCAACTTGTCACGACCCGGAATTCCCACCCTTAGAAGTCGTGATGGCGCCTACTCGTAGAAGCTAGGCAAGCCACACATTTAGAATCCATAAATACTTTTGTTTTAAATCCATTTTTTACCAATTTAATTAGCAGGAAATAAATAATTAAACAACAACGGAATTCGTAATTTAGTGGAAGACATAAATTAAATAAACTGAACAATAATGCGAAAATCATCATATGCCTCTACCCAGAACTGGTGTCACAACATCCACGGACTACTAAGATTTACTACATACAACCGTTTGAAAGAGAGTAACACTGTCAGTCTTGAATACAAGAGATAACAGATCATAAATAAAGACAGAGGAGACACCGGGCCTGCGGACGCCTGCAAGGCTACCTCGGCGTCTCGGAGGACTGGAGGCTGGCTCCCGATCTACCACTACTGTCCGGTGTCTGGATCTGTGCAAAAGAGCACAGAGTGTAGTATCAGCACAACCGACCCCATGTGTTGGTAAGTGCCTAGCCTAACCTCGGCGAAGTAGTGACGAGGCTAGACAGGACTACCACATAAACCTGTACAGTTATATATATATATATATATCTATAACGGGAAAATAACAAGAACAAACATTGTTTTAAATGGGAGGGGAACATGCTTTGGGGATAGCAGATAATACAAAATTTCGAGAAAATAATAAATAATATCAATAATTTAACTCTAACACGGATAAGGGAAATAAAAGCAGATTTCACTATCAGTACATATCTCGTTGCAGGCGTGCAACCCGATCCGATTTTATTGAATCTCGTGGTAGGCGTACCACCCGCTCCCATTTCATTAAATTTTGTGGTAGGCGTACCACCCGCTCCCATTTAATTAAATCTCGTGGTAGGCGTACCACCCGCTCCCATTTCATTAAGTCTCGTGGTAAGCGTACCACCCGCTCCCATTTCATTAAATCTCGTGGTAGGCGTACCACCCGCTCCCATTTCATTAAGTCTCGTGGTAGGCGTACCACCCGCTCCCATTTCATTAAGTCAACAGTTCTTCCAAATGAAATTTACTCCAACAAACGCAACAATTTATACGAATTCATAAGACAACAAGTACACAATAATTATGACTCACTGAGGAAAACAAGTAATGACAAGTAGCAATTAATTATGGACTTTAAGGAGCAAATAGGCAATTTAATATTTAGTATGCTAAATGTCAAGTAGCAATTAAGTCACATAAACATGAAGCAATTATAGCATAAATTCAAGGCATAATATTGCGCAAGGATACATCGAGCCAATAATAACAAGTAACACAATAAAGAAAAATGCCAACATAAAGAATCACAGTAATAGTGGAATAAGACAATTAATGCACTTGAACTGATAACAACAAGAAAATCAATAAATAGAAGTAAAGGACAACATAACTCAATTATCAGCAAAAATCAGGAAAATCAAAGACAAGTGCACGGCATCACCCTTCGTGCTTTTACTCTTGTCCTCACCAAGCAATAATATAATGAAAACGTGCACGGCATCACACTTCGTGCTTTTACTCTCTTTACTCACCAAAGCAATTAGAATAATAAAATGTGCACGGCATCACCCTTCGTGCTTTTACACTCTTCCTCACCCAAACAACAATCACAAACAAGGGCAAGGGAAATAAACAAGAACATATAGGAATCCCGGCAAGGGAACAACGATTTAACAATTAAATCCCGGCAAGGGAACAACAATTAAATAATTCAATCCCGGCAAGGGAACATTTCAATAACTCTTTCTCTATCTTTCACTTGTACTTGATAACTCACTTTACCACTTGAGTCAATGCTCCAAAGGGTTCAATCATCTCATATACTTTCACAATTCATAATATAACTCGAGCCGATGCTCCAAAATGTTCAGAGGTCTCAATTCCTTCCACAAACTTTTTACAACAACTAGAAATCATCACCAAAGCATGAAGAATACAACGAAATCACGAAAATCACAATATAAGACTCACGGTCATACTTGACACCAACGTATAGATACTCGTCACCATGCCTATACGTCGTACTCAACAATTATCACATAGCAAATAAGACTTAACTCCTAATCCCTCAAGCTAAGGTTAGACCAAACACTTACATCGATGCCTTGAACACAACTTAAGTCTCAATTATAGCTTTACCCGTTGATTCCACCGCCAATTCGCTCGTATCTAATCACAAATTACTTAATTACATTAATAAGTGCTAAATGAATCAACCCCAATGCATGAAAATGAGTTTTCCAAAGTTTTACCCAAAAAGTCAAAAATCGCCCTCGGGCCCACGTGGTCAAAACCCGAGGTTCGAACCAAAATCAAATTCCCCATTCTCCCACGAGCCCGAATATATAATTTGTTCTCAAATTCGACCCCAAAACGAGGTCTAAATCAAGAAAAAGTGAAAAGCCCTAACTCTACCCATTTCCCCCAATTTCTACCCTAAATTACATGTTTTAGGCTTAGGAGTTCAACAAATATTGATGAAAAATGAAGAAAACGAGTTAAGATTTACTAACCCAAGAAGTTTTGGTGAAAGGGAGCTTCAATGGACGCCTAATGACCTTGGAGAAGAAGGAGCTCGTGTGTTTTAATGACAATCCCGCAATACACTGATTCTGGAAATTAAAATATAACTGGGCAAAAATTGCCCTTCGCGTTCGCGGAAAGGGGATCGCGTTCGCGAAGGGTAACTTATCAGACCATCGCGTTCGCGATGGGAGGAGTGCGAACGCGAAGAGGAAAAGTTGGGGGTCCAGTACTTGGTCTACGCGAACGCGATGAAGGAGCCCTACAAACTATGCGAACGCGAGAGAATCAATGCGAACGCGATTAGGAAAATGAAGGCTAAGTCTTCGGAGTCAAATGACTCTACGCGAACGCGAGTCAGGAGCGCGAACGCGATGAAGGGAAAAGTGAGAGCTTCGCGAACGCGAAGGAGGCGTCGCGAACGCGAAGAAGGAACTGGGTCTGCAACAGCTGAAGAATTTCTGCAACTTTCCTAAGTTTGAAACCACCCCGAAACACCTCCGAAACACTCCCGAGCCCTCGGGGCTCCTAACCAAACACATACACTAACTCAACAACATCCTACGAACTTAACCGTGCGATCAAATCGCCAAAATAATATCAAAACCAATGAATCAAACCTCAGAATCACTAGTTTGTCTTCAAACTTCATAAACTTTCAAATTCAGAGTTTTAAGTCCGAAACACGTCAAACGACGTCCGTTTTCAACCAAACTTTGCAGAAAGCGCTTAAACCATATATAAGACTCGTACAGGGCGCCGGAACCAAAATACGGGCCCGATACCATATTCTTTTAATCAAATTTCATTTCCAATTTCCTTAATTATTTCCAGAAAATAATTTCACATAAAAATTTATTTCTCGGGCTTGGGACCTCGGAATTCGATTCCGGGCATAAGCCCAAGTCCCATATTTTCCTACGGACCCTCCGGGACCGTCAAATCACGGGTCCGGGTCCGTTTACCCAAAATATTGACCGAAGTCAAATCTATTCAATTTAATATCAAAATTTAGCATTTTCTCACAGAATTCATATTTAAGCTTTCCGGCTATGCGCCCGGACTGCGCACGCAAATCGAGGCAACCCTAAATGAGGTTTTCAAGGCCTCGGAAGCACAAAATGGGTAAGAAAATAGGTGATGACCCTTTGGGTCGTCACATTTCAAGTATCTTTAATAGCAAGACACAAAGTTTTCTAGCGATTATGAGCAGCAAACTACAATGTATTGAATATGTTTCTTTTCGTATAATTTAGATTTATCTTTTTGAATATTTAATCTTCAATAGACTTTATTCTTGAGTCCCAACTTGGTTAATGTCTTTCCATTCGTGTGATTTATATTTTCTTTGCCTTAGCTTGGTTTCTTTTACGTTGTTGTAGAATAGTTGATGGATCTATACTCTAGCCATCTTTCATTTTTTTTTAATTCATAACCCTTTACACTCTGTTAGGATCATTCTTCCCCATCGTTTTATAATGTATTGTATTGTTCGTATCGTATCGTTTTGTGAATATAATGTTTGGATAGATTGTATTATTTTTTATTGTTAAATAATATTTTGCTATTTGGTTTGACTGTATCGTACTGTACCGTAACAGATAAGTTTACTAAAATACCCTCAATTGTTTAAATATTAAATTTATTAAAAATTATGCATAAAAATAATTTTAAAAAAATAAAACAGGAGAAGGCAAAACACCTTAAGAAAGCAAAACAAAGGAGTGAGACAGAAGAAGGCAAAACAAAGGAGCACAGCTAATTAGAATTGAGTTAAAAGCAAATTAGCAGAAAAAATAAAACAGAAGGCGGCAAAACACCTTTAACGTTGGCGGCAGAAGTTCTAGAAAAAAATAAAGTAGGTAATAGGTTGGAGATTTGGAGTTAAAATAGCAAAAAAAAAAGCTAAAGGAAAAAATATAATTGTGGAGTAATAGGTTAGGGCATAATTGGAAAGAAAATAGGAAACAATCTCACCACACCAAATCGGTTGTTTCAAAAAAGGAGACTTTTCATTGTTCCGGAACAATGGATTTAATAATACAATACAACCAATTTTAATGAAACAATCAAAACAAACATTGTTTTGGGATAACAATACAATACGATACAATGGGGAACAACCATCCAAACAAACTGTTAAACAGTGAAAATATCTAGAGAGTTTTGCTACGTCCTATAAAAGAAAGTATGTTATTGCATTCTACTTCTACTGGTGAATTTTATATGATATTTAAAAAAATACCAAAAATTAGCCGAACCGTACCGATACCGATACCGAAAAGAAACCGACATGATTGAGACGGTTTCGAAATGTCTAATTTTGCTTATACATAAAAGAATAATTGAAAAATTAGTATCGTACAAATATATAAAATAACTGGCCGAACCGAACCATTGACACCCCTAGTTTTGACAATGTAAAAGATGTACAATTAAGTTCCTTCTAAAATAATCATATGTAAATTTTCATGATAAACACTAAACTTAACTGTAATATAGTAAATTTGATAACTGACCTGATTAAACTTACCCCATTGTTTACATTAACATTTCTCTTTTGCCCTTCCTTTCCTTATCCTTACGTAACTGAATTCCATTTAAACTATTGAATCCTCACGTCCGCCAATAAAATTGCTCCACGTCAGCAGAAGTGCAACAGCCATACAAGAATTCCTCATTCAAATTTGTCTCTGTTTCCATTTCCACTTCGGTTCATTTACCACCTGTTGTACCTTCGCAGAGTTTTTGTTTTTTTTTACCAAAATGACCCTCCAAATTCAGTAATATTACGAGAATACCCTTCTTCCTTTCTTAGTACTACCACCTTTATATTCTTTTCGTGCTTAAAAAGTTCTTGAAAATACCGGAACTGAAACAGAGCAAAGTAACAGTCGAGTGAGCAGTGTGTGTCAATGGAGGGAGGCGCACAGTACAATCCCCGCACCGTAGAGGAAGTTTTTAGGGATTTTAAAGGCCGTCGAGCTGGCATGATCAAAGCCCTTACCACTGGTAATGTACAACTATTTGGACTTACACACATTCTTCTAGCTTTGTTTGTTTGTTTGTTTTTATGCTCTAATTATTGAGCCTTTTTTGTTTTGTTTTTGAGATGTGCTACATTCTGATCATTTTTTTTGTTGCTTTTGCAGATGTTGAGGAATTTTATCAGCAGTGTGACCCGGGTTAGTTATGGATCTTTTTACGTTCTTTGTTATGCACATTTTTTTTTCCTGTAAAAAATCGTGTACGCGATCGGCGATTGTCGTCCGTCGGGTTTATTTTTGCTTTGTGTGATTGTACTTAGTTTTATTTACTTTTGAATTTTGGTGGGTTTTGGGTTCTAATGTCATTTTGGCCTGCTCTTTTTTAGTACTAATAGTAATTGCTTTTACGAAGAGTGAACATGTGGAAACATGTGCTGTTCATTTGTTAGATTGTTCAGATTAGTAAATTTCTACTGTTTGTGATGCTGACCCCAACGAGACATTTTTATTTGACATATTAAAAGGCATTATTATTCTGCTATTTCGGGAGTCTGGGTATTGGGTCTAAAGACAGAAGAAGAAGAAGAACTTTATTGCTCTTTTCTCTTTTCAATTACTAGTATATATGGTATGTGTCTTACTGTGTTTTAACTGAGTAAAAAGTTTTTTACTGGTTAATATCAAGATTTTAGAGTTTGATATGGTATTTGCTGCTTGCTTCTAGAGGTATCCATATTACTT
Organism: Nicotiana attenuata; assembly: GCF_001879085.1. Taxonomy (NCBI): domain Eukaryota; kingdom Viridiplantae; phylum Streptophyta; class Magnoliopsida; order Solanales; family Solanaceae; genus Nicotiana; species Nicotiana attenuata. The sequence continues at coordinate 2,216,817 of NC_031995.1, read as the reverse complement.
CAAGAGCATTTTTGTCTCTGAGTTTGTGTGCAATGTGAACTTATTGTGAGGAAAATCTCTTATTTTAGAGCACTGAGTAAGCTTTTTGCCCACTTTGGAATTGCCATGTACTGGTTGGTTGGTCTTCACCAGGAGATGATGTGAATGATAACCACAGTGTTTCTGCTTAATACCAGTTGTCCCTCACGGCTTGACTTAGCAATCAATCTCTTCATTTTTGAAGTTTACATAGGTTGGAAGATATTGGTCCAACTTCATATATGGGCTTCATTTTTGGCTTATTTTCTGTTGGATAACTTTTTGTTTACTGTACAGCTTGTTATCGACTTAAGTTTCAAATTGTTCATTTTATGTAGTCTAATTTATGGTTTCAGTAAACTCTCGTAGTTTTTCTTGATCAAATTTAACAAATTTTTTAATGATTTTTTTTTTTTGAAGTTAGTGCCTGATTTAGAGCCTAAAATGCATTTTGCATAATAAAGATATGGGCGATCGAATGTTTTGTTCTGCCTTTCTTGCATAAGACCCCGTTTCTTATTGAACAAGTGTTTTTATGATTGAGATTAGATCATGCAACTTCTTTTCTTCTCAAAAGTTTCACATTTTTTCTATCTTGGAAACCTTGCAGAAAAGGAAAATCTCTGCCTTTATGGATTTCCAAGCGAGCAGTGGGAAGTCAATTTGCCTGCTGAGGAAGTGCCTCCCGAGCTGCCAGAGCCAGCATTAGGTATAAACTTTGCTAGAGATGGGATGCAAGAAAAGGACTGGTTGGCTCTAGTTGCTGTCCATAGTGATGCATGGCTACTATCTGTTGCCTTCTATTTTGGCGCCAGATTTGGCTTTGATAAAACCGACAGGTAAACTATTCTATGACAACCTTTAATAAAACAGTTACTTGGTTTGTACTTTCCTTCTAGTTTGCTGTTTTTGTAGGCACCTTTCAAGTGAATTACTTGTTTATATTTTCTTTTTAATGATATCAGCTTTGTTTCTTTTGTTCAAATGTCAGCTTTCCAGTTACCTCTCCTTGCCATAATTAGTTTGCTTCAAATCATAAATAGTTGTGAACAGCGTAAAAAGCCTATGTTTTTCTGTTAACTAAACAGTGTCACTTTGTAAAGCATTCTGGAAGTATGCTTATAAATTATAGTAACACCTTATCGGATGTCAAATCTTGGAGGAGAATAGTCCCAGGAGACATCTGTGTACTTGTAATGAAAAAAAACAGTTTACTTCTTTGGTGCAGTAGTCTACTTAGTATGAAAAGTTTCAGCTCTTCGCTAAATCTTTGTGATTTCTTTAATCTAGGAAACGTCTATTCAACATGATAAATGATCTGCCAACAATATATGAAGTTGTTACTGGAGTGGCCAAGAAGCAAGTAAAGGATAGATCAACAATTTCAAATCACAGCAGCAACAAGTCGAAGTCAAATTCTAAAGCGGTATGGTTGGAAACCTCTTCTACCCCCCATACTTCTCCCTTACCCCCAAAAGATGCTCTTCTTGGATAACAGTAGTTCTGCAATGCTCTTTACAACGATTCTTTGGACAGTGTTTAATTGAAAATCCTTCAGCTTAGGACATTGCCAGTGAATACTTGCCTTGAAGTTTATGGTTGTGGACGAAAGATATAGTCCACTGATGAGCAAATAGGTCTTCTGTGATTTGAGCCATGGTTCTTTTTTCCAGCATCCACACAGTTTTGAACAATTAATGTCTGTGATGACTCTCGAGGGTAGTAAGTAGCATATATTAGTGATGTCCTAGTGACTAGCTTGCTATTGTCATGCCATTTTAGTAACATTGAGAGGTATGAAGCTGGAAACTGGTCAAGCATTTGTCCAATTTTCTACTACAGAGGAAAATCCATCTTTCTTGCCTGTTATAGTATTTAGGAGTTAAAACTGGCCTCGTAAGTTGATATATTGTTGATTTATCATATTCTTGTAGAATTGTTTACCTTGGTGTTTGATTTAGAAACAGAATAGACTTTGGTTTATACAATTCTGGGCAGGTCTGGAAGTGGTTGCCCACTTCTGGTTTGAGGAATGCTTAGTAGTCAGTTAAAGTGCTTTGAATTAAAGTAATTACAGTTGCGTTTTATGCTTAAGTTTGTTAGAAGAGGCTTTTGGGTGATTAGGGTAAAGACAATGCTGGAGTTTTTCGAAAGAGGTACAGTGTGAGGTAAAGGATGATACTCCTAATGAACTTTAGTGTTGTTTCTTTCTTCTTTGAATTTCTCTCATGTAATCTCTTCCAATGTATCTTATGTCTACCTCAACTCTTGCAGCTGCTTGAGAACTGACCTTTTGCATAGTAGGTTCTTAATCTAAAACCAGTTTGCGATTTTGGCATTTGCATTGTGCTACATTCTTACACTGTATATTTCTCTATCCTATGTTCGGCAAATTCAGTCAAACTGCTTGAAAAGGCTCCATTAGCCTTCTCTTCGTAAAAAATGAATGTGTGCCTTGTTGAAGTTGCTTGTGCTAAGTTCTGTCTTCTGGTCTCGGTACACTATCACTATGGCTCTGCTCAATGCACTAGGCCATGCTCCTCTTAGACTAAATTCAGTATCCTGCCACATGTAACCTGTATCATTATGCCTCTGATGTGATGACATCTTAGTTATAGATCCATGCTTCGTTGGCTTTCTCCATGCATGGCCCGGCATCTTACCACTAGAGATCGATTTTTTATTTATTTATTTTAAATCTCAGGGTAAATACTCAAAGACCCATGTAAAAGATGAGGATGACGGATTCGATGAGGAAGAAGACGAGGAGCATGGTGATACTCTGTGCGGTGCATGCGGTGAAAACTATGCTTCAGATGAATTCTGGATTTGCTGTGACATATGTGAGAGGTGGTTCCATGGCAAGTGTGTGAAGATCACCCCGGCGAGGGCTGAGCATATAAAGCAGTACAAATGCCCTTCATGCAGCAACAAGAGGTCACGCCCCTGACATTCTGTAGGATGTGTGCGAGTTCCACAACTTGTAATTGTTCATGTAGAACTCAGCTCTCTGCACATATCAGCAAGGCATGTGTATTCGGAGTTCTGGTCTCTAACCTTTGTTTATCAGGATGCTTTTTACTAGTTTAGTCCTCTTAAGGCACTCTTCTATTCAACTCTAAACTATTGGATATTTAGGGATTTTAATCTTATGGGATGCATCTTTCAGTATCAATGCTAACTAATACAGTTCATGTGCAGTATGTTGTTGCAGCTATAGTTTCTGTTTTTCAATTACATGGGTTCTCCTTGTTTGATCATAAGATATATGCTTATTGATTTTGAACTCAAATAATTGATGATGTGTTTTAGAAATGACTGCCATGAGCAATATGCCTCTTCATGGTTACAGCTTGTGCTTCACCTGAACCAAGGGTCTATCGGAAACAGTCTCTCTATCTTCACAAGGTAGGGTTAAGGCTGCGTACACATTACCCTCCCCATACCCCATTTACGGGATTACACTAGGTTTGTTTGTTGTTTGCTGTTGTTATGGTTACATCTTGCGATCTAGTTGACAAGTTATTGATTGGGTGAATAAAACATTCCAATAAAGATTGAGTTATGAACTTAGCGGGCGCTGTGGGAAGTATGAGATACCTGTGCTGGTCTCATAGTCAGCTTCATATATTGAACAGATATTATTTTCTGCTTTATCTTACATGTTTTGTACTTATGATACCTAAACCTGTTGTTTCCCCCATTAAGGTTTCTTAGTGAAACCTTCTTTAGCATCTTTGACCATTAGCATGAGTATCCATCATTTCATCTATGCTTTGTTTTCTGTCCTAGATATACACCACTACTCTCGTTATCTTCCTTGGGTAGGAGTAAGGTCTGTGTATACACTACCCTCATTTCACTGGGTTTATTGTTGTCGATGTATACACACCACTACTCTCGCTTAGAAAAGAATCATCAATTGCAGTTGAAAAAACAATGTCGTGAATAGACCTTTTCTATTGTGGTTGTCGAAATTGAAGTACACTAACCAGTTCAATTGAAACTAAGAAGCCACCTGAAAAGAATACAGAAAGAGGAAATATATCTTATGATTAGGAAGCACCAAGAAAATATATTTCCTCTTTTTTCCTTTTTATCATCTGACTTACTAAAAAAGGTAAGATATTTCCTATCAATTCCTGGAGCTGCCTTTAATATATTCAACCCATTTCTGGATGTTCAATATGTATTCAGCTGCACTGTATACCATGCTTTTTTTCATGGGAAGGGAGGAAAAATTTCAATCATATAAATAAAAAATCATGTTCTACAACACTGCTACCTCAATCTAATTTTTTCATTAGGAAAAATAACATTTGGATTTCTAATATGTGGATTTAATGCAGCTAATTCCTTCCATTTAGCCCCTGTACCATGGACCCGTGAAGAAATACTCCATAATGTTTCACCAGGCTGCACTGTAGTCGTAGTAGTAGTAGTAGTAGATGCTAGAGCAGCAGCTGGTGTAGAAGATTTATTACTAGCTTTAGACTTCAGTAATGGATGCTTATTCTTCTTTCCCATTCCATTCGCGAGCAACCAACGAGATCCAGACTGTTGTTGAGTTGACGAACCCCATAATTTCCTTTTACCTTTCTCTGTCTTTAAACCAGCAACATGCACTTCAGTGATTTTGTACTGAGGAATTTGTTCTTCCTCAGGAATGTTAACTTCTTTGACCTCTGCAACAGAGTCCGTTTTGGGAGGCTTGTATTCATCATCATCGTCGTCTTCATTGCTGTTACTAACTTCAGAAACTGTGCTGTATATCTTAGGTTTAGGTGTTACAAACACTCTCTCCACCTGAACAAGAGCAAGCATAGGTGTACCAACTGGCTCATAGTTCCTTAAAGGATCACGAAGCTGCACCATTAGTGCCACCGTGAAGTTGTTTCCCAACAATCCACACTTCTTACCCTTGCCACGTCTCTTCTCTCCCTTTGACTTGCCACGAAACAAGTCAGTGCACGTAGCATGATGGGCTGCGAGCAGTTTGGAGGTACGCTCGCTGATTTCATCTGCATCATCAATTTCTCCCGAGTCCAACCTCATCCATTCTTCAAGTGTGAGAGATAAGCCCATAAGCCCGTCAACGTCACCACCACCGTTGTCTTTAACATCCAGTAGCCGCAATCCACCTGTTCCTCCCAAACCTACAGCTCCTCCAAAGTTGACCTTCTTTCCCTCAATGGCTGAAAACTCACCAATGGATTGCAGGCTTAAGTTAGAAGGCGCGTCCTCATCTGACATGCCTGACTGTATTCTCAAACCCTCAATTGAAAGGGCTTCAATTTTATCCATCGCCAAAGGAGCGAGGTCCTCTAATGATACATATTCTGAGTTCCTGTCCGCGCCAACAGAATTTGACTCCAACTTACTGGACTTTGGTCTGTGCAATTTACCCTTTTTACTTTGAGAACCAGCCATATTTTGTCCAAACTCAAATTCATGCTGCAACAGATCTTGTCTGCAGTAGGTAAGAGTCTTATAAGACGACTTCTTAATACAAATAGTGTGTGCTAGATATGTGCATTTTCAAATATAAAACAAAATGTGAAAGGAAAAAAAATCAAACCTCACAATTCCGTCTAAGCTTGGTGCAGTTTCCCAGGCTATATGTTGCATTGTCTGCCCAGTAATATCTTCCAAAGGCATAAGTTTACTTGCTTGCATAGAGAGCTTTTCAATTCCAATGGAGGCTAAATGCTGCAGTATGTCCATTATACCAGATCCCATTTCTGCAGGAACCACCACTGGACTTGATACCTGCATTATCAAACTCCCTCCACTCTTGGAATTCTTGAAAAGTGCAGGGTTCATTGACCTTAACAATCCTCCATTTTTAGTCTTAACAAAGGGTCCTAAGCCTTCTGCGAGAGGAGGCAATTGGTAAGGGTCTTCCTCAAGAGGAGCATCAATTGGGCTCCCAAATCCGCTTGAGCTCTTAGGAGGGGAATATTGAAACGCCCTCTCGTTCAAGCCCCATTCACGCATCAAAGCCTCTGTCTCCAAGTCCTCCAACATGGTGGCCCTTGTTTTGTTATTAGTTGCTTCGATTTCTATCTTGGGCATCTCCACATTAGATGAATAGTCAAAATCCTTGGGTATGCTCCTCCAATCAAGTCCACTTGGATCATCACAAGCAAATTCTTGTTGATCAATATCTATATCAAGGTTAAACAAGGAACACCCACTCGCCAGAGTGTCCTTCTCAAATTGCCTCAGCAGTCGTTCTCTTGGGGAATCAGGCTCGCTTTCAGAACTTGGGGCAAATGGATTATGCTCTATCCCTAGCATATCCAGAAAATCACTAGCCACAGATTCAGCGACATAATCCAAGCTTATGGATTCGTCCAAGTCTCCGTCATGATTTATAGCTTCATTTTCATCTTCTTGAGAATCTAATCCCTCATTTGCCAAGTCCGAGACACGCTTTAATGCAGACTCCACTTCTTTCATGATTGACTCTTTCGCAGATTCATCTGTCGCAAAATTGCAGGCACTCACTGAAACGTCTTCATTCTCAGTGTCAACTTCCTTGGCCAACGGTGCAAGCTGTGGCTCCTCTTCATGTGACATCCCAAGACTATTATCCGGTTCAACATTCTCTTCCAAAGGACTATCACCAGTATCTTCTTCTTTTCGCTCCCATTCGTTTGAGGCAACTTCTACACCTTGCTCTCTGATAGAAACCTCACTTACGCCACTCACATTTTCAACATTTTCCTTCTCGTGCTCTGATAACAAGGCTAAGTCAGGTTTGAGGGTCTCAACATCATTACAGAAGACATCAATCTGTGGTTTGCAATCAACTGAAGCCTCCACTTTCTCTTCCTCGAGTTTCTGATACAGCACATTTACAGCTATGGAGACCTCAGATGACGGAACTGGTAAAACCTCATGAAGATCTTTTATATTCTCTGCGGAACTCTGTGAAGTAGAAGATCGAGCAGGAAGGCTTCCCGTTCGTCTTATTGTACTCAGCTCATCACATTGCTCACATTGTTCCAAAAGTTTTGCTGCATTTTCACTATTGCGCCTCAAGTTCCTCCCCTCGAGAAGAACCCTGTTACTGGGAAGAACCATGAAAGTGTTCCCAACTATGTGATACTCAAAACTGACATACAAGATTGCTCCTTTAGCCTTACCTGCTAACCTGAAACTAGTCGTCCACTTGCCCGAGCTATTCTCCTCCAATTCATCCAATGAAAGAGGAAGCAACCTGGTAAGATCAACCCGATGCTTCCCCAAATCAAGCTCGGGAGTACCATATATCGAAGCATACAACAAGAAATGTTTCGCCTCGTACTTTGCTGATTGATTGGGGCCATTCTTGCTACCAGATATAGAACAAGTATGAGTCAACTGTTCCTCAAACTCAGCTACCCCTTGAGAAACCACAACTGGACGAGTCGTCAACTCGCCATCTCTCCTCTTCCAATGCACAACAAGACAAAGATCATCAAACAATGTTGATAGTCCTTCAATGCAATGGACTTGAACTGAAAAACAACAATTAAACTTCTTGTTTCTAACAGCCAGAGATTTTAAGCCTTTCCAACTCCAAATGGATTTCTTACTCTCCTTCTCTATTGAATCTTTACTATTTCCTTTATTCTTCGACTTTGAATCCAATAAATAGGTTTTATCCAAATAAAGAGCTTTATTGATAGCTTCAATATCATTTAACAATTTCTCATTTCCAGAATTTGCACCAATTTTCTTCTTAGAATCCAATTTCGACATCATTCTTGTCAATGGAAGCTACAAAAAAATAACACAATCTTACAATTATACAAAAACCAAAATCACATAATACTATTCAAAATTCAAATTTCAAAATGGCTCCAGCTTAATAGAGATTTGCCTGCTAAAGCATTTACCTTAGAAAAAAGAAAAAATTTCTTCAGGCAAAAGAGACGTTCAAAAGAGGAAAATTAATTCATAGGTTCGATCGCCTCTGCATATTATAATGGAGCATCAAATTCGTTTGCAAAATTTTGAAAATTAAAAAAAAAGTACAATATTTAACATAAAGAAATGAAGTTGATGAAGAAAAATTAGGAAAACAAGGATAGAGAGACTTTGAATTTTCTTACAAAGTTGAATTAGCGATATATTAGGCGATTGTTTCTGCTTATGATTGCTGCTTCATCTCTCTCTCTCTCTCTCTCTCTCTCTCTCTCTCTCTCTGTTGTCATGTTTATTTTAAAAGTTCAAACAATAAATTATGCGCAACGGAGAGAAATTATCACACTAACCCCTCTATTTCTATTGTATTTAGACTCCGTACACTCTATTTTGTCTATTTACGTTATGTACCCAGTATTTTTTTCAACTGTTGATCTAGATTCCGACTCTTTACTCACTTTATTTTAGACTAATTTTTTTAATCAGTTCACCGTTGTTCCAATAATAATAACAGACCCAGTGTAATCTTATAAGTGGGGTCCGGGAAGAGTGCTATATACACATACTTATTCCTAGACCCTACCTTGACGGTAGAGAGGCTATTTTATAGACCATCAGCTCACGAACAGTTCACATTGTTCCCGTAATTAAAATAAGGCTCTTTACTCACTTGTTGGAAACTAATGTTTCTTAGTGCACAAGGTATTCCGTGTTCACGCATGGTCCGGGGAAAGATCGCACCCCAAAGAGTATGATGTAGATAGCTTACCCTACTCGTGACCTATAGGTCATACGGATATAACTTTATTGTTGTTCCGATGCTCCATTTTATGCACAATAATCTTTTGTTTATCTTAATTTGGATTATGATGAATTTGCTGGCATTGCACGATTTTGAAGTGAAAATGTCTAATGTGCAACTACTACTGCAGGTTGTTTTAATGTTGTGTCTTAATCTTATCAAGAGACACAAAAAAAAAAAAAGAATCTTGTCAAGACATAAAAAGAGAACTAATTACTATTTACTCCGTATTAATTTGCTAAGCTTTTCTGAACAATCAATTATTAAGAATAACAAAAAGGAAAAGCTAAATAAGTTAGTTTAATTAACAACATTATTAATGGATGCACAACTTTGGAAAATATTTAACTCTCATGTTACGTATGTGAAATCAAACAAATTATATATGGAATTATCAACTTGAATTTATCTCAACTTCGTCAATCAATAATGGGGCCCTACGCGGCGCGAATCCGGATATAGTCGGGCTCCAATGCGGGTACTGGACACCGGGTGGGAAACCAAAAAAAAAAACTTCATCAATCAATCAAATGAATCTCTATAATTTTCTTATTGTACACGGTCGAAACCGGGTTTGCCTATTGTGTGACCAATCGAGACTAAAACGTGACAGGTTAAAGCTCGATCTCGGGTTATACCGAACCGAGGTGCGAAGTTACATCATTGAGCTCGTGACCCCGGGACCGAACAAGATCGAGACCAAACAAGATCGGGGAAAATTTGCCGAGCCGAATAACAGAAGGCCGAAATATCAGTGATCGGTAGGAAATCACAGTGGAAATCTCGACACGTATCAAGGAGAGGCCAATTAATTAGTAAATCATGAGATTTTTTACCTTGTATAGAATTGTATCAAGAGTAGGACACCCCTACTATATAAAGGGGGGTCTGATCATTTGATACACATATTGTAACACGCATAAAGAAAGCAATATACTGATCATTTCTAGTTCTTATCATCTTGTTATTCTATCCTAATATTAGTTGAGGCATTTCTTGGCTCGAGGGTGATCAAACTCAATGGCTAAAGCTGCTCAATTTGTGTGGTTTGCATTTATTTTCTTATCATTAATTTCAATATTAATCTGTTTTCTTAATTTGTATCAAGTTATATTACGTATCTTTAAAACCGCTATAAATTCAATTGTTATCCGATTTTGAGGGTAAACAATTTGGCGCCCACCGTGGGGCTAAGGATAATAGTGATTACATGGTACAAACTTTCATAATACACACTGTTTTACACTTGTTCTTTGGAGTATCTGTCACGCCCCAAACCTGGGGAGGCGTGGCTGGCACCCTGTGTCATGCTGGCCCGAGCGAACTACTCTGTAACTCATGATCATTCGACCAGAACTAGAACATACATAGGTCGAGTTGGCTAAATTTATTCCTTTTGTAACTATCATGGGCCAACATGGCCACAACTCATAATGTACAACTGTAAGTGGGCAAGCGTTGTATCAATGAACCATCGTTCTTAAAATATGAATACATATGAGCCGTCAAGTCCTCTGACATACTGTACAAACTGAACCTCTATCTACAAAGCCTCTAAGATTATTCAACATCAAATGGGACTGGGCACCGGCCTACCCATAAGTCTATAGAAAAACTCTGACACGATGACTCATAGACTCGGGTGCACTCTGAATGAGGTGGAGTCTTAGTGATCCTTCGCTGAATGCTAACCTCGTCTACTATGAGTGCTCGTCAAACTGATTATCTATATCTGCAAGCATGAATGCAGCATTCCCAATAAAAGGATGTCACTACGAATAATGTACCAAATATGTAAGGCGGAACTGAAACATAATAATAAGTCAATATTTATTCAAGACATATAAGAATCAACCTGAATCTCTGAAGTGCCATCGTATATGCATACTTATTATATATATATATATATATATATATATATATATATATATATATATATATATATATATATATAATGCTTTTCTTTGAGACTATTATCCATATATTATGATGCACGACAGCCCAACTGATGAGTGGTAACTGCCCGACCGGCCGTAGCTCGGTGGTAAATGCATAACTGCCCAATCAGTGATAAATAATGACACATAACTGCCCAACCGGTGGTAACTGCCCGACCGACCGTATCCTGGTGGTAAATGCATGACTGCCCTATCGGCCGTAGCACAGTGGTAAATGCATGACTGCCCGACCGGCCGTAGCATGGTGGTAAATGAAGATGCATGTCTGCCCAACCGGCCGTAGCACGGTGGTAAATGAAGATGCATGTCTGTCCAACCGGTCGTAGCACAGTGGTAAATGCATGAAGATGCATGTATCACTATATTATAAACATTAACATCTTTATCAAATACCTCAATAGAGACATAGGAACATACTTAGACATGCTTGAATATCACTTTACAAGAATGAATAACATAAACATCCTTAACTGCTAAGAGTAGAACCACTTATGGAATAACATTACGTTTACGTATCGTTACTTGAATCATGCCAAAAGAAAGAAGGGATAGCCTGAACATACCTGAGCCGGTTTTCTTGACAATCTCTTTTACACACGACTTTTTGCGAAAAGCACGCAACAGTGGATCAAAGTAGGAGAAAATTCGTATGATATTCTTGAGAAATATTGCACCGTACTCCCTTAAAATTGCAACATCTCACGTTGCTAAGATTCTAAGAGGTCTTGCTTGAATTTTGTTTTAAAAAAATCACGTTACTTAAGATACTAAGATGCATATTGTTGTTTGAGTTGGCTGAAGCGCCTTTCTCATATGATAGAGATATCAACATCTCTTAAAGTGAATTAGAGATGTTTTAAAGCTTGGTGGGTGTGGGCCCCACATACTAGATGACTAAGCCACATATGTACCACCTATATATGGACTTAATGAGTCAAAATCCTTAGCTCTCTTGACTGCCACGTTAAGGCCTTTTAGGCTTTATCCAAGATCCTAATTAATCATTCACTAATTTCTTAATTAACTAATTAATCTCTCATTAATCAATAATCAACCAGTTACCTACATAATTAAGAATTATCTCTAATTACTTAAAATACTACTCACTTTTAACACACTTTATACATCTTATTATTAAAGTACGAGATGCAACAATATCTTTGATTCCAGGACCAAATGTCGAACTCTCAGTTAGCACCCTTACACGTTGACAATGATTTCGGCCATCACGGCGAAAATGATAACATAGTACCAGGGAACAACATATTCCCAGTTGCCCTAGGAGTTTTGGCTGTAGATCCAATCGACGTCAGCTCACATATAGACATCAACGCAAATTTGGCCATCGATCCCGAGGGCAGCGTCCGTGGGGATGTTCGATCAACCGCTCAAAGCACACATGGCGGCGAAGATGGCGGCATTAGCCTGCGGGTGATCTTCGAAATGTTGTAGGTTCAACAGGCAGCGATAGCCTAGCTCCAAAACCAGAATCACCCACCGAGTAGGATCGAGCCCGAGCCGTCCCAGGAAGTTGTCCACAGGGTCAAATCGATTTCAAGGAAATCAAACGAGAAAGAATCGGAGACCAATCCTGCAATCATCAAGATGCTCGAAGAACCGACAAAACGAATTGAGTCGGGGGAAAAGAAGATCAAGGCAAACGACAAGAAGGTGAAAAATTACAACTCTAAGGTCGATCAAATCCTGGAGGCACTGCCGATATTGAAGGTTCTGGACTCCAAAAACTTTGTGCAAAATCCTTCCCCCCGAGTGCGGTTCCCAACCGATCCCCAAGAAGTTTCGCATGTCTAAGATTCCTAAATATAATGGAACGACCGATCCGAACAAGCATGTCACCTCTTACACATGTGCTATCAAAGGGAATGATCTAGAGGATGACGAGATCGAATCTGTCTTGATAAAGAAATTCGGAGAGACCCTGTTAAAGGGAGCTATGATATGGTGCCACAATTTACCACCTACTTTTATTGACTCATTTGCTATGCTTACAGATTCTTTCGTAAAGGCAAACGTCGGGGCCATCAAGGTTGAAACCAGGAAGCCGGACCTTTTCAAAGTAAGGCAGAAGGATAACGAAATGCTCAGAGAATTCGTGTCTCGATTCCAAATGGAACGGATGGACCTGCCACTACTCGCTGATGATTGGGCTGTTCAAGCTTTCACCCAAGGACTCAATGTTCGAAACTCAGTGGCTTCGCAACAGTTGAAGCAGAATCTGATAGAACACCCGATTGTTACTTGGGCCGATGTGCATAATCGGTATCAATCAAAGATCAGAGTCGAAGACAATCAACTTGGGGTTCCTTCCGGGTCCATTTATCCTATCAGATCCGTTGATAGAATCAAGAGGGATATTGACCGAGAACCGAGGCTTCACAGAGATCGATATCAGCCGCATAATGGAGATCGTAAGAGTATCGAATCTGGGCGAAATTCTGCACGAAATGAAAGGAAAAGTGATCGAGGCCAGAGCTCTCGAGGGCTCATGAGCAAGAACGGCTTCGACAGGCCTATCAGAACTAAAGAAGCACCACGATTATCAAAGTACAACTTTAATGTTAATGCAGCTGCCATCGTATCGGCTATTGGACGCATCGAAGATATCAAATGGCCTCGACCTTTACAAATCGATCCAGCCCAAAGGGATCCTAACCAAATATGCAAATATCATGGCACTCATGGCCACATAACGGAGGATTGTCGACAATCGAAAGAAAAAGTAGCCCGGTTATTCAACAACGGGCACCTTCGGGAATTTCTGAGCGACCGAGCCAAGAATCATTTTAGAAACAGGGATTCCAATAAACAAAACGAGCAAGACGAACCTCAACACGTCATTCATATGATCATCGGAGGGGTCGATGTTCCTCAAGGTCCGAGGTTAAAGCGCACCAAAGTATCAATCACAAGGGAAAAACGGACCCGAGATTACATACCAGAAGGAACTTTATCTTTCAATGACGAGGATGCGGAAGGAATCATGCAGCCCCATAATGATGCACTAGTAATATTTGTACTCATGAATAAAACTCGATTTAAACGTGTGTTAATTGATCCAGGTAGCTCGACCAACATCATTTGATTAAGGGTCGTAGAGCCACTCGGCCTACAGGACCAAATCGTGCCTGCGGCCCAAGTGCTAAACGGATTCAACATGGCTTGCGAAACTACTAAGGGAGAAATAACGTTACCGGTAAATGTAGCCGGAACCACCCAGGAGACCAAGTTTTATGTGATCGAAGGGAACACGAGGTACATTTCCCTGTTCGGGAGACCATGGATCCACAACATGAGGGCTGTGACCTCGACCCTTCACCAGGTATTAAAATTTCCAACACCAGAAGGAGCCAGGTTTGAAAGCAAAACAAGAAGCCAAATAGCAATCACTGATGCCAGCCTCGACCCAACCGGACAAGCAGGGGACTGACGAAGACGATGATTACAGGGTTCCTCGATTGGAGCAGGTCGTACTGATCGAACATCTGCCCGATCAAAAGGTATACCCGGGCACGGGGTTAATGATAACTAGGGATTATGATGCATTTTACACTCCTTCTTACTTGAGTTTTGATTAGAAATGTGTACAAAATAGTCCCAAAGGCTTACGTGTCGTACTTGATTGCAGGGTTTGATCAACAAGGTGACAATTCGTCAAAACCAGCTCAAAAAGGAGTGAAACATGCACAAGTACCAAGAACAAGTCCAAGCTCAACAAAACAGGACCAATGCGGCTGCACTCCATTCTGTGCGGTACGCAAAGGAGAGATTCAGAGAATGCTCAATTTCAGGCATCCTAGTGATGCGGCCGCACTCCATTCTGTGCGGTCCGCATTGACTTCATTGCGACCACACTCGATTCTGTGCGGTCCGCAAAGCTAAACTTCAGAGAGCTATCAAGTTGGAGGATTGATGCCAATGCGGTCCGCGTTCCATTTCGTGCGGACCGCAACAGGAGCCACCGCGACCGCGATGCATTTTGTGCGGTCCGCGGTGGCCATGTTCAGAGAGCAGGATTTTTTAGCTAAGAGTCTTAGTGCGGCCGCACTCGATTTTGTGCGGTCCGCACTAGCCCCGCAGGGGTATTTTTGTCCAGCATTTTCGGCCTAGTATAAATAGTTTCTTTTCTCATTTTTAGGTCATCAGTTAGATTTTACAGCTGAGCTGCGCTCGTGAATAGTGTTTTCTTACTATTTGGAGTAATTTTACAAGAGTTTTACCATTGGATCTTCAAGTTTTAATTAGTAATTTAATATTATGGGTTTATCTTCATCTATTTCTTTGTTTTCCTCTATTATCATAAGCAGCTAGACCCATCAGCTAGGGTTGTGGCTCAACCCTAGTGTGGATAATTGATGGGTCTTGTGTTTTAAGGTTTGAATGTCTATGGGTGTTTGATATTTGGACTAATTTATGGTTTTATTGTTGAATTAGTGGTTGCAAACACTAGTTTATGCTTAGTTGATTTTAGCTCTTCTTGAGAAAGAGAGCCTAAGTCTATAAAATTAGTCCAACAAGAAATTGGGGCGTACTCAAGAGAATTGATAGTCCCAATTAAAGGGTTAAACCGAGAGATCGTAATACCCGACTTGAACCTAGATTGCTTGCACAAATGATCATACCCAATTGATCTTGAGAAAGTCAATTAGGGCAAAATCACTCGAACTACGGAGAGGTATAGAGCGAGTAGAATTGTGCAATGGTTATATCGTAATCCCCAAATATGATAACCTAGCCTTAGACACGAGAACCCGTCAATTATCCACCTAGGTGAAAGTCACTCCCCTAGTGACTTTTTAACTAATTAGACAATCTACAATAGACTCCTCTTAGCTTAATTTAGCATCTTAGTAGTATAAATTTAGAAGTAATATCAAAAACCAAAAATGTTTAGAAGTGTAATTAGGAACAATTACGCAACTCTAATTTAGATAAAAACTCAATTCCAATCTCTAGCTCCCTGTGGAAATCGATCCCGACCTTCTCGGGTAAAAGCTGCTTCGACCACTCTTGCTACTCTATAGTAGTACAGGGTTGGCCTCGATCGGTTAACTCCCGAGCACAGGAAAAAGCTCATTCAATTTCTTATAGCTAACATGGATTGTTTTGCTTGGTCGTGACAGGGATCCCACCGGAGATCACTACTCAGAAGCTGAGTCTGGACCCGAAATTACATCTGGTCAAGCAGAAAAGGAGACCTCAGTCCGAGATCAAGCATGCTTTCATCAAAGACGATGTCACTAAACTCCTTCAAATAGGGTCCATCCGGGAGGTCAAATACCCGGAATGGTTAGCAAACATCGTAGTAGTCCCTAAAAAAGGGAACAAACTGAGAATGTGCGTGGATTATAAATATTTAAATAAGGCATGCTCCAAAGACTCTCTCCCTTTGCCTAATATCGATCACATGATCGAGGCCACGACCGGCCACGAGATCCTCAGTTTTCTCGGTGCCTACTCCGGGTACAACCAAATACGGATGAACCCGAATGATCAAGAAAAGACCACCTTCATCACTAAGTATGGAACATACTACTATAACGTAATTCCACTTGGATTAAAAAACGCCGGTGCCACTTACTAACACCTAGTAAACCGAATGTTCGAAGAACAAATAGGGAAATCCATGGAAGTTTACATTGACGATATGTTAGTTAAGTCCCTGCTAGCATAGGACCATTTAAAACATTTGCAGGAAACCTTCAATATATTGAAGAAGTACAACATGAAGCTGAATCCAGAAAAGTGCGTGTTCGGAGTCGGATCAGGTAAATTTCTCGGTTTCATAGTGTCCAAACAAGGAATCGAGATCTACCCCGACAAGATCAAAGCTATCAAGGTTATCACGGTAGTGGATAATGTGAAGACCGTACAAAGGCTAACCGGGCGCATTGCCGCCCTGGGGCGATTTATCTTGAGGTCCTCCGATAAGAGCCATTGATTTTTCTCGTTACTGAAGAAGAAAAACAACTTCACATGGACTCCAGAAGGCCAACGGGCCTTAGAAGAACTTAAGCGATATCTATCAAGCCTGCCACTGCTTCACACACCGAGCGCAGACAAATGACTATACTTGTATTTGGCTGTATCGAAAATAGCGGTAAGTGGAGTCCTAGATCGGGAAGAACAAGGTACGCAATTTCTAATTTATTATGTTAGCATGACCTTGGTGAGGCCGAAACTAGATATCCTCACCTAGAAAAGTTGGCACTCGCTTTGCTAAGTGCCTCTAGAAACTGAAAAAATATTTTAAGTGTCATCTTATATGTGTTGTGACAACCTACCCATTACAAAATATAATGCATAAACCCGAACTCTCGGGATGATTGGCCAAATGGGCCATAAAAATTAGCGGGTACGATATTGAATATCAACCTCGGACAGCCATTAAATCTCAAACTTTGGCAGATTTTGTGGCCGACTTTACGCCGGCCCTAATACCCGAAGTCGAAAGAGAGTTGTTGGTAAACTCGGGGACGTCTTGGGGAATCTGGACCCTCTTTACGGACGATACCTCGAACGCAAAAGGGTCCGAACTTGGCATCGTACTGAAGCCATCCATAGGCAAGATAGTTAGATAATCCATTAGAACTGTGAAATTGACTAACAACGAGGACGAATATGAGGCCATGATTGCAGGTCTCAAATTGGCTAAAAGCCTGGGAACGGAGGTGATCGAAGCTAAGCGTGACTCCCTTCTTGTGGTAAACCAAGTTAAAGGAACGTACGAAGTCAGAGAAGAACGAATGCAAAGGTACCTAGATAAGTTACAGGTAACATTACATCGGTTCAAAGAGTGGACTTTGTAGCACGTACCTCGAGATCAAAATAGTGAGGCCGATGCCCTTGCAAACTTAGGGTCGTCGGTCGAAGATGACGAGCTCAACTCGGGGGCAGTCGTACAACTCATGAGGTCGGTAGTAGAAGAAGGTCACACCGAAATAAACTCCACAAGCTTAACCTGGGATTCGAGAAATAAATACGTAGAGTATTTGAGGATCGAGAAACTTCCCTCAGATCCAAAAGAATTGAGGGCCCTGCGCACAAAGGCAGCCCGATTCAGCTTGTCCGAGGAAGGAACCTTGTTCAGAAGAATGTTCGATGGCCTACTAGAAATATGTCTGGGATCGGGAGATACCGAGTATGTTCTGAGGGAAGTTCATGAGGGCACCTACGGAAATCATTCAGGTGCCGAAACATTGGTTCAAAAGGTAATCAGAGCCGGCTATTACTGGATCGACATGGAAAAAGATGCGAAAGAGTTCGTACGAAAATGTGACAAGTGCCAAAGATATGCTCCGACGATTCACCAACCCAGGGAACTGCAGCATTAGGTCTTGTCGCCATGGCCATTTATGAAGTGGGGAATGGACATCGTCGGCCCTCTTCCATGGCCACCGGTTAAGGCTCAATTTATCTTATTTATGACTGACTATTTTTCTAAGTGGGTTGAAGAACAAGCATACGAGAAGGTCGGGGAGAAGGAAGTCATCGAATTTATTTGGGACCACATCATATGTCGGTTCGGGATGCCATCCGAAATTCTATGTGACAACGGGAAACAATTTATCAGCAGCAAAGTGACCAAATTTCTCGAAGATCATAAGATCAAAAGAATCTTATCGACACCTTATAACGCTAGTGGGAACGGACAAGCCGAATCAACCAACAAAACCATAATCCAAAACCTTAAGAAAAGGTTGACCGACGCCAAGGGAAAATGGAAGGAGATCCTGCCCGAAGTTCTTTGTGCATATCGCACAACCTCGAAGTCCAGTACTGGGGCTACCCCGTTCTTATTGGTTTATGGCGCCGAAACTCTAATACCTGTCAAAGTCGGGGAGCCAAGTATCAAATTTCGATATGCAACAAAGGAATCAAATGACAAGGCCATGAATACGAGTCTGGAGCTATTGGATGAAAGGCGTGGCCCCGTGTACGATTGGCCGCCCAAAAGCAACAAACTGAGAGGTATTACAATCGAAGGGCCAACCTTCGATACTTCAACGTCGGGGACTTAGTACTAAGTAATGTCACACTAAACACCCAGAATCCGAGTTGGGTCCAAACCGGGAATGACCTTACCAGATTCTCGAGGTCACCGGGAAAGGATCCTATAAGCTCGGAATGAAGAACGGAGAAAAATACCGGGTAATTGGAATGTAACTCACCTAAAATGATATTACTGCTAAGGTACGACCCCATTCATTTTCTTTTATTTGGTACTAACATTTGCAGGTAGGGGTGTTCATGGTTCGGTTTGGATCGGTTTTTCCCTAAAAAGAAATCAAACCAAGTAAGTCGGTTTTTCAAATATTATAACCAAACCAAACCAAACCAGTTAAGTCGGTTTTTTCTCGATTCGGTTTATGTCGGTTTTTCGGTTTTTTCGGTTATTTGTCGGTTTTTTCTTAAATATAAGACATACACTACCAAACACATATTTCGGAGACTACATTTTCAACGTAACACTATCAAATCAATTGCCCTTTGAGAAATCTATTATTTACCAAGATATATTGATGATAATTGAATCAAATAGTGATGAATAATTTAAGGACTCAATTAAAAATATATTATTTTTAACATGAAATGGATTCTTACACTTGACAAAAGAAAACTACCAATCAAACTAGAATGTAAAGGTAAAGAACTATACTAAAAGTGCAAACTATTAACATTTACCATTAAATTTTTGAAACTTTATATAAAAATATACATATATATAGGTATAATAATAAATTTGAAATAGCTACTCCTATAGTCGGTTTGGTTCGGTTTTTTTCTGATTAAAATCAAAACCAAACCAAATTTGACCGGTTTTTAAAATTCAAACCCAAACCCAAACCAAACCAAAAAGTATCGGTTTTTTTGGTCGGTTTGGTTTGATTTTCGGTTTGGTTCGGTTTTTCGGGTTTTTATGAACACCCTTAATAACCGACAAGAAGCAGCACGAAGTTTTAGGTCTGAAAGCACGCGTTGCACTCTTTTTTTCTTAGACCGGTTTTGTCCCAAATGGGTTTTTCGACAAGGTGTTTAACGAGGCAATAGTGGATCGTACTAACTTAGAATCAAACGCCGATCACGAATTAGTGTCGAAGATCGCATTAACAGTATCTGAGGTTCCTCTACAATCAACCTCGAATACTGGGGGCATTACTCTCGGATATTGACTTTAGCGAGGAAATTACTTCGTAATGGAAGGGTCTCGATAGGTAGGATTTGTTGTAAGGGACAAACGGTCAAATGAATCGTGCCCACATAGACTACTCGAGCCCTGACATAAAACATGTACGCATGTATAACTGTTTTGCACAAGAATAAAGAGAAGTACTTTCCTTGCAATCATCTTATGTTTTAAAATTTTCCTCTTTACATCCCTTAAAGAATCTCGTACTTCCGATCTCCTAAAGATAACGAGCTCAAGTGCCGCTTATAACCAGAGTTTGGATGATCACTCCCTCACTCGGGGACTGCCGTCCGAACAACAAACTCAAACAGATCGAGCTATTAAGCATCGGGGGCATAAGACCTATTAGGGAACCCCCGAATTTTAGAGGCCACGGCCATACCCACTCGGGGACTGTTGTCTTAGGCAAGCCTGGATAACTCGGGAAAGCAAGCCCACTGGGTGATGCCCGAACTAAAAGGCTACGGCCATATTAACACGGGTCGGAGACGTTCGAGAACCGTAACAAAAGATAGGCCTTCAAAAAAGAAATGTTTTCATAACCGATTCTAAAAGGCTACCCTCGGAAAACTATAATCTGAATTACTTACTTTGGGAGAAAGTTTCTGGTAACACCGAACCACCAAGATGCCTCAAAACAGAGTAATGTAAAGGCGAGGTTTGTTTGAACTTTCGAACATAACCTAAGTTATTTTATGCTAAGGCATTCCGGCCTTTGTGAATACAAGTAATAAATCAAAGGAAAAATTTGAAAGCCGAAAGGGAAAGAGAGCCTTATATATATATATATATATATATATATATATATATATATATATATATATATATATATATATATATATATTTACCCAATAATCTTTTTACAAAGGCCAGAATGGCCCAATACAAAAATCTACAATGGCCAAAACGGCCTCAAAAAGATGCAAAAAAGCAAAAAATAAAAACATATAAAGGCCTAAGTGGCCTGGTCCTCATCGGAGGCAGCATCTTCATCCTCGGGATCTTCCCCGCCTTCAGACTCGCTTAAGCTCTCGGAATCTTCCTCGGGAAAGACAGCTTCCGAGCCCTGGCTTCACATACTTTGGCATTCTTGATTTCAGCTAGTATGTCGAAGTTCTGAGCATGGACTCCCTCGAGGGCTTCCCTTCGAGCTTGCCACCTTGCATGCTCCACCATACTTTTAGCCTGCACCTTAATCGCCTCGACGTCAACCTTGAACTGGGCCACTTTAGCGTCAGCCTCGGTCTTGGCCTTAACCACCTATGATTTGGCCGCCTCGAGTTCCTTGGCCAGATTCTCTTTGCCATAACTAGCCGAGTTCAACTGAGACCGGATATCCTCGATCTTCTTGGCCTACACCAAGGATTTCTCTTTTGCATCCCGGAGCAGGGTCTCGGCCGACGCCAGTTGTGCTTGAACAGCTTCCTTTTCCGAGGCTAAGAGATTCATATTTTTCTTCCACTCCCGGCCTTAGCTTGTATTGTGTCGACCTGCGCCTGGAGTTGCCCGATCTGTTCAAGCCTTTGTCAGACCTGCATGATTGGATCATTAGCCATTGTGTCCAATTCATCGTCACTATCTTAAAGTACTCGATTTACCTGCTCGGCCATCTCGGCATGCTCCCTATGAGTCACTTCTAACTCGGCCTGAAGCTTCTCACTGAGGAGCTTGTAGGTGTCCCTCTTCTCAGTAAGCTCCTCAACATCAGCCTCGTGTTAGGTTAACTCCTTCCAGTATCGGAGGAAAGTCTCATGGTGCAGTACCGAGGCTTGCAAGCATAAAGGAAGGTGTTATGATTATTTACAACTCTAAGTTTAAAATACATAATAAAAAAGACACTCGAAGTTACCCGATTCAACGCCTGTTGAGCTTCATTGAATAGGCAGGGCGTTTCCACCTTGTCCATCATGGCCTGGTCCTCTTTGGCCACCAAACACCGAAGATAGCTAGCAAACCCCACGGGGGCAGAGTAAAGCCAGGCATCCTCCGGGATAGAGAAAACTATTGGCCGCTTTCGGTCAGGATCAACACTCAGGGCCAGGAACCGATCCACTAACTTTAGGCTCGAGGAAGACCCACTGGCTCCCGGCGATGGTACCTTCTTTGGCACCGTAAGTCTCCGAACCCGGTGACGTCCTCTGAGGCGGTAGATTCTAAGCCTTCGAAGAAATGATTGATATTTGTCGCCCCATGAGGCCCCTCATCTGGACGCTCTTTTAGCATACCGGCCTCGTTGATCATAGAATCGGAGAACAGAGGAGACCCGGTGATGTCAATCAACCCAAGCACATCTTTCGTGGCACTTTCCCCTGCTCGAGAAGCATCAGCCCCCGTTTCCTTTTCGACCCCTCTAGCTCGAGGCGGAGTGGCATCACCCCCCTGGTTCGGGAGCCTCAGCTAAAGTTCTCCTATCGACCTCCTTAAGTCGAGATGGTTCAGTTTCAACACCCGCCGGTTCGGAGGCCTCTCGTATCAAGACACCTGCCCATACGTGGGCCACCAACTTGGATTTCTCTTCTTCTTATTTTTCTTCGGCTTCTTCGGACTCGTCCCTTAGCCGATGGACCGAGTACGGGGGGAGCGCCAGTGATTCCCTTGGGTTTACGCGCCGACCTCCTCTTTGGTTTTTTTCTTTTCTGAGTTCGGAGAACTCGGGACCCTTTTCTTTTTCTTCTCATCACCCTGCCTCGGAGCAGGGGACTCGAGAGGCACATCCTCATCACCAGATGGAGGCCTCATAGCAACATCTTGGGGGAGACCTATAAAAGAAAACAGAACTGATAAGGATTCGACAGCGCAAGGAGATAATCAAACATTTAAATCAGAAAAAGATACTTACCGTGGTTACGGGCTTCCCATCGGCCCTTCAACAGTTCGCGCAATGCGTTCTCGGAATATGGTCTTAGTGACACAAGGTCCTCGGCCCACTCCTTGAGTCAAGGAACAACATCCGACATCCAAGCCACGGCTGCACCACAAAAACACCGGTAAGAAGGGAGGGAAGGGGAGAAACAATAAATAAAATCTTTAAGTCGAAGTGATACTTACGCTTCATGTTCCATTTCTCGGGAAATGGCATGTCTGAGGCAGGGATCAAGTCCGAGGTCTTCACTCGAACGAATCGGCCCATCCAGCTTTGGTCCCGATCCTCATCTATACTCGAGAACGGGGCCCTACTGGCACGGAGAGCAAGTTTGATTAATCCCCCTCGATAGAGTCGGGGACTGTACAGACGCATAAGATGATCAAGGGTGAAAGGACACCCCTCAATTTTGTTTACAAAAAAATGGAGAAGAATCACTATCCTCTAGAAGGAGGGGTGAATTTGATTGAGGGTCACCCCGTACCTCTTGCAGAAGGCGATAATGCCCGGGTCTAAGGAACACAACGTGAAGGGGTAACTGTAAACACTTAAAAAACCCTCCATGTGGGTAGTAATTGCTTCCTCAGGTGAAGGCACCACCACATGCTTATCGGCCCAGTTGCAATCCTCTTTGACCTTGGAGAGGAGATCTTCGATAATGGAATATATATATCTTGAGATCGGATCGCATCGACCCGGTACCGAGGAAGTTTTTTCGACCTTGAAATCAGCACCGGTCGGGCACCCTCCAGGAACAAACTCTTCAGGGTGTGGTTCCGCCGCAATCCCGTCGCCGGCGGTCGTGCTGAAGAGGCGGCCTCCGTTTGTGGGAAAGTCCTAGAAGTTTTCGCTATTTTAGAGCGGAGATAAAGAAGAGGAAATTAAGAAGGTACGTTTAGCGGTTTGCAGAAGGTTCAAAAAATTTGGGTACAAAAGTTGGAGGGTGAAGAGATTTTTGAAGAACAAGAATAGAAGAAGCTTTGAACATAAAGTTTGAATGAATGAAAGTTGGGATATTTATAGTTTTCTAATGACGGTTCTAAACCCATAGTGGCCGACCAACAACTGACACGCATTTAATGCCTTGGTAACTGGACCGATAGGACGTTTCAGTAACCGTTTGTCGCTTATGTCATGGTCTATCGAAGCGGGGTTCGGAAGTTCATATCGTTTCTCGTCGTCTTCTCTCCAAAAAATGAGGGGACTATCTGTATACGGTCGAAATCGGGTTTGCCTATTGTGTGACCAATCGAGACTTAAACGTGACAGGTTAAAGCTCGATCTTGGGTTATATCCAATCGAGGTGCAAAGTTACATTGTTGAGCTCGTGACCCCGGGACCGAACGAGATCGAGACAAGATCGAGGGAAATTTGCTGAGCCGAATAACAGAAGTCCGAAATATCCGCGATTGGTTGGAAATCATGGTGGAAATCTCGGCACGTATCAAGGAGAGGCGATTAATTAGCAAATCATGAGATTTATTACCTTGTATAGAATTGTATCAAGAGTAGGACACCCCTACTATATAAAAGGAGGGGGTCTGATCATGTGTAAGACGCATTGTAACACGCACAAAGAAAGCAATATACTAATCATTTCTAGTTCTTATCATCTTGTTGTTCTGTCCTAATATTAGTTGAAGCATTTTTTGGCTCGAGGGTGATCAAACTCAAAGGCTAAAGCTGCTCAATTTGTTTGGTTTGCATTTATTTTCTTATCATCAATTTCAATATTAATCTATTTTCTTAATTTGTATCAAGTTATGTCACGTATCCTCAGAACCGCGTATAAATTTAATTGTTATCCGATTTTGAGGGTAAACACTTATTAATCACCATAAATCGAAGTATTTTCTTCGTTGAAAATTTACTTTGTTTAGCAAAAAAGACGGTAAAATAGACAAAAATATAAAGAAAGTACTTAGTTTGGGAAGAAAACACAAAATATAAGTAAAGAAACTTATGAACATATGTTCAAACTATGAGGGAGAAAGCGAACTAATGCAAAATATCGAGTGTGTCTGTTCTTTAACTTTACAAGCGTTAGAAATTGGAGAAAATGCTCGTCCGACTTACCTTCCATTTTTTAGTTGATTTTTTTGTACCTAACTTATCATTAATTTATGATATATAGTCCACATTAAAATTACTTAAACAATGTATAATGCATAGAATATATGTATAACATTGACAAATCCTATTGTAAAAA
Organism: Nicotiana attenuata; assembly: GCF_001879085.1. Lineage (NCBI taxonomy): Eukaryota > Viridiplantae > Streptophyta > Magnoliopsida > Solanales > Solanaceae > Nicotiana > Nicotiana attenuata. The sequence continues at coordinate 2,191,845 of NC_031995.1, read as the reverse complement.
GCACTGACAAAGTATATTACAGTCAAACCTCTCTATAACAGTTTCGTTTGTTCCGATATTTGTTGACTACTGAAATGTTGTTATAAAGGATATATATTATAAAACAAAATAAAAATCGGTTTCGAGAAAAACTTAACTTTTATAGTGAATGACTGTTATATAAGAATATTACTATAAAGAGGCGTGACTGTACCATTTTCTAGTCTTCTTAATTTAAATTTTTAGTTTTTGCAACGTTTAATTTTCTTTGCTCCTTACCCACCTATGATTGGACAATGATAAACATTTTTTCAACAAGGCGGAGCCTATGCTTCTCATACGTAGACAGATATCTGTTGCTTTTTCCAACGTGGCCCAGCCAATATTTCAAATTTCAGCGCCAATGGTTTCAAATTAATTTTCATTTTTTTTGGTAACTAACTGATTTTACTAACCACCAAGTACCAATTACAAAGTCATAGCAGAACTAACACAGCTTGCTATCAATCTCTGGACATATCATACTCCACTTCCTAAAAACATAAGCTATGTAAAAAAGACTTATTCCTAGGAGTTACCCGAACACTACAAACATAAGCTACTTCCTTCACAATCTGCTCCCACACTCGATTCTTTTGCTCAAAAATTCGACTGTTCCTTTCAATCCATATTTGATGAAGTGCTTCTGCATACACGACTTTGAAGATCTGTGCTCGTTGTGATTTCCCTCTAGCATATTGAATTGCCCACTGTGTGAATTGCTGCCAATCTATAGGTCCCAAGTATTGTGTTTGTATCCGGTGGCAGAGTTTACTCAAAATTTGCTTGGTGTATTCACACTGCATGAATAAGTGATCTTTTATTTTATCAACATTAATCCCCCACTTGCTCAGTCTATCACAAGTCATCAATCTTCCATTCATCATAAGCAACATTGTAAACCTTGCTTTTGGTCTTGCTGTATTATTGAACATTAAGCTCTTCCATTCCACCTTGCTGTAATCTCCAAGCAAATATAAGTAGATTTGTCTAATCAAGCTTCTTTTGTGAGTTTGCTCAAATTATCTGTTTGCCAGGATCTCATTTGCCTCTATCACTTTTCTCACCATCCAGCAAGCTTGCTATGGTATTGGCATTGTATTAATCTGCTGTCTTTTGATATAATATGTATGAATCCATCGAGTTTGTCTTGTTTCTGTGCTAAGTCCCAACAGATTTTCACGATGGATGCTTTGTTCCATAACTTCAGATTGGTGATATTGAGACCACCCCCAGCTTTAGGTAAAAATACTTTATCCCATGCAACCAATGCCTTCTTTGTGATTTCACCCCCGACCATATATAAGACCTGCATAATCCCTCTACAACCTTGACCACTTTTGTTGGTAATATTATTAAACAATTGCGCCCAGAAAACTTGTATACTAAACAGCACACTTTGAACTAACTGCACCCTCCCAGCATAAAACAAGGTCTTCGCAATCCAAGAAGTAATTCTGGCATTCATTTTGTCAATAAGAGGTTGCCACTAAGGAACACTTAGCTTCTTGGTAGACTAAGGTACATCTAGGTATTTGAAAAGTAATTCTCCAGCAGAAAGGCCCAAATACTGTAGAATTTGTTGTCTATTGTCTGTAGTAACCCCTCCAAAGTAGGCTTCACTCTTGTTGAGATTTGCTTGTAGCCCAAAAACTTGAGTGAACTACAGAATTTCTGTTGCATTGCTTGTATTGATTTCAAATCTCCTCTAGCAAATAACAGTAAATCATCAACAAAACTTAGGTGTGTGATCCCTAGTTTGGCACATCTAGGGTGATACTTAAACTCTTTCACCATCTTGAGGTTATCCAGGTTCCTGCTCAAGTATTCCATTGATATAGCAAACAAGAAAGGTGACATTGGATCACCCTTCCTCAAACCCTTAGCAGCATTGAATGGCTTGGCTCTTTTGGCTCACCATTAACAATATAGAATAGTTGACTGTTTGAATGCACTCCATGACCCAAGAGATGAACAACTGAGGAAATCCCGATTCTTTCATAACTTGCTACACATATGGCCATTCAACAGAATCATAGGCTTTCTGCAAATCAATCTTTATCATGCAACAGGGAGAGATGTTCTTTCTAGAATAGGCCTTTACCAACTCATGTTCCAGAATTATGTTATCTACAATCCTCCTCCCAGGTATAAATCCTGCCTGGGCTTCATTGATAATTGTATTGATTATTCCTTGTATTCTTGATGCTAGAATTTTAGAGATCAATTTGTATAACACAGTGCAACAAGCAATTGGCCTGAATTCCTTCACAGTTTTTGGCCTATTATTCTTAGGAGCCAAGGTAATGGTTGTACAGTTTATAGCTCTGTATAGTTTTCCAGTAGCAAAGAACTCCAAGACAATTTCAGTAACTTCATCTTTGATAATTGACCAAGCCTTTTTAAAGAAACATGCATTGTATCCATCAACGCCAGGCGCCTTGTCTTCTCCAATAAAGCATAATCCTTCATAAATCTCTTCCACAGTCACATCTTTACATAGGTTAATTCTTTGCTGCTGATTAAGCTTTGGTCCCCTTTGCATCACCATTTTATCTATAGCGGGAAGTGAACGAGCAGCAGTTCCCATCAATGATTTTTAAAATTCTACAATCTCCATTTTGATGCTCTCTGAGTCAGTTAACCTGCTTCCAGTAATAAAATTAAGCTCCGGTATTTGCTTTCTTTGACTCCTTTCTTTCATAACGGTTGTGAAGTATTTTGTATTGGAATCTCCTAGCTTTATCCATTTTGTTCTGGCTTTCTGTTTCAAAACTCCCTCTTCAATCATATCCCATATTTTTTTAAATTTTGTACCAGTCCCTTATCCTCTAACAATAGTTCATCAGAGCAATTAGTAGTAATGCTTCTTTGAACCCTTTCAAGATCAATTCTGGCTTTCTCAATCTTTTGTCTTATGAACTTGAACTCCTCAACATTAAGCTTTCTCGGTACTGACCTTAGTGCTTTGAGCTTTAACCAAATATTCTGCATACTCTTCATGTGGACTCTTTGCTGCCATACTTGCTGGACATTGCTTAGAAATCTCTCATGTTCTGCCCACATTGAAAAATCTGAATGGAGTCTTCTTGTTTCCTTGATTATCAGTTAGGGTTAGGCTCATAGGAGCATGATCAGATAGATATAAAAGGCATCTCATATACAGTAGTTATATGCCCCCATTGCATCATCCATTCATAGTTGCCAAATATCCTATCAATTCTGCTCCATATTCTGTCACTCCCTTCTTGCTTATTATACCATGTATAATAATCACCTTCCCAAGCCAGTTCACTAAGCCTTAAGTCTTGAATACATTTACTGAAGTCTTGAATTTCAGCCATGGTAATTGGATTACCATGTATCCTATCTTGTAATTGTAGGAGAGGATTAAAATCTCCTCCAATCAACCATGGTATGGAAGTCATTTGTCCTATCTCTATTAAGCTCTCCCATAGTTGCTTCCTTCTTTCTACTGTGTTAAAGCCATAGACTACTGATACTACACATTCTTGATCCTTCATAATATCTCTAACAGAACAATGAATAACTTGTGCTTCTGCCTTGATTAAATTGACTGAGTAGTAGTTTGGATCCCATATCACCCATATTCTTCCATTTACTGCATCATTATAATTATTGAGTATCTCCCAGCCAAGGGCAATGTGGCAGCTAACTCTTTTAGCTTTGTGTTCTTTGACTCTTGTTTCAATGATACCTGCAAGCTTGATGTTTTCTTATCTTCAAGTAGTTTTTAATCTCCTTCCTCTTGTACCACTTATTAATACCCCTGGCATTCCATGGTAACCAAGTCATTGATTGAGTTTAATTCCCCCACCTCTATCATGAGGTAAGGTACAAGTTCCACTGGTACCTGCTGCTATAATTTTGGATCCATTTCTGCTAGTCATAGGTGTTAACATAGGAAAATTTTCAAGGCTCAAATCTGGTACTTGCTTTTTGCCTTTGTCCACTGCACTTGTCACAATGTTCCCTGCACCTACTTCAGGTTGATTGTAGCTGAGCTACCGAGTCTCCACTAGTAAGCAAGGTTGGGTTTTCTCTTAGACTAGACCAGGTTGATTCACATTTTTTCCATTGTCACCTTTCTTTCTGCATATTTTCTGTATTCCCAGCTGTAGGAAGTACAAGACCTTTAGTTCTCCATTCGTATGTTACTTTTTTGTTTCTCTTCTTCTCTTTGGCTGCTCTTCCTTCTGCTCGCTTGGACCTTGTTGATTAGGACACACATGACCAATGACCTGGCATTTGTCACAGTAATTTGGCTTCCACTTATACACCAATTCTTGCTGAAATCCCCTGCCTCTAGGATCCAACATAGTAATCTCAGTAGGCATAGCTCTTGTAACATTTACTTCAATCAACATCCTTGCATAAAAGATTCGTGTTTGCTTAGTGGTGCATTTATCAGCAAACAGAGGTTTACCAATTGCACAAGCAATTTTGCTTAAAGCTTCACTACCCCAGCAGCTCATTGGTAACTTAGGAAAAATCACCCACAGAAGTATATCAGTTAGGAACTCTTTACTTAAATCAAAATTGGGAGACCATGGCTTGAGGATTATTAGTCTATTTCTGATAGTGAGCGGACCATCATATAACACTTGATGCATATCTGTTAGTGTTTGAAATTTTATCTCATAATATCCTTCATCATGAAGAAATAAATCTGGCTCAGCAACATCTAGCCATTGTTAAGCAATATAACGCCTCATAGCATTATACCCAGGATTATCTCCAACAATGTAGTCTATCAATGCAGCATTCCATTTCAAATCAATTTTCGGTTTACTTAAGCTCTTTGGACCTAAGACATGACTTTGGAAAAGAAAGCAAAATTTAAAGAAAAGAGACTTAATTTGTCAAACATCGCTCACGAGCTCAAAACGAAGGAAAAAAAAATACATTCCTATTTTATTTTATTGTTCATAATGAAAAAAGTTACTGGATTTGAAGTCATTAAACTATTTTTTGTTAACTAAAAAGTCACTCAATTTTATTAAGTTTCATATAAATTAATTTTATTAGTCGCTAAACTAATTCTTATAAACCGCATGCTGATATATTTTTTATAATAGTATGAATTTCTTTTCAAATTCGATAATAACATAAATTTATCTTCTTAAGATTCAAAAAGAAAAATTAACCGAAATAGCCGCTCACCCAACCTCTTAAACTAACAATAGTTAGTGAAGATATAATATATATATATATATATATATATATATATATATATATATATATAAATTATATATATATATATATAATTTATGTATTATATATGTATAATTAATGTATATCTATGTATATGGCTAGATAAAGTAAACAATAAATATGGCCGGCTATTTATATAAGGGAAAATTACGCGACACATCAAATATTTATACTGTATTTATCATTCGTAGCTATACTTTCCGCAAATTTATCATTTGTAGCTATATTTGAATTTTATAGCAAATTTATGAAATAAGAGATTAATTATTTTGAAGTGAAACAAGAGAGTAACAAGCTCTCATAGCTTAGTTGGTTAGAGCACTTAACTCGTGAAGGTCTTGAGTTGGAATCTCAACAAGAACATTTTATTTTCTGCATTTTGCCTTAGTTGTATTCGTTGCGCAACAAATATAATCGATACAGTTTGTATCCTTTGTATACACCGTTGTATTTCTCCTTGGTTACAGTTGATACATATTGTATTCGTTGAAATTACGAATACAAATGTGCTTACGGATGCTCAAACCATTTGAAACAAAATTGCTACTTTTTTCTTGTTATTGATAGAGTGGTATTCTTCGTCCTTGTCAAATAAAGTAGAGGGGACCGACGGTTCTATTGGTGACCCATTCAAAAGAAGCTGGCTGCATTGACTTTGATTAGCCAATCGAGTGCGGAGGGTGCTGTGCTCCTCTTCATTTGTTCCCGTTAACGACCACAAAGCCCAACACTGCTCCTGCTCGCTACTTGCCCACTTGCCTCGCGAAGGGTTGTGAGGCTGGACCAGGTACGAAGAATGAATCTATATCTGTATACGGAAGTTGCTGGCCGGCGGCCGCTCAACTGTTCGAGCGCCTTTGTGTGATAACTCTATCTTTCTGGAAGCGATACAATTGATACATGTTGTATTCGTTGCGCAAATAAATACAGTTGACACATGCTGTATTCATTGCGCGTTTGAAAACAACTTATACAAGTTAGTAACAATTGAACAGTAGCTATGAATGGTAACTAAGCAAATTATAATTATTAGACTCTAAACTATAGTGATTTATGAAAATGACCTCATTCAAAAACTGCCTCTAGCACACAAATATGGGCTTGAATCTGATAGAAGCTATGGTAATAGTGGGCTTATTCAAAAGGCCCAATTTAGCACATTGTGATCCAAATGTACGATGCAACTGAATGAAAATTTTTATTTTGTGCCTCACATAACTGACACAGTTGTGTGAGGCTCTTTTTCTGTCTTACAATTGTGTGGGTCCCAAAATTTTGTGGACCAAAATGTGTAAGATATGGGTCCACAAATATGTGAGATAAAAGTTAAGTTTGATAAAAAACTTCTAGAGATCTCCGGATTTGTATCTGAAAATTTCCCTTTTATGAGTGCTAGTCGTTTTTCCATTAAAGGTATTTATTACTATTAGGATGAAAAGCCATTTTCGTTTTAATTGAGAGTTGAATACTCCTACTACTGTAGCAGATTTTGAGCTTTTAATGTCTCATCAGAATTTATTGTTGTCAGTCAGGACCCAATTTCTCCTCGTATTGCTTTTCATTTAGATAAAGAGTAAATTAAAGAGATTTGTCCTTGGAATGTGGAAACTTCAAATCTAGAAGATCCCCTACTCTATTTTTTTTAAAAAAAATTATTAACTTAAATAATCATTCACCTAACCGCTTAAACAAAAATAGTCAGTATATATATAAAATATGTAAAATCTATATCTATATCTATCTATTTATACTATATTAAAAGCATGAAGGCCCTTAGCGAAATATCGTTCGCCTTTTCTACCCTCTAAAAATTAATTTTACATTAGATAAAATAGTTATTTCGTTATTTTCCTAATATTTAGGAATAACCATTGATTATTTCTCTAATATTTAGGACTTCAAATCAACTTTGTTGGAATATTAAATTCTTCCTTATTTGAACTATATAATATAATAAATTTGAAAAAGAAAAATAACAACACATGAAAATTACATTAGTAACTTCGTCTACTTTCAGTTCTTTTTAGATTTAGACGTTATTTTTGTGTTAGTAAATTAGCAAAAAGACATTTCAGTGTTAGCACTACTGTAGCCCATGGAACCACCACTAATCAGACCACCTCTCCCGGCGGAACCACCGGACAAACTAACTCAGATGGAAGTAGAATCACCAAAGCAATCCTATAAGGAAATACTCCTAGACAAACAGGCATGCAACCAAGGAAATTACTACGACATGGAACACCAGTCCACCCCAGAAGGGTGCAAGGGTAAACATATAGAAGGTTCAATTCCTCTATCACCAGAAGAAAAAGAGAGATTATACCAGCCATGGAAATTCTCAGTAATTATCAAAGTCTTCAAAAGAAAAATGCCTCATCACATGCTACGCTCTAAATTAATTGAACTATGGAAGCCATCCGAACAGTTAATCTTGATTGACCTAGGATGGAACTTCTTCATAGTGAAATTTAATTTAGAGGAGAGTATGGTGAAGGCACTGCATCTTGGCCCATGGTTTATATCTGGCCACTTTCTTTCTGTCCGAAAATGGGAACCAAAGTTTGTTCCACAGGAAGCCACGCTTACTTCTACTGCCATCTGGATAAGACTACCTCAACTCCCAACGGAATTCTACGACAAAGTCACTCTAGAAAAAGTTGGGACACGACCCAATTCCCAGCCCGGTCGTGATGGCGCCCCTCGTGAAGACAAGGCCAGCCAACAGAACATTAACACTTCTTTTAATAATTTCTTAGCATAAACGGGTCTAAATCATAGTTACTGAATAATCATAAGTGCGGAAATAAAACGTAACATAACGGGGAAAACCATCCCAAACTCAGCCCGATGATCGGGGTGTCACAAGTCATGAGCTACTACAGAGTTTAAATGAAATACTACAAGTCTGTGTCTAAGAACATAGTCCGAAGATAAATGAAATACTGATGATAAGGAAGAAACGGAGTTGTGGACGTCGACAGCTATCTCGTCTCTCCGGGTCCGCCTGGTCTGGAAGGAATCAGCACTCAGGAACGAACTCAGCTATGCCTGTATCTGCACACATGGTGCAGGGAGTAATGTGAGTACTCCGACCCAGTGAGTAATAAAAAAATAAATAACGACTGAGAACATAAAATCCCGTAAAGGCACAAGTAATGCTATCTCAAGCAGTAAAAACTAGATAAAATAGTAAAACGAGTGAAATATAGCAAGAAATTCTCTTTGAAAACAATTAAATCAATTATGCTCAACCAGTAAGAGATGCTCAGAACACTGCCCCTCGGGCATGATTTTTGTTCCTGGTCTGTCATTGTTTCCTGACCGGTCAGCCATTATTACCTGACCAAAACGCGTATTACAGTGCCATTGTTACCACTGATCAGTCATTGTTACCTGATTGGTCAGTCATTGTTACCTGACCAAAACGCGCATAACAGTGTCATTGTTACCACTGTCTAAAAGTTAACCGCTCTAGATGGGTACCCGCGCTCACTGTGGGTGTGCAGACTCCGAAGGGGCTCCTACAGCCCAAGCGCTATCAACAAGGCCTAAAAGCCTGAACCATATCAATACGAGGCCTGAAAGCCTGCTCACAATACACTCGAGGCCTGAAAGCCTCCTCACATCACTCATCATGCCCTCACATAAGGCCCTCGACCTCAATCAGTCCAAAAATAGTCAAAAGACCCCTCGGACATCAGTAAAACAATAATACTCAGCTCAAACAATAGTCCAAATATTAGTTAAAACTCTAAGTTTGAGTAAATATAGCTGAGTTAATGAAACAGTGTAAATCACATGGACTGAGTTCAAATAATATTTCAAACAGTGAGGAAAACAGTGATGATAGTTCATAAGGAGTTCAAACAGTCGGCAATAAGCCCCCAAATATGGCAAATAGCCCAAATCACAGTGTAAAACAACAAGTCATAGTTAATACGCGGTAAAATATCCTCCGGATTGGACCAAGTCACAATCCCCAATAGTAAATGACCCCGCGCTCGCCATGAACGTGTGTCTCATCTCAACACAGCACCAAGTTGTGCAAATCCGGAGTTTCAAACCCTCAGGACGTCATTTAAAATCATTACTCACCTCTAGCCGGCCAAAAGTCTAGCTCGCCAAGCCCTTTCCCCTCGAATCGACCTCCTCGCGCGTCGAATCTGATCAAAACCATAAGGAATACATTACAGTAGGCCAAAGAAACATAACCCAATCGAAAATACTCGAAAAACGTCGAAAATCATGAAGTTGGCAAAACCCGAGCCCTGGGCCCACTTCTCGAAAAATTATAAAATTCATATCTCCGGATTCCTCGTCTCGCCACGAGTCTATACATATCAAATTTAGCAAAATCGGAGCCCAAATGTCCCCTCAAATCCCAAATTTTCATTTAAAAAACCAAGCCCTAGTTCTTCAAATTTTTTTACCCAATTTTTCCAAGAATTAAAGGTTGATTCTTCAATAAAATGATGTTTCTAGGCCATAGGACTTACCTCCATTCGATTCCCAGTCAAAACTCTCTAAAACCCCGTCAAAAGCTCTCAAGCTTGCTCAACAATAGAGGAAAATACATAACCCTCGCGGATGAAAATGATATTAAACTCCTACTGGCCTTCAGGGGTTTCCGCTTCTGCGGTCCCACGCCCGCTTCCGCGTGACCGCTTCTGCGGTCCTTGTCCGCTTAAGCGGAATCTCATTAAATCTCAGAGGCCGCTTCTGCGACTCATATTCCCGCTTCTGCGGAACTTCACCCCCAGACCCAAACCGCTTCTACGGTGACTTTTCCGCTCATGCGGATCCGCTTTTGCGAATACCTTTCCGCTTCTGCGGAAACTGCTCAGCCTCACCCTCTTCCGCACCTGCGATGCCTTCTCTGCTTCCGCGCAGCCGCATCTGCGGTCTCCTTTCCGCAGATGCGGAAATACCTGCTGCAACCAAGAACTTGCAATTTCCAACTTCAATTTCTTCCGTTTAACCACCCGAAATCACCCCGAGGCCCCCGGGACCTCAACCAAAAACACCAACACATCCTAAAACCCCATTCAAACTTGTTCCCATCCTCAGAACACATCAAACAACGCTAAAACCATTAAATCACATCGGATTCAAGCCTAAGTTTCCTTTAAAACTTCCAAAATACGCATTCGATCAAAAACCCAACCAAAACATCTCCGAATGACCTGAAATTTTGCGCACACATCCAAAATCACCTAACGGAACTACTGCAACTCTCGGAATTCCATTCCGACCCCCGGACCAAAATCTCACCCACCAACCGGAATTTGCCAAAATACTAACTTCGCCAATTCAAGCCTAATTCCACACCGGACCTCCAAAATCACTTTCAATCGCGCTCTTAAGTCACAAATCATCCCCCGAAGCTAACCGAATCACCGAAAATCACATCCGAGCCCTCTAACTCAATAGTCAACTTCCAGTTGACTTTTCCAAAACAAGCTTTCCTTAAAGAGACTAAGTGTCTCATTTCCATCTAAAACCAATCCAATTCAACTTGATCACCTCAAATACCGATAATGAAGCATAGAGAAACATAATATGGGGAAAACGGGGCGGTAACTCACGTGACGACGGGCCGGGTCATCACATCCTCCCCAACTAAAACAAACGCTCGTCCTCGAGCGGGTCAAGAAACATACCTGGAGTCTTAAACAAGTGAGAATATCTGCTCCGCATCTCCCGCTCGGTCTCCCAAGTAGCCTCCTCCACGGGCCGACCTCTCCACTGCACCTTCACTAAAGCTATATCCTTTTACCTCAACTTTCGAACCTGACGACCCAAAATAGCCACTGGCTCCACATCATATGTCAAATCATCATCCAACTGAACTGTGCTGAAGTGAGGAACACTATGTACAAGTTGTGGGAGGATAGGACACACATCCATAAGATGTACATATAGTCAACGTCAACCAGTAGCAGCCAATGATTCTCAGCAACACCATCAAAAGGACTCCCCACCAGAGGAGAGCCAATGGAAGACAGTAACATTCCCAAGAAGACGGAAGCATGGACAGCTAAAAACATCTCCAGATGCGGAAGGTCAGCCTATTAAACAACACAACAATATGCAGGCAGAGGAAAGCCAGGTAAATAAGTCTGATGACCTTTCAGGTAAGCCCCCCCAACCCAAAGCTTTTAATTACAACGTTAAAAATCAGATAAACAGTACCCAAAAACTTCCAAAGAGGCAACAAGGCCCAACAAAAATAACCACCAGCGGCCCAAAAATGCCAAGGCACGTGCCTACCCCAAGTCTAACAGAGCTGCACAACACGGGCTCTAAAAGGAAAGCGGGGCTCAATTCTAAAGACCCCACAATTAGCACCCACCAGCCCAAACCACCAGTGGGATCCAGTCCAACTACTGAGGCACCAATTATTACCTCAGGTAGCGTGCCCAATGGGGCCATCCGCATGCAATCAAATGAACTGGAAACCTTAGGCCCCAAAGTCTATGCTTCCCCTACCACATCTACTGTGAACGCCTCTAATGGAGAAAACCCAAGCGACAGATATGGCAATCGAGTGCCCTGTCTGCAACTTCCCCCTTCAACAATCGAAAAGACCCCAAGGGTCACCTCTGTTACATCCACAATTAATGACCGACCAAAAACCCTAATCCCAAAACAGGGAAGCCTGTCCACTTTCCACGATGTGACACTAGGGAGATTTATGATGGGAAATCAGTCGTCTCTCCCCACTTCAATCCTTTCCCAAACTAGCAAAGCCAAAAAGCACAAAAATGGCAAAAAATCCGACCACAGCCACAATCACCACCCACCCATTACCACCGGACCACCAACCGGCCTCCTGGTTGGAGGTGGCATTGCAGGGACATGGACTCTCTTACGAATTCACAATCGACAGCAAGAAAGTCACCTTAATTGTGCAGAACCCGGCACACCTTGCGAGAGTCACAGTGAAAGCCCTCAACAAGGCCCTGACGGCATTTGGACCAATGCTATGGCAGTCGATGGCCAACAACGACAGCCCAGCCCCAATCACAGACCCACAAACCCTAAACAACAATATTCTCCAAATCTTTTAATCACTTCCCTTCTTCCCGGACTTGATGAAGGAGGATCCAACGGCAGAGCCTTCTTTCACTCAACTCCCCATTCCACAAATCCACAAGACAGCACATGCGAAGAAAACACCACCCTCACCCCCACTACAGAACATCCATCGAGAAATCACCACAGCACTGGAGATTCTCAAGGAGAAGGATGCTTCAAAAGAGCCGGAGCAAAGCTACCTACCACCAACAACGGACTCGATGTTGCTAGACTCAGTGAGATCGATCGAGTTCAGTACTCAAGTGAGCGAAGTAATGGTGGTCTTGTGTCCCAAGGTGATGTCCAAATGTGGAATGAGCTTAGTCCTAGCCCACACACAAGATCAGTTGAAACACCTGTTGAACTTAACCCCCATCCTGAACCTGAAAAGGAAATCACCACCCCCTTGAGTGCCCAACATGCCAAGCCCACTAAGTCCCCAGGAGGGATCTACCCCATCACCCACAGCCCCTCCCCCCCCATTAATGAATTACATCATATGGAATGTTAGGGGGGCAACGGCGCTGAGTTTAAAAGACACTGTCTTGAAATGGTTAGGTTGCATAAGCCGGCAATGTTGGTGCTGCTAGAAACCAAGATGGCCAACCATCAAGCGCTGGCTCAAGCTCTGGATTTTGAGATGATCATCCAGTCTCCAGCGGTAGGCTTATCAGGGGGCATTGTGTTCATGTGGAAAGAAGAGCTAGTAGCTGTGGAGGAAGTGGCCACAACACCCCAATGAATACATGCTATGGTGAAGGTAAAACCTGACCATCCTCCGTGGCTTTTCTCTGCTATTTACGCAAGTAACCTTATCTCTGAAAGAAAGCTCCTATGGGAGCAGCTAACAACTATAGCTAGAACAACCAGGCATAACTGGTTCATTGGGGGAGACTTCAATGAAGTCTTGAAAGCTAGGGATAAGTTTGCGGGAAACCCTATAAACTTAAACCGTAGCAACCAATTCTGGAATTGCATAAATAAGTGTAATCTTATTGACTTGGGTTACAAAGGTAGTAAATACACTTGAACTAATAAAAGATACACCAGCTGTAATACCCTAATCCTGGAAAGGATTGATAGGTGTTTTGCGAATGAAGGCTGGATCAAGCAACACCCTGAGGCTAGTGTACTTCACTTACCTAGGACCCACTCTGATCACTGCCCTTTAAAAATCCAAATGGAAGGGCCCCCAAACAATAAACCATCCAGGCCCTTCAGATTTGAAACAATGTGGGCTAGCCACCCATCCTTCCCTAACATCATAAGCCAAGCCTTCCAAGACCACCCAGGTCTGCTCCACTCCATAGATGAATTTCAAAAGCTAGCAACCAAATGGAATAAGGAAGTGTTTGGCAACATTTTCCACCAAAAAAACAGACTCCTTGCCAGAATCAATGGCATCCAAAGGTCTAATAGCTATCAATTCAGCAGATTTCTTCAAAACCTTGAGTCTGAGCTGAATGATGAGCTAAACCTCATCCTCAAAAATGAGGAGGACTTCTGGAAAATGAAATCCAGGATCAACTGGCTCAATGAGGGAGATGCCAGCACAAATTTTTTCCACACTTCTACTCTGAATATAAGAAGGAGAAATAGGACCCTCTCCCTAAAAGAAGACAATGGAAACTGGATCACTGGTCCCCAGGAAATCCAGTCCACCATTGTAGATTTCTTTACCAAGCTTTACACCACATCTCTCACTCATGTACCTTGGGAAGTCACCAATCACTCCACCTTGGAACCCACCCTGCTCCAAAGCCACAAAACATTCATGGACAGACCCCCACAAATGGCTGAAATAAAAAAGGCTGTCTTCTCCAATAAACCATTTAAGTCACCTGGCCCAGATGGTCTCCACCCCTTCTTTTACCAAAAATACTGGGACATAGTAGGAGAGTCTGTCTCACAATTCTGCATGAAATGCTTCAATACCTCCTCCATGGACAGCACCATGAACCAAACTCTTGTTTGTCTAATCCCAAAAGTTCCCCAAGCCTCAATGCTGAAAAGCTTCAGACCCATTGGTCTTTGTAATACTATTTACAAAACAGTAACCAAGATCATTGTGAATAGAATCAAACCCATCATGAATCACATCATAGGCCCAAGCCAAGCAAGCTTCTTAAGCAA
>NC_031995.1:2123436-2177279 GCF_001879085.1 Nicotiana attenuata | reverse complement strand
AACAATGGTGGAAAATAACTTAGTCTCGCGGATGAAGTATTTTAAAACCCTTCTGCCCGGTTGTGATTTTTCTTCTATGCAAACACGATGGCCCTCTCGCGTTCGCAATGAGCAAATATTCCTCTGACCAAAATTACCCTTCGCAAACGCGGTGTCCCACACGCGAACGCGATGCCCTGGGTTTCTGAACCTACGCGAACGCGGTCCCCTCTCCCGCGAACGCGAAGAGCATTTGCTCTGGAACCTTCACACGCCAAACAACTCTACGCAAACGCAACCACTGAAACGCGAATGCGATGGACAACCAAACGACCTTCCGTGAACGCGAGACTCAAACGCAATCGCGAAGGCAAAACTTGGACCTGCACTGCTGCTGCATTTTCTGCTATATTCTTCAACTCCAAACTTCCCGTTAGCCATCCGAAATCACCCCGAGGCCCCGGGACCTCAACCAAAAGCACCAACACCTCCTAAAACATCATTCAAACTTGTTCCAATCATCAAAACACCTCAAACAACACTAAAACCATCGAATTACATCGAATTCAAGCCTAAGTTCTTCTAAAACTCCCGAAACATGCATTTGATCAAAAACCCAACCAAATCATCTCCGAATGACCTGAAATTTTACACACACATCCCAAATCACACAACTAAGCTACAGCATCTCTCAGAATTCCATTCCGACCCTCGGTCAAAATCTCACCTATCAACCGGAAATCGCCAAAATACTAACTTTGCCAATTCAAGCCTAATTCTACACCGGACCTCCAAAACCAATTCTGATCACGCTCCTAAGTCATAAATCACCCAACGAAGCTAACCAAATCATAAAAATTCTGATCCCAAGCTCATATACAAATAAGTCAACTCTTGGTCAAACCTTTCAAATTCAAAGCTTTCAACTGAGACTGTTCTTTCAAATTCATACCGATTTTCGTGAAAACCAAAACCAACGATCTACATCAGTCATAATACATCGTACGGGGCAAGTCATGCCCGAGAACTGGCGATCAAAGTGCAAAAGCTCAAAACGATCGGTCGGGTCGTTACAGTACCACCAGAATAGTACTGCATAACTATGTAACATCTGGAACGTCCATTGTCTCCATATCCTATCAGTTTAGGGAATAACTTGTACTATAATTCTTGCAAGAAAGACTTCTCCCTACCAAACGAATAAAGAATATGTTAGAACCGCTACATTATAAGTTTTCAGAAAATAGAACAGACACTGAGACAATAGTTATCTAATAAACCACAAGAAGAAACAATGCATTGAGACACTACCTCGAATGAATGAGAGGCGTGCGGCTTGAGTGTCGTAATTGTTGCATAATAGACTTCTCTCCCTACCAAACGAATAAAGAATATGTTATGCCCGCTACATTATAAGTTTTCAAAAAATAGCAAAGATGCTGAGACAATAGTTATCTAATAAACAAAAAGAAGAAACAATGCATTGAGACACTACCTCGTATGAATGAGAGGCGTGCGGCTTGAATGCTTTCACCGCATAAGTTTCAATAGGCAAACCAAATGGATTCCCGTCTAGGAATTCACAACAGTAGACGTTGTAGTAGCCACCTGTTCCACAGTGACCAGACCTCCTTATTAGGTCGTCCACGTAATCAAAACCTTCTACTGGTCCACCTTCGCTCAGTGTGAAATCCATGGCATCTGGAAGAAGTTACAAACATACAAAACTAACATCTTCACAAAATTTTAGGAACACTATAACTTGAGCAGTTAGTGTACTGATATAACAGTTTCTTAACCTACACCATGAACACAGAAACTGTGATCTAGGATCTGTTACATTACTAATCTCTCTACAAAAGGTCCTAGTCATTTCTTACATTTCTTGTGTGTCAATAATTTATGCAACAGAATCTACAAAAAGTATCTATTTCAGTTGTTCTAGTCTATTGACATAAATGGCTAACTTGAATATCCAAATACTAACTAAAATTTACATCAATGAAGTTTTGAGTTTTCTCGTCTTGATAAAACTTAATAGAAATATTAGCATGCCAGAGAACCGTATCATTGTAGTTAATATTGGCAATAAAGTTGTTTACCCTTAAAGTCGGATAACAATTGAATTTGTAAGTAGTTTTAAGTATACGTGGATTAACTTACCACAAAAAAAGATGAATTGAATTGCAATTGAAATAAACAATAATAAAATAAATTCGAACCACACGACTTGAGCAGAAACTGCCTTGGGAGGTTGACCGCCCTTGAACTGGATGAACTTCGATCGGATAACAAGATAGTTGAATAAGGGCTTAAAGAGAAAATAATATATTGCTTTAGAATGCGTGTTACAATGTATTTTACAAGTGATCAGACCCCCTTTATATAGTAGGGAAGTCCTAATTTAGGTATAATTCTATAAAAGGTAAAAATTTCCTGATTTCCTGATTTTCTGGTTCCATATTGATATGTGCCGAGATTCCTGCCGTAATATTCGACCGGTCACGAATATTTCAGCCTTCCTTTGTTCCGGTCTTATATTGGTTATACTAACAATGTTTCCTCAAGCTCTTTCGGGGTCAGAGTCGATTCCGGGATCACAGACTCAATGTTCTCGAGGATGGACATTCGGATCTCGGGTTCTGGCGCGGTGGGACCAGGGTCGATCTTCAGTCCCTCGTGCTCCGAGCCCGATCTGTCATGTAGTAGACGAGCCTGATTTTGACCTTATACAGATAGTCCCCTCATTTTTTCGGAGAGTAAATGACGAGAAACGATATGAGCTTCCGACTCTCACCTCGGTACTAAGCGTCAGAAAAGACAAAATCAACAAAACAACTCGTCAGTCACGTCTTAATGGAATTAAATGCTTGTCAGTTGCTGGTCGGCCACCCCTGGATTTGAACCGTCGTTTGGAAATAATAAATACTCCCTTCTTCATTCATTCGAACTTTACATCCAAAACTTTTCTACTTTTGTTCCTTAGAAATCTTTACATTTTCTAGAATTTGTATCCTGGTTTCTTGAGATCTTTGTAAGGATTTTCGCTTGTCTTCATTCCAAACCATCAAGTGTATCCCTTTAACTTTCTTTTTTTCATCTTTTATCCTTCATTAAAAGGAAATGGCGAAGACATCCAAAATAGTTCCCCAAAAAGAAACTACATCAACATGACGACTGGCCGACGAGGAACCAGCACTGGAATCTCCTCTTAGCACGTTCATTCCTAGCGGGTGCTCGGTGACCGTCAATTTTAAGATTGAAAAAGCTTCAACCGTACCGGGCTGGTGTGAGAAGGTCTCTAGATATATCTGCTCGATCACCTAAGAAATTCTCCTTATGGTAAAAAAGGTGCAACTGGGACTGCAAGGACGTGGTGGTTCTCGGGTGCGATGAAGATATCACTACCTTGTCGAGGGATACTTAAGTGTTTACACTTTTCCCTTTACGCTGGACCCGTTGGACCCGGTAATCATCCACTTCTACAAAAGGTACAAGGTGTGCCTTAGTTAGATTCACCCCTCATTCTAGAGGATCGTCATTCTTCTTCGGTTCTTCGTGAGCAAGATCGACGGATGCTCATTCACCGTCGACCACCTTATGCGCCTATACAATCCCTGACTCTTTGGGGGGGGATTGATTAAACTTGCACGCAGGGCTAGTAAAGCCCCATTCTCGAGCATCGATGAAGATCCGATTGAGGTTGGCTAGGCCGTTTTGTCCGAGTGAGGACCTCGGACCTGATCCCAGCAGAGTACATGCCATTCCCCGAGAAGTGGAACACAAAACGTAAGTAAAGTTACATTTTTCCAAGATTTTATTTCACTCTCTTTTCCTTCTTTCTTATCGGTGTTTGGTGGTGCAGCTGTTACTCGGGTCCCGAATGTTGTCTGTCGACTCAGGGAGTGGGTTGAGGGCATTGCGTCTCAAAATTTATATTCCAAGCGTACATGGTGCGAACTTTTGAAGGGCCGATGGGAGGCCCATTCTCATAGTGAGATTCCTTTCTTGAGTGGAGAACACTTGGGTTTCCTTCGTGCTGCTGAGTCCTTACTCGTTTCTTTTTTCTTTGAGGGTCTTTCCAAGGATGTCGCAATGAGGCCTCCATCCAGTGACTACGATTGCCCCACCGAGTCCCTTGCTCCGAGATAAGGTGAGGAGAAGAAGAGAAAAAGGGCTCCGAGTTCTCTGAAATCGGAGAAGAAAAAATCAAAGAGGAGGCTGGTGCGCAAATCCAAAGAAAGCACCAGTGCCCAAGCACCATCATCGGAGTACTCTCTCCACCGGCAGAGGGATGAATCCGAAGAAGAAGAAGACGCAGAAGAAGATGAAACTTCTAAACTTGTGGCCCGCGTGCGGTCGCAGCTTGAGGGACAAGGGGCCTTTGAACCAGAGAGAGGTGACACTAAATTGCCTCAAAGCACGGGGGCCAATGAAGAGGCAGTGGTCGAGGCCTCCGAACCAGACAGGGGCGAGTCCATTTCACCCCAAGTTAGGGAGGCCGATAAGGAGACCATGCTGGTGCTTCTCGCTCAGACGACAATGCCGCGAAGGACGTACTCATAGTGATAGATCTCTCCAAGTCACCTTCGTTTATCGGTTCCATGATCAACGAGGCTCAGATGCTGAAAGAACGCCCCAACGAGAGGCCCCAAGGGGCGTTAGACCCTTTTCATAACTTTTTTGATGGCTTAGACTCTACCACCATGGAGGATGTCACCCGGTTGGGTGACTTACCGGTGCCAAGGAAGAGTCCGTCTTCGGGAACCAGCGGGCCTTCTTCAAGTCCAAAACTAGTCAACAGGTTCCCAGCTCCGAGTGCGAATCCTGATCGGAAGCGGCGGTCATCATGTCTATTGTGGAGGATTCCTAGGTCCTCTCTGCCCCCGTAAGGGTTGCCAGTTATCTTCGGTGCCTGGTGAACGAAGAGGATCAAGCCAAGGTGAGCGAAGTGGATGCGCCCTGCCTGTTCAACAAAGCAGAATAGGCGTTAAACTGGGTAACTTCGGATGGCTCTTGACGACTTATATTATGTACTTAGATTAGTTCATAAATAATCGTAACTTTTTCCTTTTTGTTTGTAGGCCTTGGTGCTTCACCACGAGACTCTTCTCGGATATAAGGAAGAGTTAAACCAATATGAGGCCGAGATTCGAGGGCTCACTGAGAAGAGGGATGCTTATAAACTTCTCAGCGAGCAACGTGAGGGGGAGGTTAAGAACCTCAAAGCTGAGCTAGAGGCAGCTCAAAAGGAGCATGCCAACCTAGTTTCGCAGGTAATAAGAGTATTTAAGGTTAGTGACGACGAGTCAGACGCGGTGACTAACGCTCCAAACCCGCCAAAAAAAGCTTGATCAGATCGAGCAACTCCGAGCAGAGGTGGATGCGGTAAAGGCAAGGCCGAAGAATGGAAAAGAAAAATGGACCGCTTGGTCTCGGAAAAGGAGACTGCCCGGGCACCATTTGCTTCGGCTGAGGTCCAACTTTGAGTTGTAAAGGAAAAGGTCTTGGTGCAGGCCAAAAATATCGATGAGCTCTAGTTTCAGCTAAATTCGGTCGTCTCTGATCGAGAAAATCTAGCCAAGGAGCTTGAGACGGCCAAGTCGGAAGCCAAGGTAGTTAAAGTCAATATCGACGAGATGGTGGCAGTTTATAAGGCCGATACCGAGGCGGCCCAGGTTCGATCAAAGGATATCGTCGAGCACTCGAAGCGGCAATTCTGAAGGGAGGCTCTCGAGGAGATTAACGCTCGGGGTTTCGACTTATCAGCCAAAATTAAGAGTGCCAAGGAGCTCAAAGTCGAGGCCAAAAAGTTGGCTTATCCCGAGGATGATGATGGCTCCGAGGGTTTAAGCGGATCCGTGGGTGGAGGAGACCCCGATGGTGATGATGCGGCCCCCGGCAAAGACTAGGCCACTTACGCTCTTTTCATATGTTTTTGTTTTTTTGCTTTTCGTATTACCCTTTTGTTGAGGCCGTTTGGCCTTGTAAAAATTTGTATCGGGGCAGTTTGGCCCTTGTAAAACGAATTTGTGATATGGATATAAGGCTTTATCCCTTCAACAGTTTTAGAAAATCCTTTTGCTTTATTACTTATATTTGCAAAGATCGAAATGCCTTAGCATGAAATAGTGAGGTTACGTTCGGAGGTTCGAACAAACCTTGCCTTCAACATTATTTTGTTTTAAGGCATCATGGTGGTTCAGTGTGACCGAAATTCTTTTCCCCAAAGTACTTAAACTTTTGTAGATAATAATTTGCCGAGGGTAGCCTTTAGAACCGGTTAAGAAATCTTAAGGCCTTGCTGTTTTTGTTACGGGTTCTCAAAAATCTCCAAGCCACTTTAATATGGTCGTAGCCTTTTTAATTCAGGTGTTACCCAGTGGGCTTGTTATCCGGAGTTATCCGGGCTTTCCTAAGATAACAGTCCCCGAGTGGGGATGGTCGTAGCCTTAAATTCGGGCGTTACCTAATAGGTCTTATGCCCCCGAGCTCTGATAGCTTGAACCGTCCGAGTTTATTTTCGGACGGCAGTCCCCGAGTGAGAGTGATTGTTTGAACTCAGATCAAGGTGGCCCTTGGACTCGATACCTTTAGGGGATCGGATGTAGGAAATTCCTTGAGAAATGAAAGAAAATTTTTAAAGGACAAGATATTTATACGCAAGGAAGAGACTTCTTTTTATTCTTATGCATAATATTTATACATGTGTATATGCTTTGTGCCAGGGCTCAAGCAGTCTATGTGGGCACGGTTCATTTGACTGTTTGGCCTTTACAATAAATCCTATCGATCGAGACCCTTCAATCACGAAGTTTCTTTCCTTGCTCAAGTCGATATCCGAGGGACATCCCCAGTATTCGAGGTTGATCATAGAGAGAAGCCTCAGATACTGTGGATGTGATCTTTGACACCGGTTCATGACCGGCCTTCTATTATAAGTTAGCACGATCCACTATTGCCTCGTTAAAAACCTTGCCGGAAAACCCATTTGGCACAAAACGGGCTCAAGGGAAAAAGAGTGCATTTCGTGCTTTCATACCTAAAATTATGTACCGTTCCTTGTTGGTTACCTGCAAGTGTTAGTTCAAAATGTAAATAAAATAAATAATGGGGTCGTACCTTAGCAGTAATATCGTTTCAAGTGAGTTATATTCCAGTTGTGCGGTAGTTGCTCGCCATTTATTTTTCCGAGTTTGTAGGATCCCTTTCCGGTGATCTCGATAATTTGGTATGGTCCTTCCCAGTTCGGCCCCAACTTCCCTTTGTTCGGATTTTGAGTGCTCAGTGTGACCTTTTAAGTACCAAGTCCCCGGTATTGAAGTCTAGAAGGTTGGCCTTTCGATTGTAATATCTCTCAATCCGCTATTTTTGGGCGAAAAACCGGACAAGGGCAGTTTCGCGCCTTTCATCTAATAGTTCCAGACTCGCACTCATGGCCTCGTCATTAGATTCCTTTGTTGCATATCGGAATCTAATACATGGTTCTCTGACTTTGACCAGTATTAGAGCTTTGGCACCGAAAACCAATGAGAACAGGGTGGCCTCGGCACTGGACTTTGAGGTTGTACGGTATGCCCATAGGACTTAGGGTAGAATTTCCTTCCGTTTTCCTTTGGCATCGGTTAACCTCTTTTTAAGGTTTTGGAATATGGTTTTGTTGGTCGATTCTGCTTGTCCGTTCCCACTAGGGTGATAAGGTGTTTATAGGATCCTTTTGATCTTGTGGTCTTCAAGAAATTTGGTTACTTTGCTACCAATGAATTGTTTCCCATTGTCGCGTACGATCTCGGATGACATTTCGAACCGGCACATGATGTGGTCCTAAATGAAATCAATGACTTCCTTCTTCCTGACCTTCTCGTACGCCTGGGCTTCTACCCATTTAGAAAAATAATCAGTCATAAACAATATAAATTGAGCCTTACCGGGTGCCCATGTAAGGGGGCCGACGATGTCCATTCCCAACTTCATGAACGGCCATGGTGCAAGATCGAATGCATCAGCTCCCCGGGTTGATGAATCATCGGAGCGTGTCTTTGGCACCCATTACATTTCCGTACGAACTCCTTTGCGTCCTTTTCCATGTCGATCCAGTAGTAACCGGCTCTGATTACCTTTTGAACTAATGATTCGGCACCTGAATGATTTCTGCAGGTGCCCTCATGAACTTTCGTCATGACGTATTCGGTATCTCCCGGTCCTGGACATATCCCTAGTGGGCCATCGAACGTTTTCATGAATAAGGTCCAGTCTTCGGACAAGCTAAACCGGGCTGCCTTTGTATGCAGGGCCCTTAATTTTTTTGGATCCGAGGGCAGTTTTCCAATCTTCAGATATTCTACATATTTGTTTCTCCAATCCCAAGTCAGGCTTGTAGAGATTATCTCGGCATGACCTTCTTCCACCACCGATCTCATGAGTTGCACGACTTCCCTCGATTTGAGCTTGTTGTCCTCGACCGATGACCCTAAGTTAGCAAGGGCATCGGCCTTACTATTTTGATCCCGGGGGACATGTTGTAAAGTCCACTCCTTGAACCGATCTAATATTACCTGCAACTTATACAGGTACCTTTGCATACGTTCTTCTCTAACCTCGAATGTTCCATTAACTTGGTTTACCACTAGGAGTGAGTTGCACTTAGCTTCGATCACCTCCCCCCCAAGGTTTTGGCTAGTTCGAGACCTGCAATCATGGCCTCATATTCGTCCTCCTTGTTAGTCAATTCCACAGTCCTAACAGATTGTCTAACTACATTGCCTGTTGGTGGCTTCAATACGATGCAGAGTCCGGACCCTTTTGAGTTTGAGGCACCGTCCGTAAAGAGGGTCTATATTCCTGAGGACGTGCCCGAGTTTACCAACAACTCTCGTTGGACCTCGGGTATTAGGGTCGGCGTAAAGTCAGCCATGAAATCTGCCAAAATTTGAGATTCAATGGTTGTCCGGGTTGATATTCAATATTGCACCCACTAATTTCCATGGCCCATTTGGCCAATCGTCTCGAGAGTTCGGATTTATGCATTATATTTCACAATGGGTAAGCAGTCACGATACATATAAGATGGCACTAAAAATATGGTTTTAGTTTCCTAGAGGCACTTAGCAAAGCGAGCACCAATTTTTTCAGGTAAGGATATATAGTTTCGGCCTCAGTTAGAGTCCTACTAACATAGTAAATTGGAAATTGCATACCTTGTTCTTCCCGGACCAGGACTCCACTTATCGCTATCTTTGATACTGCCAAGTATAGGTATAGTTGTTCGTCTGCCTTCGGTGTGTGAAGCAGTAGTGGGCTATCACTTGAGTTCCTACAAGCCCCGTTGGCATTCTGGAGTCCATGAAAAGTTGCTCTTCTTCTTTAGTAGAGAGAAGAATCGGTGGCTCTTATTGGAGGACCTTGAGATGAATCGCCCTAGGGCGGCTATGTGTTCGGTTAATCTTTGCACGGCCTTCACGTTGTCCATGACTGTGATATCTTCGATGGCCTTGATCTTGTCGGGTTTGATCTCGATTCTCTGGTTGGATACTATGAACTTGAGTAATTTACCTGCTCCGACTTCGAACGCACATTTCTCTGGGTTCAGCTTCATATTGTACCTATTCAATATGCCGAAGGTCTCCTGCAAATATTTTAAATGGTCCTCTACTCGCAGGGACTTAACCAACATATCGTCAATGTAAACTTCCATTGACCTTCCTATTTGTTCCTCGAACATCCGTTTTACTAGGTGTTGATAAGTGGCAACGACATTTTTTTAATCTGAATGGCATCACGTTATAGCAGTACGTGTCGTACTTGGTGATGAAAGAGGTTTTTTCCTAATCATCCAGGTCCATCCATATTTGGTTGTACCCGAAATTGGCGTCGAGAAAATTGAGGATCTCGTGGCCGGTCGTGGCATTGACCATGCGATCGATGTTGGGCAGAGGGAAAGAGTCCTTGAGACATGCCTTGTTCAAATCCTTATAGTGTACACACATTCTTAATTTGTTCCCTTTTCTAGGGACTACTACTACGTTTTCTAACCAATCCGGGTATTTAACCTCCCGAAAGGACCCTATTTTAATGAGTTTAGATACCTCGTCCTTGATGAAAGCATGTTTGACCTCAGACTGGGCCTTCTTTTCTGCTTGACCAGATGGAATTTTGGGTCCAGGCTTAGCTTGTGAGTGGTTATCTCTGGCGGGATCCTTATCATATCAAGATGGGTCCAAGCGAAACAATCTATGTTAGCTATAAGAAATTGAATGAGTTTTTTCCTGAGCTCGGGAGTTAACCTCATGCCTAGGTATACCTTGTTGATACCCAATTTTTCCCTAAATATTTTAAATATGCAAAATACTTTCAAAATAGCATATATATGCATATAGGTATGTCCAAATGTTTTATTATTTTTCCTTAATTTTTAAAGATTTTTAAAATCAATTTATTGCCCTATCTTATCCAGAAAAACCCAATAATTATTCCCAAAACTACCATTTTGGTGATTCATTTATTGGACTCTCATATTTATGCTAAAATATAGCTAATGTAATTGTTGCATATTTTTACAAATTTATTTAGTATTTTTAAAACCTAAATTGCATACAATTGCTATATTAGCCCCTTTTAGATTTAATTACGTTTATGTCTACAAAAATTAGGTCCAATATTTTTAATTTGATAATTATGTATTATTAATCATTTTAGTACCCTTAATTTATTTTCGGAAATTATTCTACTATTTTTTATAAAATAAATAAGGGAAAAGTGGCTAACATGGTAGGACAGGTATTGGAAAGTCATAAGATCACTTTTCACGAAGATGAGCTGCCACCAGAAGGGTTGAGTCACAACAAGGCATCGCACATCACCGTACAACACGAAGGCTATTTTATCACCAGAATCCTGATTGATGGAGGGTCTAGCCTCAACATTTGTCCGTTGGTAACACTCAGGACGTTGGGTAAAGGACTGCACGAGATAAAGGACGGGGCCATCAACGTGAAAGCTTTCGACGGCTCCCAAAGGTCCACCATTGGGGAAATTAGTCTGTGTTTGCAAATGGGGCCTACTTGGTTCGATGTTGATTTTCAAGTAATAGATGTGCTAGCATCTTACAATCTGCTGTTGGGACGGCCTTGGATTCATGCTGCTGGGGCTGTAGCATCAACACTACATCAGGCGGTAAAGTTTGAGTGGAATCACCAGGAGGTGATCATTCACGGCGACGATAGCAATCCTATATACAGTCGCCAGACCATTCCGGCGATCGGAGGCAGAAGAAAGTTAGGCGGAGAGACCTATCACCACATCGAGCAAGTCAATGCCGTTGACAAGGATAAATGGTGGGACGACAAAATCGAGAGCAATTGAACTGGAGTGGGTACGAACCTGGTAAGGGGCTTGGCAAGAACCTCCAAGGAATCACTAAGCCCATAAAACTCAAGAAGCACGGCACCACTTTCGGTCTGGGATATGGGTATACCTGGAAAGAATTCAACAACTGGTCGCCACCATGGCACGGTCCTTACTATCCGCTAGAGCAGCCAATACCACGCTTGGAACAGACTTTCCAACCGGCCGATATTATCTATGGGTCAGAAGAAGAGGAAGCACTGGCAGCGGTGAAGAAATTGTTCCTAGAAGACGATGATATGGAATGTTGTGTCGTTCTCGAGGAGGAGGGGGAGGAAGGCCCTTCCATACAGGTCGTAAGCAGAGGAGTACGCCTCAATAACTGGACCATCAGAACCACCAGAGCCCGGCGAGCCTCGGGGTAGCAAGGCTGAACAAGCATCATGCACTATCTTTTATTTTTACTAGTTAATTTTTCCTTTCGCATTTTTAATTTCCGCAATAAGATCTTCAATGTTCAAAACAGTTATAGAATTTATCAAAGCATTTCGGTTTTCCATATAAATCAACACTCTTATTATTTTCTCTCATTACTTTATTTATACAGCATTACTATTACTTATTTTGATGAACCGATGACTGTGACATGCAACGAGACAACGCAACAAACGGACATAGATTCATAGGAAGATGACATACCGGAGGATTTTGTTAAGGAAGTTGAGAATTTTAAAAACAGACCAAAGTCCAACCTGGACGAGACTGAGGTTGTTAACCTGGGAGATGCAGAAAACGTCAAAGAAACACGAATCAATGTCCACTTATCGCCATCAGAAAAGAAGGAATACACAGAACTTCCAAAGGAATATTAGGACATATTCGCCTGGTCATATGCCGACATGACGGGCCTGAGCACGTCTATTGTGGCTCACAAACTGTCAACTGATCCAACATGTCCGCCGGTAAAGCAAAAGCTCAGAAAGTTCAAACCTGATATGAGTTTGAAAACCAAGGAAGAAGTCACCAAGCAGGTCAAAGCCAAGGTCTTCAGGGTAGTAGAATACCCGACATGGTTAGCCAACATTGTGCCAGTACTAAAGAAGGACAGGAAGGTCAGAGTCTGTGTCGACTACCGGGATACCCCTAAAGACGTATTTTCCTGACGAAGAGGTATCATTCATAGGAGAAGACATCGTAGAATCCTATGATGGTTGGAGAATGTTTTTCGATGGAGCAGCAAATTTCAAAGGAATTGGCATAGGAGCAGTCCTAGTATCAGAAACCGGTCAGTATTATCTGGTGTCTGCCAAACTCAGGTTCCCGTGCACCAACAATATGGCCGAGTACGAAGCCTGCATCTTAGGGCTCAAGATAGCCATTGACATGAACGTGCAAGAGCTGCTAGTGATTGGAGATTCAGATTTACTTATACATCAGGTACGAGAAGAATAGGAAACCAAGAACTCCAAGATACTCCCGTATCTGCATCATGTACAGGAATTGAGAAAGAGGTTCACGAAGACGGAATTCCAACATGTTCCCAGAGTCCAGAATGAGTTCGCTGATGCATTGGCTACCCTATCATTTATGATACAGCATCCGGGTAAGAATTTTATTGATCCCATTCCGGTGAAAATTCATAATCAGCCAGCTTACTGTGCCCATGTCTAAGAGGAAGCAGACGGAAAGCCTTGGTTTCATGATATCAAGGAATATCTAGCAAAAGGAGAGTACCCAGAGCTTGCAAATCCTATTCAGAAACGCACACTTTGGAGGTTATCCAACAACTTCTTTCATAGCGGGGGAATCCTATATAGGAGGACTCCTGATTTGGGATTATTAAGGTGTGTCGACGCAAAGGAATCATCCAAGCTACTAAAGGAAATCCACGCTGGGACCTCCGGTCCACATATGAACGGTTTTGTCTAACCAAAGAAGATACTCTGAGCTGGTTACTTTTGGATGACTATGGAGACGGACTGCATCCAGTATGTCTGAAAATGCCACCGCTGTCAGATACATGCAGACATGATAAAGGTACCTCCAAATGAGCTTAACGCAACAAGCTCAATATGGCATTTCGCCGCCTGGGGAATGGATGTCATTGGAACGATCGAGCCTGCCGCTTCTAACGGGCACAGGTTTATCCTAGTAGCAATCGACTATTTCACCAAATGGGTCGAAGCAGCATCTTACAGAGCAGTAACTAAGAAAGTCGTGGCAGACTTCGTCCGCGACCGCATTGTTTGTCAGTTCGGGATTCCAGAATCAATCATTACTGATAATGGTTCCAATCTCAGCAGCAACTTGATAAGAATCATGTGTGAAACCTTCAAGATCAGACACAAAAATTCTACAGCCTACAGGCCTCAAATGAACGGAGCTGTAGAAGCCGCCAAAAAATGATAGAGAAACATAAGCAATGGCACGAAAAGCTATCATTTGCTCTGTTGGGATATCGCACCACAATCCGCACATTAACTGGGGCAACCCCCTATATGCTGGTTTATGGTACAGAAGCCGTCATTCCCGCCGAAGTGGAAATTCCTTCCTTAAGAATCATACAGGAAGCTGAGCTCGACGATGCAGAATGGGTAAAGAGTCGCTACGAGCAACTGGCTCTTATAGATGGAAAGAGAATGAATGTAGTTTGCCATGGTCAACTTTATCAGAACAGAATGTCCAGAGCCTTCAACAAAAGAGTCAAGCCGAGACAGTTCATGCCAGGGCAGCTGGTGTTAAAGAAAATTTTCCCGCATCAAGATGAAGCCAAAGGGAAGTTTTCCCCCAACTGGCAGGGTCCATACATGGTTCACCAGGTTCTGACAGGAGGAGCCCTCATACTTGCCGAAATGGACGGAGAAATCTGGCCAAAGCCAATTAATTCAAATGCAGTCAAGCGTTACTATGTGTAATTTTCATGCTTTCCCTATATGATGTAAATTGAACTAGGCCGGACCTGAATCCCGTTTAAGAGGGGATACGTAGGCAGCCCTATGGGTTCGGTCACAATTCAATAAAATTTTCATTTCCCCCCGCAATTGGAAGCTGGGCAGAATTTTGAGGAGGACCCTCAAAATTCCGAAGTAATTTCAGCCAATCATCGCAAACAGCAGTCGGAAACATCAACCCGGTAAACTGGGGCAGAATTTTGAGGACCCTCGAAATTCCGTAGCAGGAAGGGTTGCAATGTCTTGAAGCATGTCGCAGTCGTCGGTTCATCTAAAGAAAACTATTATTAATTATGTGTTTATGTTATGTTTTTACTAAGTCATGCATGTTTATTGCTGAAATTGCCTTGTTTAGCAACGCTACCCCAATAATACGCACAGTATCACCAGATCAAAGCCGAGCAGGTCAAGCATAGCCAGCAGGTATGCGAACTAACCTCCCCCTCTACAAAACTCACGCTTTTTCTTTAGATGCAGACACTTGGATTGCGAAATCATCTGACATACTATACACTCACGAGACAAACATTGTTCATGAATACAACTCTTAGAATTGTTGCACTTACCAGTACTTGCTATCCACGCACGCCGGTGATATTCCCTATATCACAATGTCCCCCAGCAGTCACAATATCGCAACCTGCTATCAGCTAAGAAAACTCTATTACCATTTGCCATTCTATTTTATTTCTGCATTGCATAAGGCTACCATTCGGCCTTCCGAGACTAAACACTGTCTCTATCTGCATTTTTGCATTGCACAAGGCTACCATTCTACCTTCCGAGACTAAACATTGTCTCCATCCGCATTTTTGCATTGCATAAGGCTACCATTCTGCCTTCCGAGACTAAACACTGTCTCCATCTGCATTTTACTGCATTGCATAAGGCTACCATTCTGCCTTCCGAGACTAAACGCTGTCTCCATCTGCATTTTTCTGCATTGCATAAGGCTACCATTCTTCCTTCCGAGACTAAACGTTGTCTCCATCTGCATCTACATGGCTGAAAGATCACCTCATCTGCATCTGCATGGCTAAAAGATCGCCTCATCTGCATCTGCATGGCTGAAAGATCGCCTCATACTGCATCTGCATGGCTGAAAGATCGCCACCTCTACATTTGCATGGCTGAAAGATCGCCACTTCTGCATTGCATGGCTGAAAGATCGCCACCTTTACATTTGCATGGCTGAAAGATCGCCTCTTACTGCATCTGCATGGCTGGAAGATCGCCTCATACTGCATCTGCATGGCTGAAAGATCGCCTCATCTGCATCTGCATGGCTGAAGGATCGCCTCATACTGCATCTGCATGGCTGAAAGATCGCCACCTCTACATTTGCATGGCTGAAAGATCACCACCTCTACATTTGCATGGTTGAAAGATCGCCACTTCTGCATTGCATGGCTGAAAGATCGCCACTTTTACATTTGCATGGCTGAAAGATCGCCACTTTTACATTTGCATGGCTGAAAGATCGCCACTTCTGCATTGCATGGCTGAAAGATCGCCACCTTTACACTTGCATGGCTGAAAGATCGCCACCTTATTTACACTTGCATGGCTGAAAGATCACCACCTTATTTACACTTGCATGGCTGAAAGATCGCCACCTTATTTACACTTGCATGGCTGAAAGATCGCTACCTTATTTACGTTTGCATGGCTGAAAGATCGCCACCTCATTTACATTTGCATGGCTGAAAGACCACCACCTATTGCATCTCATGGCTGAAAGATCGCCAAATACTGCATCTCATGGGCTGAAAGATCGCCAAATTATCCGAGGGCGTCATTGTCCAGAGGCACCATTTGCATAGCCCGAGAACACCATGCCATGGCCTGAGGATCCCTTTTAATCTTTTGCATATCATTATTCAAAGGTGTCATGGTTCGGAGGCATCATCCTCATAGACCGAGAGCATCATTTCATGGCCTGCGAATCCTTTATTATACGCTTCATGGCCCAGGACATCATGGTCTAAGGACGTCATCCTAACCGTCCAAAGACAACATTCATGGTCCGACGGGAATGTGCATTATGTATAAATTTACACACAATATATGCGTGTATTGCTTATTTGCAGGTAAACCGGCGAGCAACGGCCATCTCGGCAGGAGCCATCCCACTCCAGTTCCCGCAGCCCTATCAGACCTTAACCATTCACCCCGTCCTGAATATTGCGTCCGTTCTTTGAAAGTCTCCATCGCCATATTCCGCCGGCGGATCCTGAACTACATATGGCCTGATTCCTGTAAGACCAAGGATATGTAGGCAGCTCAGAAGCCAGATCACGGCCTAAGTCTTCTCGAACCATTTCGTTCGGTCAAAATTGGCCATCATATCTTTACCCGACAACTCTTTCATCCTTCCTGGGTAAAGAGGGGCAGCTGTTGATACCCAATTTTTCCTAAATATTTTTAATATGCAAAATACTTTTAAAATAGCATATGTATGCATATATAGGTATGTCCAAATGTTTTATTATTCTTCCTTAATTTTTAAAGATTTTTAAAATCAATTTATTGCCCTATCTTATCCAGAAAAACCCAATAATTATTTCCAAAACTACCATTTTGGTGATTCATTTATTGGACTCTCATATTTATGCTAAAATATAGCTAATGTAATTGTTGCATATTTTTACAAATTTATTTAGTATTTTTTAAACTAAATTGCATACAATTGCAATATTAGCCCATTTTAGATTTAATTACATTTATGTCTATAAAAATTAGGTCCAATATTTTTAATTTGATAATTATGTATTATTAATCATTTTAGTACCCTTAATTTATTTTTGGAAATTATTCTACTATTTTTTATAAAATAAATAAGGGAAAAGGTGGCTATTTAAAATCTGGCCCAATTTTGTTTCAATTGTAGCCTGAATTGAACCCCCAATTTTAAACCCAATAACCCAGCCCAAATCATAATCATACCCAACCCCCGACCCAATTAAAATAACCTGCCCGGATCCCCTACCTACCCATTCAATCCAGGCCGTTGATCAAAATGATCAACGGCCACCAAATCCCCTTCCATAATTAATCCCAAACGACCCCTAAACCCTATCATTTCTCACCCCCAACTGCCTCTGAATCCCTTTCTCTCTCAATTCTCTCTAGCCGCCGCCCTCAACCACCACCCTAAAACCGCCCAAATCAATGGCTTCCAAAGCCATTGGAGGCTTGTATCTACCTCCTTTGGCTTCTATGTGCCCGATTATCATGGTTTCAAGGTTGATCCTGGAAAAGTCTGGTCCAGACCTTGGTTGATTTCAGTTCTATGGCTGTCTCCGGTCATCTTTGACTTTGCTCCGGCCAGCCATGGCTATTCAAGCCTGAATCTTGACTTCTCCTGCTTAGATCGATGATTTTCCAAGCCTTTCTCACCATCTGGCGTTCTTCTGAAACCCTAACCTTTAAGGTTCTTCCGATTTCTTTTAGGTCTGTTTTAGATCCGTGTTTTCTCTAAATCTGAACGTTTTTCTCAAGGTTTCTTTCAAACTCTACCTTCTAAACCCCTTTACCTTTTCCCGATTTTGATTTTTGTTAAGTTATTTCCAAGCCTTCTTTGATTTTCAACATGTTCTCTTGTGTTTCCTTATGTCGTTCTTTACTTGAGTTTGCATGTGAAGGGCCTTAACCTTTTTGAGATTTCTGAATCTATTTTTGTTAGTATTTGTCTGATTTACTTGTTTTTCATCTCTAGACTCATTTGATGGTGAAAACCCTAAAATCTTTGGGTTCGTTCGAGTTCTGAGAATATTTGTTGTGTGATTTACTTGTTCATCATCTTTGAATTTGATTGGTTCCAAAGCCCTAATTTCTTTGGGCCTATTCGAGCTTCTGAAAACTGCTTCATCTATTTGAAGTTGCTCGACTGGATTCAAAATCCTTTTGTTTCAACTTCTGCTTCTCTATGTGATTTGGTTTTTTGCAATCATTGAAACTAGACTATACTTTTCAGAAGGGCCTTTTACTTGACCCTTTGCATGTTTCTGATACCCTTTTTCTCTATTACTAAGTTGACCTATGTGACTACCATGTTTCACTGTCTACTGACTTTGTGACTGTTATTGCATGATGCTTCTCTTTGTCATAAGTTCAGCCACGCATGCCTAATGTTTATGCACTCTTTTATATGCTAAATTTCCCTCTAAAATGACCTCCAATTGTGGACTGATTTCAAACCACTCCCTGTGTAATTCTGATTGCACTCGTCTGCTAAGTAATTGATTCTTTCCTTGTTTTACTGATTTTCCTATTTCTTGGATTGATTTGAAAACTTCCCTTTAGACTTTCGATTCTCCTGTTTTTAGCTTGGTTTATTTATCTATTCATCGGAACCCATGTTATTCCCTCCAAATAAGTAATTTCGAATTCCTGACTCCTTGACTTACTATGTGCTGATTGTCCCCATATTCAGCAAATTTGTTGTGTTTCTTACCTTATTTGGTTAACCGAGTATTTCAAAGATTTTTTATTAGTTATTCCCTTAATTAAACCTCTATGTACTTACCCCTAATTGTCTATTCTGCACATGATGCTCTACTTGATTTCTTTCCTTAAATGTTTTCTGCCCATTACCGTTTAATTTTAATTCCTTAATTAAAGGAAGTCTTTGATACTGATTTGATTTTTAATTAGTACATAGTCCATAATTACTGCTAAACTATGATTCTTGCCTTATTTTCTACCTGTTTTCAAACTATAAATACCTTGCTCTTTCATTAACACACAGACGAACACTCTTAGTTCTAAAATCACTTACACTCAAAACATTCTCTCCTGCTTTACTACTTCTACTGTGACCTATTTAGCTGACTAAAAGCCAGAGTTATATTTCAAAATCCTACTACCTTGCCTTTACCGTATTTTTCTTCTTTGAACTGGTATGTCCTGATTAAAATTTCAGCATCACAACAATATGTTTACTTAATACTTTTGCCTCCTTGTCTGCCTACTACTTGTGTTTAATTCAGTACTTTATTCTAGCATGCTGTAATTTCTTTCTTCCTATTCTGAATCTATGTATTAATTATCCTAAACCCCTACCCCAATGTGTTTGATATTGATGGTTTGTTTGAGGACGGTATTGAGCATTGTTGTGCATGACTCAGACTTGATTCCCCTGGGATGATAACCTCTATGTTTCTCTAGTATTGTGTGTTCTGGTGCTCTTATGGGCATGCCAACATCTTCTATTGCTGTGCATGCCCCAAGCTGACCCTTGCCTAAGTACATAGGCTCTTTGCAATTTCCCAACCCCTGAACTCCTTTTGTATGAAATTATCAACTTGTTTGTGGTTGTTTCCCAGCACCTCTTTCCCTCTCCTTTATTCCCTAAGAACTCTGTTTCTTCACTTGCACTCTCTCTTAGACTTAAGTTCTGCCCCCCTCTTGTGAGCCTTGCCTTGGGACCCATGAGCTCCCTCTGAACTTGGACACTTGAGGGCTGGCACTTCCACACTGCACTTGTCCCTATTCTGGTGATACAATTTGGGTGTGAGCACTGCCCGGAGTCCTATTGAGGCTCTTAGGGAACTCTGGCACACTCAAATTGGAGAAAGGCTTTGGATCAATGGTCTTTGAGTTGGTCTATCTCATAATTCCGAGAGGAAGTCAAGAATCAGGCTTTCTCTGGTTGTACTTTTCTTTGTACTTTTCTGATGTAATTTATTATTCTGGTTTGTAATAGGTTGTAATAAACATTTGGGGCTGGCTAGTGAAAAAAGGATGGGAAACTATGCATGCAGGGGTAGATATCATGCCTATAGGGTGTTTTAACTTCTGCATATTCAAACTTCACCTAGAAACCATGCCTATAGGGTGTTTTAACTTCTGCATATTCAAACCTCACCTAGAAACCATGCCTATAGGAATATTTTAATTCTGCATGATTCAAACTGTACTTAGATACCATGTCTATAAGGTTTAAAACAAGTTTCTGCATTTAGATACCATGTCTATAAGGTTTAAAACAAGTTTCTGCATTTAGACACCATGTCTATAAGGTTCAAAACAAGTTTCTGCACTTAGACACTATGTCTATAAGGTTTCTGCAATTAGATACCACGTCTAAAATCAGTAATGCATAGAAATCATGCCTATAGGGATCCTCGAGCAATTCTGATTCGTTTTCATTCACAGTCAATAAAAGTAGATGCTATCACCTGTAGAACCTGTAACCAATTTATTTAATTTTTGTACTTTCTATATCTCTTTTAATAATCTAAGTCCCTCAGTTTAACAAGTATGCATATAGGACTTCAAATAATTCACTTCGAGCCTTACTATCTCATCACCTTCTAATTCAGTAGATATCATGCCTATAGGACCCCGTCTAAACACTTAGGCAAGCCTTAGAGTAATAACTGTAAACTGGATCTGTTTCTATTAATCATTACAACCAGCAGGCAGGCCTGATTCGGACTTCTTATCTTAGTTATGTAATAAACCAATCTGCCTCAATTTTTTAAAACTCCCTCGTCTTTGGTATTTTTAATCAGACCTAAAAAGTATGTGCAAGTCATGCTAATTATATGCTTTCTTTGTTTAAGGAGGTATATATAAGCCTTTGTTTGTTTATATGCTTTCCCCCAAAATGTGCAATATGTGTTTTTGTATGTCGTCTTAGAGTTTTTACCTTTGAAACTTCAAATAAGCCTAATATCCCTCCCTTTTTAGAATTAGTAGTCCTAAGTGCCTCCGGGACTGATAGGAGCGGGACGGGTAATAGCATGCAATAAGTAATCGATACCAATCCGCGCTTTAAATACCTTAACGGGGTGGGAAGGGTAGATATGGATATGATGACCACGCGATCATGTCACGTGTAGCCCCTCCATTGAGGAGTGATTACCGGACATTGTGTGGGGTGATCCATATTTCTAATAAAACCTAGGACCCCCCCTCCCTTTATGCTTTATTCTCTTTTAACATTGTATTTCCTTATTTTAAAATCAGCTCTTTTAATTATTCTTCCAAACTTTGTTTACTTTCAAACCATTATGTGTTGAAATACCCTCTTATTTGAGCCTTATCTGCCTATATGTGAATTGCACCTCAAGTCACAATAATTGTCTGGCTGGGAACCACACTAGTGGATTCTGAGGGGTGCCTAACACCTTCCCCTTAGAATAATTTCAAGCCCTTACCCTATCTCTGGTTATTCAAATCAAACTCTTTTGGTGTCCTAATGTACCCTAATCATTAGGTGGCGACTCTTCAAAAATGCAAACCCAGTTCCCAAAAGGAATGAGTTGTCCCTCCAAATGTCATAAACCCGATTTTGCGAGAAAAAGGGGGCGCGACATACCTTTCGATCAGGTAAATGCTTGATCAATATGACCTGTTCCAGCTCCTCGACCGTTGATTTAGTAGAGTCAGAATCATTAGGGACTATAAAAGATCTAGGAACCCAATAATCATCGTCTTCATCTCTCCCGTGTTTATCCGATTGGTTCATGGCCGGTGTCGGTGATTGCTATTTAGCCTCTTGCTTTTTATCGAAACTGGTTCCTTTGACGTTGCGAGTGTTGATATCGGAATCACTTCTTCAACTGCAAACATCTCTTTCATGCCTGTTTGTTCTCCATTGATTGTTTTAATCCCTCCTGGCGTTGGGAATTTTAACACTTGGTGAAGAGTCGAGGGCACTGCCCTCATGTTGTGGATCCATGGCCTCCTGAACAGGGTGTTGTACCTCATGTCTCCTTCGATCACATAAAACTTGGCCTCCTGGATGGTCCCGGCGACATTCACTGGTAATGTTATCTCCCCCTTAGTGGTTTCACATGCTATGTTGAATCCGTTCAGAACCCGGACTGCATGCACGATTTGATCTTATAGGCCGAGCTATTCTACGACCCTCGAGATTAACACACGCTTAACTCGAGATTTATTTATGAGTATAGATATTACCAGTGCATCGTTGTGGGGCTGGATTACGCGTCCTCGTCGCAAAAAGACAAAGTTCCCTCTGGTATGTAATCTCGAGTCCGTTTTTCCCTTGTGATGGATACTTTTGTGCACTTTAACATCAGCCCTTGTGGTATATCGACCCCACCGATGATCATGTCAATGACGTGTTGAGGCTCTTCTTGTTCGGTCTGTTTGTTATAATCTCTATTTCTGGAAAGATTCTTGGCTCGGTCGCTCAGGAATTCTCGAAGGTATCCGTTGTTGAGTAACTGAGCTACCTCATCCATCAACTGTCAGCAATCCTCTATTCTGTAGTCGTGAGTTCCATGATATCTACATCATCTGGTTAGGCCCCTTTAAGTTGGATTGGTTTGTAGAGGTCGAGGCCATTTGATGTCCTTGATACGTCCAATAGCCGATACGATGGGAGCAGCATCAACATTAAAGTTATATTTTGATAACCTTGATGCTTCTTTAGGCTCGATAGGCCTGTCGAAACTGTTCTTGCTCATGAGACCCCGATTATACTGACCTCGATCGTTTCTTCTTTTATTTCGCATAGAATTTGTTACACCAATATATCTTCGTAGGAAAGAGTATTGGTAAATCAACTGATATAAGCGCAGAAATGAGATCATCTTTGAGAATACATAAAGTAAGTTATTCGCGTTACCTTAGAGATTACAAATCTTTAAGATCATGGATAACAAGTACCAAGAGGGTTGAAAGGCTAAGAAGCTAAACAAATTAAAGAAAATAATAATGTCGACAAGTTGGGAATGTTATAACTTGTACCTTCGTGGTGAGACTAGGGTGCTTAACGAATAACGAGATAAAAGGGGTTATGTTATGAGTTATTTTAGTCGTATGATAGTCGTGTGTTATGTTTTTAAGTCAAGCAAGTTGTGAAACAAAAGTTGACAAAGGTCATCACAAGTTACATTCATAAATGTGCTGAAAACTAGGTCAAATATAGTCTAGTTTCTAACGCATTAAACTTTTCATCGATAAGACATCGTAGTAGAGAGATATTTTCATTTTCGCAAGACTGCGCCAAGAAGCTCTCTATGGGACCCACAATGGCTGTTGAGATATATTGATATATATAAGACGCCTCAACCCCGTTTTAACTCATTCCTTTTCAGTACCTTCAGACCCTAGACACCTAAAAACTCTGTCTCAAGGTTCCCACGATCCAAGACCAAAACAAAGGGCAAACAACACAAATCAAGTGTCGGGAATCCCGTCGCACTAGTACGTTTCCTGTTCTCTTGTTGTTGCTGATTTTTGGGTGGTTCCAGCTCGCGTGGGAGGTTTTTTTAAGTGGTTTAAGTTCTGTATAATACTCTCCCAAGGTTTTCATATCAACCCTAGGTTATTTCAAGTCTTGCAAATGGATTACACCATATTTCAACATCAAAAGTTAGTTCAAGTGAAGAACAACACCTCTTTGAGGTTGTGTTGTCATTGAGGATAGTTGTGGCTGTGTTTGGCTGAAATTTTAAGTTGTTGCTACTGCCTAAGGTGAGTATAACAGACTACTAATTGCGCTTAAGCTCGATTTATGTTGGTTAAGTTGTTAGGATGATAAACGACAAGATAATACTTGGATTAGCTTAAGTCACTTCTATGGTGTTGTATTGCCATTGAGGGATGTCGTAAGCTAAATATAACTTGGATTTTGACTTGAAGCTACTGTAGGAGGTATTTTTATTGTGTTCTTGCATGTACTTAAGGTTATCTTGATGTTGATTAAGTTAAATGGATGGACTAGACATGAACTAGTAAATAAAGTTGCTATGAAGATAGTTGGAGTTGTGGATTGTTTCCTTTGTTATAAATATATAGTATAAGGATGGAATCATTGATGAATGACTTCATTATCATGTTAATGATGAGGTTAAGTTAAATGGATGGACTAGACATGAACTAGTAAATAAAGTTGCTAATTGAAGATAGTTGGAGTTGTGGATTGTTTCCTTTGTTATAAATATATAGTATAAGGATGGAATCATTGATGAATGACTTCATTATCATGTTAATGATGAGGTTAAGTAAATGTATGAAGTCTATAAGGGGTGATAATGGGGTTGAAGGGTGCTAAAGGGATTCAACCCGAGCTTGCCACTCGTCATGATATGTTAATGAACTATTTTGTACCCTATTGTTGATGTTGTTCTTATTGTATTACTCTAGTTCTTGTTGTTGGTATATGGTATTGGAGTAGGCCCTTGTTACAAGGGATATTCTGCCCAAATTTACATAAAACGAGCTACTAGCTTAAGTTACAAACTTAGCGTTTACTCAGCACTGATTTTGAATCTCCTTATGCTATGGTAGGCTGAGTTGAGTTGTTTGACGAGTTTCTTGGAAGCTATTAAGGCTCAACAAGGTTAAGGTACGTTAAGGCGAAACCTTTCCTTCATTTTGGCATGATCCCATAACTACATGAGTTTGATAATGAGGCATAGGGAGAAGTTCGTATTCCTGAACTTATGTACATTATCCTAGTTTCATAAGTTACAGTATTCCCCCTTATCGGGACTTTATATTAAGTTAAGTATTGTCTTCTTCCATTCAAGAGTGCAGAGGGTCTATATATATATATTTACAATATTACAGTATTTTCACCACCATCGAGCTATAATCGATGGGCAGGCCCCTACTAGGCAACCTCTTATCAAATGGTAAGTTATACCTAGCCTACTGTGGTCGAGCGCATATGAGTGAACCCAGAATGGCCGAGATACAGAGCATAGTATGGCCGAGCTCCCATGAACGAGCCTACTAAGGCAGAGCAGTTACACATACCGAGCCTTATAAGGCCGAACAACTATTTTACTTACTATACTGAGAGAGTTGAGTCAGTATTAGTAGGTAAGCATATCTTAAGATTATCTTTGACTCCCAGTTACTTTTAGTTATTATATTATCAGTTTAGTTTCAGCTTTCAGTTTTTCTGTTGCCTTACATACTCGGTATATTAATTCATACTAATATTCCTTTTTGCCGGGGACGCTGCATTTCATGCCTCTAGGTCCTGATTGATAGTTGGACAGACCCTCCCAGCAGACAGAGTAAAACATCAGCTTGGTTGGTAAGCTCCACGTCCTCGGAGTTACCAAGTCTAGGCCTTGGAGTCAATTTTATATATACAGGTTTGATGGGTAGATCGAGGCCTCGTCCCGACCATGGTACAATTCAGTTATCTCTAGAGGCTTGTAGATGTGTCCTGTATATTTCGTATATTAGTAGATGTTCATGGAGGCTTCGTGGGCCTGCACGGTTATGAATATCAGCTTTTGGGAATGTTTACCCCACAGGTGAGATAGGCCTTATTTTCAGACGATTCAGAATATGGCCTCATCGACCAAAGTTGAGGGTTCCCCTCCAGATTTCACAGTTACAGAGTGGTACGTGCGGGCCGAGTATGGCACCGGGTGCCAGCCACGCCTCTTCAGGTTTGGCGTATGACAAACTTGGTATTAGAGCAGTTCTATCCTAGGGAGTTTATAAGTCGTGTCTAGTAGAGCCTTGTTTTTAGATATGTTGTGCACCACATTATCTAAACAGGAAGCTACAAGGCATTTATGAGTATGTTACCCTTCTTTCAAATCCACATCGTGCTATGGAGCTGAGTTATAAGAGTTCGAGCCAANGAATGTTAGTTGAAAGTCGTTTAGAATAAGGTAATAAACAAAGATATTAGCAGGAGAATAAGAAGAGAGTAAATGAAGTATTACGAGTAAGATGTGATAAAAGGGTGGTAACGGTAAATCATAATATGACAGGATGACATAGTCTATAGTCAAGTAAAGGAAAATACAAGAGGTGACATGCCTAGAGACTATAAAAGAGTATAAGCCATAAAGTCATATCCTCATTTTGAGAAAATGAATTAGCGACTCCATCGTAATTACCAGAAGTCTAAGTTAGACCCCCCGGAATAATAGAAATCAACATAGGCTAGTAAACAAGAAAAAAATCGAACATGATTTAGGGACCAAAGAATTCGATAATAGTCGGCATCATAAGAATTTCAGAAATCGTGTTCCGAAAATGATAGAATGGACAACGGAAGAATAACCTTTAAAGGTCATTCAGGAAGACACTTCCCTAAAGCAAGCAATGTGAGCAGAGTTATGCTTAAGGGACTAAGTGTGACAGATACACTAGGTGTCACCCTCGCGCGTAAGAAATTCAGTTATCCCTGGTATAGAAGGGTTACCGCTAGGCGAGTAAGAGTCGGTGAAGATGTGAAAAGATGCCAAAGATGAAGAGGTAACTATGGACAAGTAAAGGAAGAATGCGGTAAAAAGGCGAAAGGAGTGAGATTGCATTTATTCAGATCCTACATATATGTTATGACTCCAGAACATTATACAAGCACGATGGCGGGGAGATGCAGTAAGGGTTCCCTCCCAGGATGTTATTGATAAATAAGTGATGAACACTTGATATATAAGGAGCCAGTGCGAGAGGTAAGTTAAGACAAAGGAAACAACCCAAGAGAGATTACACGGAATATAGATATGAGAATGGACCAACGAGTAGTTAGTAGTTGATTAAGGAAGAGCCTAGTTATGGCTAGACAAAAGGATACAGATAATTCAGCAGATCGTGCAAGATAAACCTTGTGAACCCCGTATAGGAAATTCAGTCTTGCGGATACGACACCGTAATCCTTGAGAAATATTCAGATAGGAGTTGAAGTAGTTATAGTTGCCTTAAAAGTGTTACGGAGATAAAAGAGAGTGCCATGGGAAGACAAAAAAAGTTTTGAGTTCAGAAGTAACCCTATGAGAACAAGGGCACGGAGGTATGTAACCAAGGATATTTATAGGTGAGTAAGAACATCAAAAATTACGTTAGGTATATGATGGGATAAGCTCACAGCTTTACAAGAGTCAGAGAGTCTTCCCTAAATGCTACAATGGAAGACTAGCTGAGGAAATAAGGAAGAAGGATTCAAACTAAGCATAGTGACCTAAATAAATAATGATCTTGTAACAACAGTCCCACTACAACATCGTATGCACTCTTTAAGAAAGTGGTACCTATTGTGACTACGGAACGGGAAGTAAAATCCAAAGTAATATTAGAGATCATATGAGTTGCACAAAATTCCAATATATGTGGGCACTAAGATAAGCCAAGTATTCATGCAACAAGTGGTAGAACGACCAAGAATAATTGCTTACTTTAAACGAAAGTTGAGAAGGCACGAAAGGAATTATTCGATCTATGACCTAGAGTTAGTTACGATGTGAACACACTTAAGATTTTGGAGTGTTATCCATGAAGCATATATGTTGACAATGATACAGCTATAGGAGACTCCAATATAAGTTAAAAGAAAGAATTGAGTCCACGTTACAGACAAAAGCTTGAATTGCTAGAAGGTTATATCATGGATGTTACATAACATCCACGAGGGGCTAAAGTACTAACTGATACCCTGAGCCACAGATCAGAATATAAAGTAAGCCTACTTAAATGCTGAGATAGAAGAGGAAACTAAAGAGTTACATCAGCTAAGCGAATTAGGAGTCTGATTATTAGACCCTGATGAGTATAGAAATCGTGATTCAGAACATTGTAGAATCACTCTAAATATTAGAGGTACAAAAGATATAGTACAACGGACATATTCTATATTGGCTCTATGATAAATCTAGTTAGACCAATACCAACCTCATAAGAAGTCAGTATGAAGCCTTCGCGGGATTGTACATGTACATGATGTGCAAGTATTATAGTAGAGCTTTAAGGTGTGGATGTGAATTCCACCTATGTGGAAGGGGGGTTATGAAAGAGATAGAAGATACGATGCAAGATTTAAAGGTAAGTAAGGTACAGGTGAAGAAGGTACGATATGCCCAAGTACAAAAGGTTACGAATAATCCAAATATCAGATAGAGGGCTGGAAGCGCCGTAATCCTTTATCAAGAAATGATAGTGTTGTCGTCAGTGGCATATCCTCCAGCCTATGGTTTCTAGGTACAAAGAGGTCTAGTTAAAAGAGTAAAGAAGTGTTAGAGACGATATGATGTCTCGCTTGAGGTTCCAAAATAACATAAGGAAATCTATAGTGCTAGAAAGTTAAAGGAAGGTTTCGAGTAGTATAAATAGATATATGTAGGTCGCAAGCTAAAGTATGGTAGAGCGACAAGATTTTAGGTAGACAGGAGTAAGGATAAGAAAAGGTGAGTGAGAAGGTGACGAGAATAGGTAAGTCCTCGAGATTAAACCTATCACAACAAAAGAGCTGATGGTTTCCATAAGTTATAAAAAGCTCAGTATAGCATGAGTGAACTCAGAGGAGTTTAAGACTAGGAGAATTTAGAAGAGATGGAATGTTGCCCTAGTAGTAGAATAAGGGTGTAATTGTGATTGAAAAGAGGATGGCGTTAAGGCCTTTGATTGGGTAATGATTCAAATAAAAGGTATTTCATGAATTGTATATGATTAAAATACCCCCATAAGGTGAATCACGTTGGGATGCTATGAAATACGGTTATTGAAGTATAGTATTGATCCTATGTAGATCAGGCAAATAACTCCAGATGTTCCCCAATGAAACGTAAGCCCTAGTGACAATATATTACATAAGAGGTTTCAAGTTATCAGTGGTAGATTATAGATCAACATTAAGGTGAATTAACCATAGATGGATGAATGTTCCGAAGTGTGAGATGGGATTAGGCGGTCATTCTTAAGATGAATAGTAAAGAGGAAGCATTAAGGGACTTAAATTTATATTCATATATATATATATATATGTATATATATATATATATATATATATATATATATATATATATATATATATATATATATATATATATATATATAGGATAAGCAGCGAGAGAGCAACATGGAGTTGGGTAGCTGACCTTGGCCATAATAAATCAAGTAAGTATTGTGGTATAGTATAAGCTACCTAGATATAGTAAAGCCACAAGCATAGCTAACTGAGGATATGAAACAAGATATAGCAATAGTTGGTAGCCTAACAAATTCCAGAATAACATAAATGAAAACAGAATTTAACAACTAAACTGCAACAAAAAATATAAAATGATAAAATGCCGCTTGGTATGTACAAGTAACCCAGCACTCGAGTATACACAGTATTCCAAAAACCCGGTAAATCATAAGTCACAAGCTATAGAAGAAAAACTAAGTATCTCTATCCACCAGATTCTAAGAAAGTATGGAAAGGTAAACGACATAGGAGGGAATAATGGGGGACTCCGAGGTCTGCGGACGCGGGTAGATATACCTTGAAGTCTTCACAATCTCACTGCTCACTGATATCGAGGCTGATAAGAAGTACCTGGATCTGCACACAAAATATGCAGAAGAGTAGCATGAGTACACCACAACGGTACCCAGTAAGTGCCAAGCCTAACCTCGGTCGAGTTGTGGCAAGGTCAGGTCAGGGCCCCACTGGTATATAACAAATTAAGCAGAAGAGTATAGTAATGTAATAAGAGACTGAAAATTTAACAAGAGAAACCGCAAAAAAATGGCAGCACAGCACATAGAGATAAATAGTAGGGGATCTCCCGAGATACCGTCATGTAGTCCCGAAAGTAAATATGCAAGAAGATCTTCTGAGGTACCGTCTCGTAGTCTCAAAAGTAAATGTGCAGGGGGATCTCCCGAGGTAACGCCTCGTAGTCCCAAAGTAAATGTGCAGGGGGATCTCCCGAGGTACCGCCACGTAAAGTCACAGAATAAGAACACCTATTCAGCCAACAGTTCACTCGTACCAAAATTACTCAATTCCGATGTCAAAATCTCAATCAAACCCCAAAAATTTGGTTAAGAACTTTACCCATTTTTTTCCAAATTTCTAAACTCAAATCCGAAATTAAAGGATGGAATTAATGATAGATTAGTGGAATATAACCAAAAACAAGTGAAGGGTCATAACCCAATCGATGTCTCTGAAAATCCCTCAAAATCT
This sequence comes from Nicotiana attenuata, assembly GCF_001879085.1. Lineage (NCBI taxonomy): Eukaryota > Viridiplantae > Streptophyta > Magnoliopsida > Solanales > Solanaceae > Nicotiana > Nicotiana attenuata. The sequence continues at coordinate 2,147,099 of NC_031995.1, read as the reverse complement.
CGTCCAAATCCGAGCTCTCAATCTCAAGTTTTGATAAAAATGGCTAAACCCTCGTTTTTGAAATGTTATAGTCTGCCCAGGTGCTCACACTACGTGATCGCGGAACATCTCATGCGATCGCATAGGACAAAGTAAGTTGATCCCTCAAAAAGGCTTACGCTAACGCGGGTACACTGTCGCGAACGCGGACCACTGCCATGCCAAGCTACGCCATCGCATAACACGAAAAGCGACCATATAGAGTAAGTCCTTCCACTGCCCAGGTCGTCTCTCCCTCTCTCTTCACTGCGAACGCAGCACAAGCCACGCATTCGCGATTCACTTAGCCAGCAAGCTTCGTGATCGCGTATGAACACCCGCGATCTCATATTACAAAAAGTGACTGCCGACACGCAAGGCTTCGCGGTCGCGTCTCCTCCTACACAACCACATAAGAAGAAACCAGCAACTGAAAACACCAGAAATTTCTACAACTCCAACAAGTCCAGTTCTAGTCCGTTAACCATACGAGATCTAACCGAGGCCCCCCGGAGCTCAACCAAACATACCAACAAGTAATAAAACATCATACGAACTTAGTCGAGCCTTCAAATCACATCAAACAATTCTAAAAACACGAATCACACTCCAATTCAAACTTAATGAACTTTGAAACTTCAAACTTCTACAACCGATGATGAAACCTATCAAATCACGTCCGATTGACATCGAGTTTTGCACACAAGTCATATTCGACATTACGGACCTACTCTAACTTACGGAATTGGAATCCGACCCCGATATCAAAAATTCCACTCCCAGTAAACTTCCTAAAAATTCAACTTTCGCCATTTCAAGCCTAATTCAGCTACAGACCTCCAATTCAAAACCCGGACACGCTCCTAAGTCCAAATCACCCAACTGAGCTAACGGAACCGACAAAACTCCATTCTGGAGTCGTCTTCACAGTTCCAACTACGGTCCAAATCCTAGAACTTAAGCTTCCGTTTTAGGGACTAAGTGTCCCAAATCACTCTGAAACCACAAACAAAACCTCCCGGCAAGATACATAAGCATACAAATATACGGGGAAAGTAGTAAATAGGGGATCGGGGCTACTACTCTCAAAATGAATGGTCAGGTCGTTACAATCATTCATCCTCGAACGAGTATAGAGATATACTGAAGTGGTGAAAAGATGAGGATAACGGCTGCACATATCATGCTCGGTCTCCGAAGTCGCCTCCTCGATCGGCTGACCCCTCCACTGAACCTTCATGGAAGCAATGTTCTTTAACCTCAACTTTCGAACCTGCCTGTCCAAAATAGCCACCGGCTCGTCAATATAAGATAAATCCTTGTCCAACTGGACCGAGCAGAAATCCAACACATGAGACGGATCTCCGTGATACTTCCGGAGCATAGAAATATGGAATACTGGATGAACTCCTGCTAGACAGGGAGGCAAGGCAAGCTCATAAGCAACCTCCCCAACTTGCCGCAACACCTCGAAAGGGCCAATAAACCTTGGGCTCAGCTTGCCCTTCTTCCCGAACCTCATAACACCCTTCATGGGCGAAACCCGTAGCAAGACCCGCTCCCCAACCATGAATGCAACATCACGAACCTTCCAATTCGCATAACCCTTCTGTTTGGAATCGGTTGTGTGAAGTCGATCCGGAATCACCTTAACCTTCTCCAAAGCATCCTGAACCAAGTCTGTACCCAATAACCTAGCCTCGCCCGGCTCGAACCAACCCACCAGAGACCGACACCGCTTACCATACAAAGCATCATACGGTGCCATATGAATGCTGGACTGATAACTCTTGTTGTAGGAAAACTCCGCAAGTGGCAAGAACTGCTCTCAAGAACACCCAAACTCCATCACACAAGCACGGAGCATATCCTCCAGTATCTGTATAGTGTGCTCGAATAGTCCGTCCGTCTGAGGGTGAAATGATGTGCTTAACTCAAGCCGAGTACCTAACTCATGTTGTACGGCCCTCCAGAACCGCGATGTAAATTGCTTACCTCGGTCAGAAATAATAGATACCGGTACGCCATGAAGCCTGACAATCTAGCGGATATAAACTCGAGCCAGTTGCTCAGAAGAATAAGTAGTCATCACAGGATTGAAATGAGCTGACTTGATCAGCCTATCCACAATCACCCAAACTGCATCAAACTTCCGCTGAGTTAGTGAAAGCCCAACCATGAAATCCATAGTGATCCGCTCCCATTTCCACTTCGGGACCTCTACTTCTGAAGCAATCCACCTGGCCGGTGATGCTCATATTTCACTTGCTAGCAATTTAAACACCGGGCTACATATTCCACTATGTCATTCTACATTCTCCTCCACCAATAATGTTGCCTCAAGTCCTGATACATCTTCGCGGCACCTCGTCATCATAATAATGCTCCCTGATACGATCATAAAGAGAAGACTAGGAGACCACACAAGCCAAAACTCGACTCGGCTCAAAAATATCCAATATAACAAATTGGTTGGCCAAGGCCTGAACGTCCAACGCCAATAGCCTCTCTACTGCTGGTAGATATGCTAAGCTCCCCAAACTCTCCGCCCGACGACTCAAGGCATCAGACACCACATTGGCCTTCCCCGGATGGTATAGAATAGTGATATCATAATCCTTAAGCAGCTCCAACCACCTCTGGTGACGCAAGTTAAGATCCTTCTGTTTGAACAGATGCTACAAACTTCGGTGATAGTGTAGATCTCGCAAGGGACACTGTACAAATAGTGCCGCTAAATCTTCAATGCATGAACAATAGCTACTAACTCAAGGTCGTGGACAGGATAGTTTTTTTCATGCACCTTCAGCAGTCTAGACGCGTAGGCAATCACCCTACCGTCCTACATCAGCACCGCACCGAGACCAATTCGTCACGCATCATAATATACAGTATAAGACCACAAACCTGTAGGCAATACCAATACTGGGGTTGTAGTCAAGGCTATATTGAGCTTTTGAAAGCTCTCCTGACACTCCTCTGTCCATCTAAACAGAGCACCCTTCTGGGTCAGCCTGGTCATAGGTGCTGCAATAGATCAGAAACCCTCTATAAATCGACGGTAATACCCCGCCAAACCAAGAAAACTCCGGATCTCCATAGGTGAGGACGGTCTGCGCCAACTCTGCACTGCTTCCACCTTCTTCAGATCCACCTTGATCCCCTTACTCGACACTACGTGACACAAAAATGCCACTGAGTCTAACCAGAACTCATACTTTGAGAATTTTGCATATAACTTATTTCTTTCAAGGTCTGAAGCACAGTCCTCGGGTGTTGCTCATGATCCTCCGTACTCCGGGAGTACACCAGAATGTCGTCAATAAACACAATGACGAATGATCAAGATAGGGTCGAAATACATTGTGCATCAAATGCATAAATGTTGCTAGGGCGTTGGTCAGCCCAAATGACATCACAAGGAACTCGTAGTGACCATACCAAGTCCTAAAAGCAGTCTTTGAGATACCTGGCTCCCGAATCTTCAACTGATGATAGCCTGAATGCAAGTCAATCTTTGAAAACACTCTGGCACCTTGTAACTGATCAAATAGGTCATCAATACGAGGCAAAGGATACATGTTCTTCACTGCAACTTTGTTCAACTGGTGATAATCAATGCACATACACAAAGAACCACCCTTCTCCTTCACAAACAAGGCTGGGCACCCCAAGGTGACACACTGGGCCGAATGAAGCCCTTATCAAGCTATTCCTGTAAGTGTTCCTTCAACTCAGGAGGATTCATACGATATGGAGGAACAGAGATGGGCTGAGTGCCCGGCAACAAATCAACACCGAAGTTAATATCCCTGTCGGGTAGCATGCCCGGAAGATCGACTGCAAATACATCTGGAAAATCCCTCACTATTGGAACTGACTCAACTGTAGGGGTGTCAATACTGACATCTCTCACATAAGCTAGATACACCTCACACCCCTTCTCAACCATTCGTTGAGCCTTTAGAAATGAAATAACTCTGCTGGGAGTATAATCTAAGGCACCTCTCCACTCTAACTGTGGTAATCCTAGCATAGCCAGCGTCACAGTCTTGGCGTGACAATCAAGAATAGCATAATGGGGCGACAACCAGTTCATGCCCAAAATAATATCAAATCTACCATACTGACCAATAATAAATCGGCTCTGGTCACAAAACCACTAATAACAACCAAACACGACCGATACACACGATGAACAATAATAGAATCCCCCACGGGTGTAGACACATAAACAGGAGAACTAAAAAAATCACGGGCTACGCCCAAATACAGAGCAAAATAAGAGGACACATAGGAATAAGTGGAGCCCTGATCAAATAAAATTGACGCATCTCTATGACAAATCGGAACAATACCTGTAATGATAGAGTCGGAAATAACTGCCTCTATACGAGCAGGAAGAGCATAATATCTTGCCTGGCCTCCCCCTCTAGGGTGACCTCTACTTGCCTGACCTCCACCTCGAGTTGGTTGAGCAGGTGGAGTGGTAACTGGTGCTGTAATCATAGCTTGAGGACCGGTTGGAGCATGCGGTGCCTGAGAAAACTGTGGAGGTGCACCCCTCCTAAGTCTGGAGAAATCCCTCACCATATAGTAAGTGTCGCCACACTCAAAACAAGCTCTCAGAGTTCCTGGCTACTGTGGCTGGCTCGGGCCAGGTCTGTTGGACTGACTGCTGAAAGCACCCCGTGCAGGAGGTGCACTAGACACTGGTGGTGCATAATAAGTCTCCTAGAGCCTAGGAGGGCCTCTACCATGACAAATTGTAGCTAGGGCACGAGTACCACTATAAGTGCCAGGCTCTCGAGACCTCTTGGCCTCCCTCTCCTCTTTCTCCTAAGCAAGCATACCCTTCAATCTCCTAGCAATCCCCACAACATGCTGGTATGCAAGATCCATCTCCAACTCTCGGTCCATGCTATGTCTGATACTGGGGTTGAGCCCCTCGATAAATCGACGGTCCCTCTATTGAACTATAGCAACCAAGGGTGGTACATGCTAGCCAAATCACTGAAGCGAACCGTGACACAGTCATAGAACCCTGGCTCAACTGCTCAAACTCCGCGCGCCATGCATCTCTGAGACTCTAGGGAACATACTCCCTCAAGAACATATCCGAGAACTGGATCCAAGTGAGTCAAGCTGCCTCAGCCGGACTACCCAACTCATAAGCACGCCACCACTGATAGGCCGCTCCTCTAAGTTGGAACGTAGTGAAAGAAACCCCACTAGACTTTGCTATACCCATAGTATGAATGATACGGTGATACTTCACAAGAAAACCCTGGGCATCCTCTAACGCCAATCCATTGAAAGTAGGAGGGTGGTACTTCTTGTACCTCTCGAGCCTGAGCTTCTTCTCTTTAAAAACTGATGCCCTACCCTCGGGCCAAACTAGGACTACCGGCTGCACTAGTATGATCTCTAGAACCTAATCGACCTGAACCCACTGCTCTGGGTGCGGGCTGCGGGAGTTTGTGCTCTTCCCCCTGCCTGAGATGTGGCAGGAGCAAGTAGAATCAACCTTGCCTGAGCTAGAGTACTGAATATGCTCAGGAACTGCGCAAAGGTCTCCTGAAGAGCTGGTGCAGTAACAGGTGTCTCAGGTGCCTGCACTCCAACTTGGGCTACTAGTGGCTCCTCTGTAGCAGCTTGTGTGGGTGCTCTACCTTTACCACGTGGACGTCCTCGGCCTCTCTCCTAGCCCCGGCCTCTCATGGCTCTAGCAGGGGGCGCGGGTGCCTGGTCATCTAATCTGCTGGTACGTGTCCTCAACATCTGTGAGAGAATAGAAGACAGAAGTTTAGAATTTCGAAAACAATTTCTCACGACAAGGAATCAAAGAAGTGAAATTTTTCCTAACAGTTCCATAGCCTCCCGAAGATAAGTACAGACATCTCCGTACTGATCTGCGAGACTCTACTAAACCTGCTTATGACTCATAACACCTATGAACCTAGAGCTCAGCTACCAACTTGTTACGACCCAAATCTCCCTCTGTAAGACGTCGTGACGACACCTAGTCTCTACGACTAGGTAAGCCAAACAAATTGCGGAATAACAGAAATAAAATAAGAATTTAACAACAAGACTGCAACAAAAAAATATAAAATGATAAAATGCCGCTCGGCATATACAAGTAATCCAGCACTCGAGTACACACAGTATTCCCAAAACCCGGTAAATCATAAGTCACAAGCTATAGAAGAAAAACTAAGTATCTATATCCACCAGAGTTTAAGAAAGTACAGAAAGGTAAAAGACATATGAGGGAATAGTGGGGGACTCCGAGGTTTACAGATGCTGGAAGATATACCTTGAAGTCTCCACAATCTCACTGCTCACTGATATCGAGGCTTATAAGAAGTACCTGGATCTGCACACAAAACATGTGCAAAAGAGTAGAATGAGTACACCACAACGGTACCAGTAAGTGCCAAGCCTAACCTCAGTCTAGTAATGGTGAGGTCAGGTCAAGGCCCCACTGGTATATAATAAATAAGGAAGAAGAATATGAGAATGTAAGAAGAGACTGGAAATTTAACAAGAGAAACCACAGAAAAATGGCAGCACAGCACATAGGGATAAACAGCAGGGGATCTCCCGAGATACCGTCTTGTAGTCCCAGAAGTAAATATGCAAGGAGATCTCCCGAGGTACCGCCTCGTAGTCTCAAAAGTAAATGTGCAGGGGGATCTCCCAAGGTACCGCCTCGTAGTCCCAAAGTAAATGTGCAGGGGGATCTCCTGAGGTACCGCCTCGTAGTCCGAAAAGTAAATACACAGCTCAAAACCGATAAATACAACAATTAACATTAAGAATTCTAAAGTTAAGACTGATACAGATCAAGGAAAAATAGGAAATCAACTAAGCATGCTGCACTAATTTCAAATAAGCATTTAAGACACGTATACATGCGATATTAGGCTAAAACACGATAGCTACACATGATGGTATAACTCAATTAAGATGTAACAGGTTACTGCTCAGCGAAAACCGGATTTTACAATAATTAGCCCGTATATGCACTCGTCATCTTGCGTACACGGCGTTCACATATCACAGAAGTATCACAACAGTACCAAATCCTAAGGGAATTTCCCCCACACAAGGTTAGGCAAGCCACTTACCTCGAACTAAGCTCAATCAATCAGTCAGAATGCCTTTTCCACGATTTTCTAACTCCGAATGGCCCAGTTCTAGCCAAAAGCAATTACATACCATAAATATAACTATAAGAAACTAGTTTAATTAAGGAGATCAAGACGTTAGAAAGAAATTAGAAAATTGCCCCAAAAAATTGACTCGGGCCCACGTCTCGGAATCGGGTAAAAGTCACAAAATACGAACACCCATTCACCCACGAGTTCACTTGTACCAAAATTACTCAACTCCGATGTCAAAATCTCAATCAAAACCCAAAAATTTGGTTGAAGAACTTTTCCCATTTTTTTCCAAATTTCTCAACTCAAATCCGAAATTAAAGGATGGAATTAGCGATAGATTAGTGGAATATAACCAAAAACAAGTGAAGAATCATTACCCAATCGATATCTCTGAAAATCCCTCAAAATTTCGTCCAAATCCGATCTCTCTATCTCAAGTTTTGATAAAAATGGCTAAACCTTCGTTTTTGAAATGTTATAGTCTGCCCAGGTGCTCACACTACGATTGCGGAACATCTCATGCGATCGCATAGGACAAAGTAAGCTGATCCCACAAAAAGGCTTACGCAAACACGGGTACACTGTCGCAAATACGGACAACTGCCATGCCAAGCTACGCGATCGCGTAACACCAAAAGCGACCACATAGAGTAAGTCCTTCTACTGCCCAGGTCCTCACTCTCTCTTCACTGCGAATACGGCACAAGCCACGCGTCCGCGATTCACCAGCCTAGCAAGCTTCGCGATCGCGTATGAACCCCTGCAATCGCATAGAATAAAAAGTGACTGCCAACACGCAAGGCTTCGCGATCGCGTCTCCTCCTACACGACCGCATAAGAGGAAACCAGCAACTGAAAACACCAGAAATTTCTGCAACTCCAACAAGTCCAATTCTAGTCCGTTAACCATCCGGGATCCACCCGAGGCCCCCGGGAGCTCAACCAAAGATACCAACAAGTCCTAAAGCATCATACGAACTTAGTAGAGCCTTCAAATCACATCAAACAACGCTAAAAATATGAAGCACACTCCAATTCAAACTTAATGAACTTTAAAATGTCAAACTTCTACAACCGATGCCGAAACCTATCAAATCACATCTGATTAACCTCAAATTTTGCACACAAGTAATATCCGACATTACGAACCTACTCTAACTTCCGGAGTTGGAGTCCAACCCCGATATCAAAAATTCCACTCCTGGTCAAAGTTCAAAAAAATTCAATTTTCGCCATTTCAAGCCTAATTCAACTACAGACCTCCAATTCACAATCCGGGCATGCTCCAGGGTCCAAAATCACCCAACAGAGCTAACGGAGTCGTCTTCACACAGTTCCAACTACGGTCTAAATCTTAGAACTTAAGCTTCCATTTAGGGACTAAGTGTCACAAATCACTCCGAAACCACAAACAAAACCTCCCGGCAAGACACATAAGCATAAAAAGATACGGGAAAAGCAGTAAATAGGGGATTGGGTCTATTACTCTCAAAATGACTGGCCGGGTCATTACATCCTCCTCTTCTTAAAACAATCATTCGTCCTAAAACGAGTATAGAAACATACTGAAGTGGTGAAAAGATGAGGATAATGGATGTGCATATCATGGTCGGTCTCCCAAGTTGCCTCCTCGACCGGCTGACCCATCCACTGAACCTTCACGGAAGCAATGTTCTTTAACCCCTCCACTGAACTTTAAATCGACTGTTATGCTTTGATATTGTTGTCTCGAATCAGTGTTAATTGATTATTATGTGACCTTGATGACCATTATTCTTCTGAATCAAATAACCTATACAATTAAGCTCATGTAATTAACTTGAAATGCCTTAATATTTTTCCCATAATTGTTCTTACTTTAGATTTCTTGATGTTCTGCTGTGGCCTTCATGTCTATCACACTAATTTTGTTTTAGTGTAGTCTTGTTGCTCTGCACTTGAGGTTGTGTATTTGATTATTTTAACTAGAACAAATATGAATACTTAAGGTCTAATCCTAGGGTTATCACGTAGCTGAAGTATGATAGTTTAATTTTTTAAGTTGCTTTCTTTCTTCACATGAGTGTTTGTTAATTCTAAAGCAGCCTTTGAGACATTACTGTAAAATTCTTTGTATCTTTATATAATTATTGATCACATTTGTGAGCCTCATGCATAGATCATCATCTTAAGGTAACTAGGTTAACTCTAATGAACTTTTGTAGCTATTATTGTATGTATTCTGTCAACTGTCACTCATTCATGATCAGGTTATCTCTTAGGAATTAGGTTTTAATTACATCTGATGTGACGGGCATTAACTATTATGTCAGTAAGTTGAACAGAACTTCATCATGTTTAGATTGTCACCTTAAATTTCTACAGCTGAACTAGACCTACTTAGTGTAAAGTCCCCACTATTCTGAACTACTTAAATGATATTGTTGAGTTGATTTCATAATGTTTGAAACTCAATCCTGTTTGTAAAGTTATAACCTTGGCTGGAAAATCTCATGTATGTACTTGAATGAGAGTTTTGCATCCATCTCTGTTCCCAAATAAGCCTCCACTTGTTCCTCATGCTCATGCATGTGCATCCAGTATCATCAGAACTTGCTAAGTTTATATGAGCCTGATGTAATCCACTATTGGAATTAATGGAAGACGTTAACATTATCTGCTTTTCCTGAGCATTGCAATGTGCCTTAACCTTCAAATAAAGCCAGAATAGTGTGAGATTTAGAGCTTTGTGAAAGGAAAGCAACCATCTTATATGCTTAGGGTAATATTGGCCTGTCAACTAGCACAAATACCTCTGCTAATGCTCTTTAAGAGATTCCTAAATGAAGCTATTAACTTATCACCTAATAACAGTAAAGTCCTAGTTTAGGGATGACACTTTACCCTTTTCTGAAGCTCGCAGGGTGTTACTTTCTAAGTATGATCCCTGCTAAGTGTCCTTTGTGTGTGTTCTTATGATCCTGCATTCATTTTGGTTCTTCAGTGCTTCTGTTTGTCTCTCATGATCCCATACATGTTCACACTGTCTTGAAACTTCACAAAGTTCTTTTAAAATAAATTAAACCTAGCTTGTGAATTCTAAAGAGAGTCTCTTGTTGCTACTGCTTGGATATAATAGTCTGATTTGTTCTTCATGGATAGTGTGAAGTTAACACTCTTAGAAAGAAGTGATCATGATTTGACAATTTGTTGAGCACTCTTAGGAGTTCTATTTGAATTTGTAAATGTGTAATCTTGTTGATACCTTTAGGAACTCTGATTATATTTTGGTATCCTTGATAGCATCTGTAGAGGTTCTAACTATGATTGTTTGTCTGAATCCTTGTTAATAGTTTCAGAAATCTCCATTAGTATTGTTAACCTATGTGACAAGGTTTAAGTTAAAACTAATTAGATAACTAGTCTAATTAAGATAAATGTGTTTGTGTTCATAAACAACTACAGACTTGAACTATGTACTCTTATATCTTAAGATGACTAACCCCAGATCTTTGGCTCTTCAAAAAGAGTGTTGTCATACCTCCTTTTTCCTACACCCGCAAGGGTATAAAGGAGTTTTTCCAATTAAAGGACAATCGAAACGGGATTTATTATTAAAGATTCAGAGTCATCACTTGGGAGATTTATGGTGTCCCAAGTCACCGGTTTAGAATCCCGAATCGAGGAAAAGAATGACTCTGTTTAACAGTCCGCGAACCAGAAATCTGAGTATGGAATTCTGTTAACCCGGGAGAAGGTGTTAGGCATTCCCGGGTTCCGTGGTTCTAGCACGGTCGCTCAACTGTCATATTCGGCTTAATTATCTGATTTTAATACATGTTTTAACCTATGTATTTTTTAATTTTAAACCGCTTTTATTATTATTTTTAAAGAGAATTGCAACGTCGTGAAAACACGTCTCGAACCACGTCACATACATGCACCCGTGGTTTTTGACACATTTCAACTTCGTTGGATTTGGATTTGGGTCACATAAATGTGCACCCGAGTTTAAGAAGGTAATATTATTAAATGCCGGACCTAAAGCAACTATCGTATCGTTAACTTTGTGGGAAGCCATGAAATTTGCTAAATGGCAATACCCGATTTCTAATTTTTAGAGAAGTAATTAAAGAGGGCCACGCAATTTATGAATTTTACTTGGCGCGGCGCACCTCATTTTTATTTTAAGGCCAACCTAAAAGAACTATGATTTTCTATTAAGTACTGTCTCCAAAAGGGCCTTAGCTAATTAGCAATTACTACTTTTTTAAAAAGCATTCAAAGTATTTGGGTCTCGAGTTCAAGTCTACATTTAAACAAGAGGAGAGCTTCTTTAGCGAATTTTGGGTTATATAACTGGACGGACAATCTCAATGAAGTGTCCAAATTTTGGGCCCAAAATGAGCCCAATTGAAAGTGAGGGGAGAACGTTCAGGGATAGGGACCTGGCTGTTTTTCAGCTGGGCCTACGTTGAGCCCAATGTGACAAAAGGGAAAACCCAATTACAAATCATGCAAATCCTACAACCCAGATTAACTAAGCAAACAAACTTGGTTCAATAAGCATTTGGAAATTCAAGTTCTCGACCAGCATTTTAAAAATTCAGGTATACTAACACGTGAATAAGACGTAAACATTAGGCATGAGTGACAAATAACTTGTTTTCAGGTTCAATGTATAAACCTATGCCATGCTTTTAATCATAATTTCAACTGGACTCATGCGTTGACATTCAGGGAGAAGAACTGGTGAACGCATCACGTATAACGAATAGAATCCATGAACAACCTAACAAACTAATAACTAATCAACTAGAATTCCAACAGTGCTTTTAATTTCTGATTTAAAACTGGCTGGTCACCTACTTAATGATACTGAACTAATACTACTGAATACAAACTCATGTAATTTTGAGATCGTTTAAAAACAGTCCAACAGTCCACTAATACAATTGAAATATTGCTCAAGTAGATCGATCAAACTAAATTTCTAAATTAAACAACAAAGGCAAAAGGTCCAGGCGCAAACAAGCATTTCCTCATCATTTAACTTCAAAATGGGTTTCTACATGTGGATATAATCTTCAGCATCACTTGAGCATAAGAATATACCTGGAAATTGGAATAGAAAGGAAGAAATGGAAAGTCAGCTAAGACAGTAACGAGCAGCAGCCCACAGCCAAGGCAATTGAATCAATTACAACTCCCAGAAATACCACAGCAATCCAGAGACAATTTGCAGAAGAATAAACACCAAAAAGCAAACGAAACCAGATATGATTGGATCAAAATATACTCGAAATCAACCAGAATTCCCTGAACTTGAACCAAACGAGATCTAATAGATACTCAAACCATTTTTAACCCTCTGTTGAACTGATACTTTGATCTACGGCTGATATTCAAACTTAATCTAAGAGAGTTCAATAGAACAGTATTTTTTGTAGGTTTTCTGCTGCCTTTTTTTTGTATTTTTTTTGAAAGAACTCAGATCCAAAGGAATTTTTGATTTGAAATTCAAATTTTCAGCTTGTGAAAACTTGTGGAAATTTGGGGTGAATTTTTCAGATGCCAAAATTTGTGAATCAAGGCACTAGGCATGCCTTTTTATAGGCAAAGCCCAAGGCTCTTTCAGATTTTCGACTTTACCCCCTAGTCCCTCTTTTATTTTTCTACTTTTTAGCTAGTTAACCCCTTATTTGTTGACTTATTGCCCAAGTTACACCACTAAGTTGCTAAAATTCTGATTTGAATCCCATCTAGAATGTTCTAGGGAATTCCAAATCAGTTATTAAAAGATTCCCTATCCTTGAATTACCCAACTTACCCTTTTATTCAACTGAAATTACCAAATCAACCAAACTAACTCTCGAACTAACCAAGGTTAGTTAGTCAAGGGTTAGACTAATTGGCTATATCCAAACTAATCTAAAACCAAATTAACTAATCACATTAATTCTAATTAACCTAGGATAATCAGTGAACTAACAGTTAGCAATAAACGAACAAGATTAAGATCAAATTAACAGGAGCCTCTAAAGATCAACTACTTGAAATCAAATACGAAATCAGACAAACATAGACAATCAGAGCAAAACAGAATAGAAATTAAAGCAAAAGAAAGAAACAAAGCAGACTTAAGAACTAATTAAAGCCCTAAAAATTCTAAATCAATCAAGGAGAACAATTGATCAGGGAGGAATATGACACAAAAAATCAAATGAATAAGAAGAACTTACTGATTTCAATATGATTTCGAACTTAAAGACTCAACGATGTTATTAGTCTGTCGTAAGATCAAATGACCACCTGAAAACCTGAGCTAAGCCAAAATTCATCTAGCCCTCGAATCTGAACCCTAACTCCGAGATTTGAATGGTTTTGGCTGGGTTCAGAGTTTGTTTGAGATATGGGAAGAGGGGTTCAAGGTGAGTCTAGGGTGTAAGTTTGGTTGTGTTTGGGTGGCGCCGCCGCCATCGGAGACCAAAGGCGGCAGCTAGGGTTGGGGAATTTGAGGGCGTTTCAGTGGGTTTTGAGAGAAATAATAGTGGTTTGATGATGGGGGGATGAAGACGAAGTCCCTGGTGTGANATTTTGGTTTATGTATTGGAATTTTAGTTTATAAATTGAAATTTTAGGATATGACTTGAACTTTTGTGGATATGACTGAACCTTTAGGATATGAATTGGAATTTTAGGTTATAAATTGAGTTTTTTTTGGATATGAGTTGAACCTTTAGGATATGAATTAAAATTTTGGTTTATGTATTGGAATTTTAGATTGCGGGAGGATTTTGTAGAAGGGGTTGATGGTAATATTAGACATGCAATGGAACTTCCACCAAGAATAACTAAGACACAGTACCTGGCAGAGTGTGCCTTTAATTGTTCTTCTCATTAGCGACAACGATGATGAGAAAGCAAGAACATGTGTTTCAAATATGGAAACTTACCTATACAACTCTAGGGTTCTGCCGATTCTAGGAGCTTGGACGGGAATTGAAGAAAACTGAGCCCAGATTGGGAATGAGGAGGAGGAAGAGGTGTTGTTGTGTTTTTTTGGGTGTCAATGGAGTGGTTTCAGTCGTCGCCGCCGGCGGGCTTGACGGAGTGTATCAGGGCGGCGGCTCTAGGGTTTGTGAGGTGTAAGATCAATGAGAGACGAAGGGGGTGGGGGGTCACGCGTTTGGACATTCATATATCAAAATTAATCAGTTCCTGACCGTTAGATCAAACAACCTAGACGGTCAGGATTAAAAGGGCCTAAACGACATCGTTTGGGACAGGGAACTGGACCGGGTAGACTTTTGGATTTGGGCCAGTTTTGAACTGGTTTTTTGGGAGGGATTTTGTTTTTGGGCTTGGTGTTATTAAAAACGGCCAATAAATCAGGTCTTTTGCATTTGCAAAATCTGAAGGAAAATATTCAATAAAAAGAACAAAAAAAGAAAATAAAAGAAGCCCAAAAAAGATTTTTAAAAGCTGTGTGTATTTTTGGGCCGTTTGCAATTAAATAGTCCCAGCCCAAATAATATACACTCCCATCCAGCCCAAACTTAAACACCACCCGACCCAGTCCCCGCGTCTCCCAAAACGACGCCGTTTCCTTGAGTTTTGATCACAGCCCTCGATTCTTTTGATCCAACGGATGAGAACTGCCTAGGTTATTTAGTATAAATATGTCCTAACGCTACCCTACCCCCTCAGACCCCCCTCACTCTCCCATCTCTCTCATCTCTCATTAGAGAAACCTAACGCCACCATCTACCACCTTTGACCGCCACCGGAAATCGCCTCACGGCGGCGACCGGCCACCAAACGACCCCAAAAATACACCACAGCCTCCCCTAGCTCCCCTCTTTCCAAATTCCCCGTTAGTTTCTTTCGAATCATCACCAGGCTCTTCGAATCTCGAATCAAAGCCTCGATCCCAAAACCCTAAATCGTTAGATGGCACCCAAAGTCACACCAGGGCTTCGTCTTCATCCCCCCATCGTCGAACCACTATTATTTCCTCTCAAAACCCATTGAAATGCCCCCAAATTCCCTAACCCTAGCTGCCTCCTTTGGTCTCCGGTGGCGGCGCCGCCACCCAAACACAACCAAACTTACACCCTAGACTCACCTTGAACCCCTCTTCCCATATCTCAAACAAACTCTGAACCCAGCCAAAACCATTCAAATCTCGGAGTTAGGGTTCAGATTCGAGGGCTAGATGAATTTTGGCTTAGCTCAGGTTTTCAGGTGGTCATTTGATCTTACGACAGACTAATAACATCGTTGAGTCTTTAAGTTCGAAATCATATTGAAATCAGTAAGTTCTTCTTATTCATTTGATTTTTTGTGTCATATTCCTCCCTGATCAATTGTTCTCCTTGATTGATTTAGAATTTTTAGGGCTTTAATTAGTTCTTTAAGTCTGCTTTGTTTCTTCTTTTGCTTTAATTTCTATTCTGTTTTGCTCTGATTGTCTATGTTTGTCTGATTCGTATTTGATTTCAAGTAGTTGATCTTTAGAGGCTCCTGTTAATTTGATCTTAATCTTGTTCGTTTATTGCTAACTGTTAGTTCACTGATTATCCTAGGTTAATTAGAATTAATGTGATTAGTAATTTGGTTTTAGATTAGTTGGATATAGCCAATTAGTCTAACCCTTGACTAACTAACCTTGGTTAGTTCGAGAGTTAGTTTGGTTGATTTGGTAATTTCAGTTGAATAAAAGGTAAGTTGGGTAATTCAAGGATAGGGAATCTTTTAATAACTGATTTGGAAATTCCCTAGAACATTCTAGATGGGATTCAAATCAGAATTTTAGCAACTTAGTGGTGTAACTTGGGCAATAAGTCAAACAAATAAGGGGTTAACTAGCTAAAAAGTAGAAAAATAAAGAGGGACTAGGGGGTAAAGTCGAAAATCTGAAAGAGCCTTGGGCTTTGCCTATAAAAAGGCATGCCTAGTGCCTTGATTCACAAATTTTGGCATCTGAAAAATTCACCCCAAATTTCCACAAGTTTTCACAAGCTGAAAATTTGAATTTCAAATCAAAAATTCCTTTGGATCTGAGTTCTTTCAAAAAAATACAAAAAAAAGGCAGCAGAAAACCTACAAAAAAATACTGTTCTATTGAACTCTCTTAGATTAAGTTTGAATATCAGCCGTAGATCAAAGTATCAGTTCAACAGAGGGTTAAAATGGTTTGAGTATCTATTAGATCTCGTTTGGTTCAAGTTCAGGGAATTCTGGTTGATTTCGAGTATATTTTGATCCAATCATATCTGGTTTCGTTTGCTTTTTGGTGTTTATTCTTCTGCAAATTGTCTCTGGATTGCTGTGGTATTTCTGGGAGTTGTAATTGATTCAATTGCCTTGGCTGTGGGCTGCTGCTCGTTACTGTCTTAGCTGACTTTCCATTTCTTCTTTCTATTCCAATTTCCAGTATTATTCTTATGCTAAGTGATGCTGAAGATTATATCCACATGTAGAAACCCATTTTGAAGTTAAATGATGAGGAAATGCTTGTTTGCGCCTGGACCTTTTGCCTTTGTTGTTTAATTTAGAAATTTAGTTTGATCGATCTACTTGAGCAATATTTCAATTGTATTAGTGGACTGTTGGACTGTTTTTAAACGATCTCAAAATTACATGAGTTTGTATTCAGTAGTATTAGTTCAGTATCATTAAGTAGGTGACAGACCAGTTTTAAATCAGAAATTAAAAGCACTGTTGGAATTCATAGTTGATTAGTTATTAGTTTGTTAGTTGTTCATGGATTCTATCGTTATACGTGATGCGTTCACAGTTCTTCTCCCTGAATGTCAACGCATGAGTCCAGTTGAAATTATGATTAAAAGCATGGCATAGTTTATACATTGAACCTGAAAACAAGTTATTTGTCACTCATGCCTAATGTTTACGTCTTATTCACGTGTTAGTATACCTGAATTTTTAAAATGCTGGTCGAGAACTTGAATTTCCAAAATGCTTATTGAACCAAGTTTGTTGCTTAGTTAATCTGGGTTGTAGGATTTGCATGATTTGTAATTGGGTTTCCCTTTTGTCACATTGGGCTCAACGTAGGCCCAGCTGAAAAAACAGCCAGGTCCCTATCCCTGAACGTTCTCCCCTCACTTTCAATTGGGCTCATTTTGGGCCCAAAATTTGGACACTTCATTGAGATTGTCCGTCCAGTTATATAACCCAAAATTCGCAAAGAAGCTCTCCTCTTGTTTAAATGTAGACTTGAACTCGAGAGCCCAAATACTTTGAATGCTTTTTAAAAAGTAGTAATTGCTAATTAGCTAAGGCCCTTTTGGAGACAGTACTTAATAGAAAATCATAGTTCTTTTAGGTTGGCCTTAAAATAAAAATGAGGTGCGCCGCGCCAAGTAAAATTCATAAATTGCGTGGCCCTCTTTAATTACTTCTCTAAAAATTAGAAATCGGGTATTGCCATTTAGCAAATTTCATGGCTTCCCACAAAGTTAACGATACGATAGTTGCTTTAGGTCCGGCATTTAATAATATTACCTTCTTAAACTCGGGTGCACATTATGTGACCAAATCCAAATCCAACGAAGTTGAAATGTGTCAAAAACCACGGGTGCATGTATGTGACGTGGTTCGAGACGTGTTTTTCACGACGTTGCAATTCTCTTTAAAAATAATAAAAAAAGCGGTTTAAAATTAAAAAATACATAGGTTTAAACATGTATTAAAAATCAGATAATTAAGCCGAATATGACAGTTGAGCGACCGTGCTAGAACCACGGAACCCGGGAATGCCTAACACCTTCTCCCGGGTTAACAGAATTCCATACTCAGATTTCTGGTTCGCGGACTGTTAAACAGAGTCATTCTTTTCTCGATTCGGGATTCTAAAACCGGTGACTTGGGACACCATAAATCTCCCAAGTGATGACTCTGAATCTTTAATAATAAATCCCGTTCGATTGTCCTTTAATTGGAAAAACTCCTTTATACCCTTGCGGGTGTAGGAAAAAGGAGGTATGACAACACTCTTTTTGAAGAGCCAAGATCTGGGGTTAGTCATCTTTAGATATAAGAGTACATAGTTCAAGTCTGTAGTTGTTTATGAACACAAACACATTTATCTTAATTAGACTAGTTATCTAATTAGTTTTAACTTTAAACCTTGTCACATAGGTTAACAATACTAATGGAGATTTCTGAAAACTATTAACAAGGATTCAGACAAACAATCATAGTTAGAACCTCTACAGATGCTATCAAGGATACCAAAATATAATCAGAGTTCCTAAGGTATCAACAAGATTACACATTTACAAATTCAAATAGAACTCCTAAGAGTGCTCAACAAATTGTCAAATCATGATCACTTCTTTCTAAGAGTGTTAACTTCACACTATCCATGAAGAACAAATCAGACTATTATATCCAAGCAGTAGCAACAAGAGACTCTCTTTAGAATTCACAAGCTAGGTTTTAATTTTATTTTAAAAGAACTTTGTGAAGTTTCGAGACAGTGTGAACATGTATGGGATCATGAGAGACAAACAGAAGCACTGAAGAACCAAAATGAATGCAGGATCATAAGAACACACACAAAGGACACTTAGCAGGGATCATACTTAGAAAGTAACACCCTGCGAGCTTCAGAAAAGGGTAAAGTGTCATCCCTAAACTAGGACTTTACTGGTTATTAGGTGATAAGTTAATAGCTTCATTTAGGAATCTCTTAAAGAGCATTAGCAGAGGTATTTGTGCTAGTTGACAGGCCAATATTACCCTAAGCAATAATAAAGAGGTTGCTTTCCTTTCACAAAGCTCTAAATCTCACACTATTCTGGCTTTATTTGAAGGTTAAGGCACATTGCAATGCTCAGGAAAAGCAGATAATGTTAACGTCTTCCATTAATTCCAATAGTGGATTACATCAGGCTCATTATAAACTTAGCAAGTTCTGATGATACTGGATGCACATGCATGAGCATGAGGAACAAGTGGAGGCTTATTTGGGAACAGAGATGGATGCAAAACTCTCATTCAAGTACATCATGAGATTTTCCAGCCAAGGTTATAACTTTACAAACAGGATTGAGTTTCAAACATTATGAAATCAAACTCAAACAATATCATTTAAGTAGTTCAGAATAGTGGGGACTTTACACTAAGTAGGTCTAGTTCAGCTGTTTAGAAATTTAAGGTGACAATCTAAACATGATGAAGTTCTGTTCAACTTACTGACATAATAGTTAATGCCGTCACATCAGATGTAATTAAAACCTAATTCCTAAGAGATAACCTGATCATGAATGAGTGACAGTTGACAGAATACATACAATAATAGCTACAAAAGTTCATTAGAGTTAACCTAGTTACCTTAAGATGATGATCTATGCATGAGGCTCAACAAATGTGATCAATAATTATATAAAGATACAAAGAATTTTACAGTAATGTCTCAAAGGCTGCTTTTAGAATTAACAAACACTCATGTGAAGAAAAGAAAGCAACTTAAAAAATTAAACTATCACTACTTCAGCTACGTGATAACCCTAGGATTAGACCTTAAGTTATTCATATTTGTTCTAGTTAAAATAATCAAATACACAACCTCAAGTGCAGAGCAACAAGACTACACTAAAACAAAATTAGTGTGATAGACATGAAGGCCACAGCAGAACATCAAGAAATCTAAAGTAAGAACAATTATGGGAAAAATATTAAGGCATTTCAAGTTAATTACATGAGCTTAATTGTATAGGTTATTTGATTCAGAAGAATAATGGTCATCAAGGTCACATAATAATCAATTAACACTTGATTCGAGACAACAATATCAAAGCATAACAGTCGATTTAAAGTTCAGTGGAGGGGTTAAAGAACATTGCTTCCGTGAAGGTTCAGTGGATGGGTCAGCCGGTCGAGGAGGCAACTTGGGAGACCGACCATGATATGCACATCCATTATCCTCATCTTTTCACCACTTCAGTATGTTTCTATACTCGTTTTAGGACGAATGATTGTTTTAAGAGAGGAGGATGTAATGACCCGGCCAGTCATTTGAGAGTAATAGACCCAATCCCTATTTACTGCTTTTCCCGTATCTTTTTATTGCTTATGTGTCTTGCCGGGAGGTTTTGTTTGTGGTTTCGGAGTGATTTGTGACACTTAGTCCCTAAATGGAAGCTTAGTTCTAAGATTTAGACCGTAGTTGGAACGTGTGAAGACGACTCCGTTAGCTCTTGTTGGGTGATTTTGGACCCTGGAGCATGCCCGGATTGTGAATGGAGGTCTGTAGTTGTGAATTAGGCTTGAAATGGCGGAAAATTGAATTTTTTGAACTTTGACCAGGAGTGGAATTTTGATTATCGGGGGTTGGACTCCACTCCGGAAGTTTAGAGTAGGTTCGTAATGTCGGATATTACTTGTGTTGCAAAATTTGAGTTAATCAGATGTGATTTGATAGGTTTCGGGGCATTCGGTTGTAGAAGTTTGACATTTTAAAGTTCATTAAGTTTGAATGGAGTGTGCTTCATAATTTTTTAGCGTTGTTTGATGTGATATTTGAAGGCTCTACTAAGTTCGTATGATGCTTTAGGACTTGTTGGTATCTTTGGTTGAGCTCCCGGGGGCCTCGGGTGGATCCCGGATGGTTAACGGACTAGAATTGGACTGTTGGAGTTGCAGAAATTTCACTGGGTTTTTTCAGTTGCTGGTTTCCTCTTATGCGGTCGTGTAGGAGGAGACGCGATCGCGAAGCCTTGCGTGTTGGCAGTCACTTTTTATTCTATGCGATTGCAGGAGGTTTCATACGCGATCCGAAGCTTGCAGGCTGGTGAATCGCGAACGCGTGGCTTGTGCCGTATTCGCAGTGAAGAGAGAGTGAGGACCTGGGCAGTAGAAGGACTTACTCTATGTGGTCGCTTTTGGGTTACGCGAGTCGCGTACTTGGCATGGCAGTTGTCCGTATTTGCGACAGTGTACCCGTGTTTTGCGTAAGCCTTTTTGTGGATCAGCTTACTTTGTCCTATGCGATCGCAATGAGATGTTCCGCAATCGGTAGATGTGAGCACCTGGGCAGACTATAACATTTCAAAAACGAAGTTAGCCATTTTTATCAAAACTTTGAGATAGAGAGATCGGATTTGGACGAAATTTTGAGGGTTTTCAGAGATATCGATTGGGTAATGATTCTTCACTTGTTTTTGGTTATATTCACTAATCTATCGCTAATTCCATCCTTTAATTTCGGGATTTGAGTTGAGAAATTTAGGGAAAAAAAATGGGAAAGTTCTTCAACCAAATTTTTGGGTTTGATTGAGATTTTTGACATCGGAGTTGAGTAATTTGGGTACAAGTGAACTCGTGAGGTGAATGGGTGTTCGTATTTTTGTGACTTTTACCCGATTCCGAGACGTGGGCCCGAGTCAATTTTTTGGGGCAATTTTCTAATTTCTTTCTAACGTCTTGATCTCCTTAATTAAACTAGTTTTCTTAATAGTTATAATTTATGGTATGTAATTGCTTTGGCTAGAACTGGGGCCATTCGGAGTTAGAAAATCGTGGAAAAGGCATTCTGACTGATTGATTGAGCTTAGTTCGAGGTAAGTGGCTGCCTAAACCTTGTGTGGGGGAAATATCCCCTTAGGATTTGTACTGTTGTGATACTTCTTGATATGTGAAGCGCCGTGTACGCAAGATGACGAGTGCATATACGGGCTAATTATTGTTAAATCCGGTTTTCGCTGAGCAGTAACCTGTTACATCTTAATTGAGTTATTACCATCATGTGTAGCTATCGTGTTTTAGCCTAATATCGCATGTATACGTGTCTTAAATGCTTATTTTGAAATTAGTGCAGCATGCCTAGTTGATTTCCTATTTTTCCTTTGATCTGTATCAGTCTTAACTTTAGAATTCTTAATGTTAATTTGTTGTATTTATCGTTTTTGAGCTGTGTATTTACTTTTCGGACTACGAGGCGGTACCTCAGGAGATCCCCTGCACATTACTTTGGGACTACGAGGCGGTACCTTGGGAGATCCCCCTGCACATTTACTTTTGAGAACTACGAGGCGGACCTTGGAGATCTCCTTGCATATTTACTTCTGGGACTACAAGACGGTATCTCGGGGATCCCCTGCTGTTTATCCTATGTGCCTGTGCTGCCATTTTTCTGTGGTTCTTCTTGTTAAATTTCAGTCTCTTCTTACATTCTCATCATTCTTCTTCCTATTTTATTATATACCAGTGGGGCCTTGACCTGACCTCACCATTACTAGACTGAGGTTAGGCTTGGCACTTACTGGTACCGTGTGGTTGTACTCATTCTTACTCTTTTGCACATGTTTTGTGTGCAATCCAGGTACTTCTTATAAGCCTCTGATATCAGTGGAGCAGTGAGATTGTGGAGACTTCAAGTATATCTTCAGCATCTGTAAACTCGGAGTCCCCACTATCCCTCATATTGTCTTTTACCTTTCTGTACTTTCTTAAACTCTGGTGGATATAGGATACTTAGTTTTTCTTCTATAGCTTGTGACTTATGTTGAATAACCGTGTTTTGGGAATACTGGTGTCGGTACTCGAGTGCTGGGATTACTTGTATATGCGAGCGGGCATATTTATCATTTTATATTTTTTTGTTGCAGTCTTGTTGGTTAAATTCTTATTTATTTCTGTTATTCCGCAATTTTGTTTGGCCTTACCTAGTCGTAGAGACTAGGTGTCGTCAACGACTCTTACAGAGGGAGATTTTGGGTCGTAAAAAGTTGGTAGCTGAGCTCTAGGTTCATAGGTGTTATGAGTCATAAGCAGGTTAGTAGAGTTCTCGCAGATCAGTACGGAGATGTCTGTACTTATCTTCGGGAGCTATGGAACTGTTAGGAAAAATTTCACTTCTTTGATTCCTTGTCGTGGAGAAATTGTTTTCGAAAATTCTAAAAACTTCTGTCTTCTATTCTCTCAACAGATGTTGAGGACACGTACCAGCAGATTAGATGACCAGCACCCGCGCCCCCTGCTAGAAGCCATGAGAGGCCGGGGGCTAGGAGAGAGGCCGAGGACGTCCACGTGGTAAAGGTAGAGCACCACACAAGCTGCTACAGAGGAGCCACTAGTAGCCCAAGTTGGAGTGCAAGCACCTGAGACACCTGTTACTGCACCAGCTCTTCAGGAGACCTTTTGCGCAGTTCCTGAGCATATTCAGTACTCTAGCTCAGGCACAGGTTGATTCTACTTGCTCCTGCCACATCTCAGGCAGGGGAAGAGCACAAACTCCCGCAGCCCGCACCCAGGAGCAGTGGGTTTCAGGTCGATTAGGTTCTAGAGATCATACTAGTGCAGCCGTTAGTCCTAGTTTTGGCCGAGGGTAGGGCATCAGTTTTTAAAGAGAAGAAGCTCAGGCTCGAGAGGTACAAGAAAGTACCACCCTCCTACTTTCAATGGATTGGCGTTAGAGGATGCCCAGGGTTTTCTTGTAATATCCACCGTATCATCTTCTCTCTTTTT
>NC_031995.1:2069948-2123411 GCF_001879085.1 Nicotiana attenuata | reverse complement strand
TTATTACCCCAAAATTACACTAATTATTTCCTACAAAATTGATTAAGTCCTAATTTAAAGGAAACACATGACAAATTCAAAAATTAATAGTTAAAAATGCAAAATGAACTATTTTTGTTATTTTCTTCTTTGTAAAGTAACTTAATTACTAATTAATCCTAAAATGTGAAATTAAGCCCTAAATGCAAACGGCAAGTATATTTTTTGTATTTTCATTAATTAAAATGCGCAAACAAAATGCAAACAATTAACATAAAATGTCACAAAAATCCACCAAATTGCAAAAATAATGAAAGAAATCATTTTGTTTGAATTTCTGAGAATAATTCATATAGGGCAAAAATCACGTGCTCACAAGTGTCTTTGCCTTTATGGATGTTTGAAGCTTATTCCTTCAGAACCTGCTTAACATGTTCATCATCCATTCAATCTTGGAAATGTGGTATGAAAATATAGGTAAACTGTCTTGTAGTCTTATAATGTTCTATTTTGGCCTCATGAGAAAGGCATATGCTTATGTGGTGTGGCATTACTGTGGTGATAGGATTTACATTGAAAGGGCATCATTGGCACTTAAACCTATATAGAAGAATGAGTTGTTAATGGTTAGGGGTATTTGGGAGTAGAATTTAACTCTTGGTTGGGCTACTCTCCCTGACACAAGTATTGCCCTGGGCCTTGAGACCTTGGGAACTTTGAAGTGTCAAGGGATTCAAAGGGAGCCTTGAACTTGAGTAGAACTCTACCCTTAGCCTCTAATCTATTGACATTCATTACTCCTTTTAGGTTTAGTATTTAATGACAACGAAAGGTTTTCAATGTAAATCACTCTACCATATGTGACCCCACATTAGTATAGCCATTCATAATATTTAATTTGTCACGACCCGGATTTTCCACCATCAGAGTCGTGATGGCGCCTACTCGTGGTAGCTAGGCAAGCCAACTTATTTACCTTTCATTAATAAATAAATCTGTTAACGATCTATAGCATCAATAAGAAATATGGAATTTAGTAATAATAACAGCGGAAGTCTAATTTATAAGTCTGAATCAAAACGCGGAATAGTCAACAATAGCCTCTACCTAAGAATTGGTGTCACATTACTCACGAACCATTAAGAATAAACTAAATACAAAGGTCTGAAAGAAATATAACAGCTGTCTGTCTCGAAAACAATGAGGCAACAGTCAAAAGGAAAACATAAAGAAGAGACGCCGGGCCTGCGGACGCCTGCAAGGCTACCTCAGTCTCGTGAATAGGAAAGTCTGCTCCCGAACTACTGCTGCTGCTGCTCCTCAAAACCTGGACCTGTGCAAAATTGCACAGAAGTGTAGCATCAGCACAATCGACCCCATGTGCTGGTAAGTGTCTAGCCTAACCCCGGCGAAGTAGTGACGAGGCTAGACTGGACATCACATAAACCTGTGCAGTTATAACTATACAGCGGGAATCGAATACCAAGTAATTAACAACATGGAGGGGAGACATGCTAAGGGGAGATACCATATTAGCAGCAATCCAGAGTAACAACTAAAACAGCTTAGGTTCACAATGAACAAGGAATCAATACTCAAATACAAACACATAGCCTCAATAGCTGTTGCAGCGTGCAACCCGCTCCATAATTACTATTGTTCCGGCGTGCAACCCGCTCCTCAATTACCACTGTTGCGGCGTGCAACCCGACCCATATCATTTATCATGTATCATTGTTGCGGCGCGCAACCCGATCCTTACATATTATTGTTGCGGCATGCAACCCGATCCTCAATATCATTGTTGCGGCGCGCAACCCGATCCTCAATATCATTGTTGCGGCGCGCAACCCGATCCTCACATATTATTGTTGCGGCGCGCAACCCGATCCTCACATATTATTGTTGCGGCAGGCAACCCGATCCTCACATATTATTGTTGCGGCGCGCAACCCGATCCTCAATATCATTGTACAGTCCGACTCCCCAAACAACAGTCACAATTAAGGGGCATAAAAATAAGCAAATATTTGACAAACATCCCGGCAAGGGAAATAATCCAACAAGTTCAACCAAACGTCCCGGCAAGGGAATAATCAACAACGCTTTCTCTTTCTTACTTTTCTTATCTCACGCTATCACTGGAGCCCAAACTCCAAGAAATTTCTTATCTCATATTCCATCACAAACAACAATATAACGACTTCCCAGTAAGGTGACAAAACATCATTTCAAATATTCCGGCAAGAGGATTACTATAACCACATTAGCCCCAACATCTAACCACCACAGCTATAACAAACCTATTACCACACTTAACCATCTTAGCTATATCTAACTGATTACCTCACCTAACCACCCCATCTATAACTAACCTATTACATTACTTAACCACCTCAGCTATAACTATAGTCATCCCACGACACAAGGAAACATTAACCTAAGCGACCCTAGTATCCGTCAAGAACACAGTGCAGAGGAATCACAACCCAACAATAGCCCGTCAAGAGGGCAACATAATGATCTCTTCTCTTTCTCACTTTTACTTTCACAATTCGTTCTACAACTGGAGCCGACGCTCCTCAATGAAACAAGTCATTTCATATACTTTCAATATTCGTATCACAATTCGAGCCAATGCTCCTAGGAATCAAATTATCATATCATCATTCACATGTAGTTCACAACATATAGAAATACTCCAATAAACATGGAATTCACAATCAGTTCATGATAATCGCATTTTAAGGACTCACGGTCATGCTAGACACCAATGTATAGATACTCGTCACCGTGCCTATACATCGTACTCGATCACATAGCAATTAGCAACAAGACTCAACTCCTATTCCCTCAAGCTAGGGTTAAACCAAACACTTACCTTAAAGCTTTGAAATCCACTTAATCCTCAACTATCGCTTTACCTCGTGATTCCACCTCCAATACAGTGATATCTAGGCATAATTAATTCAACAATATCAACAAAGACTCAATGGCAACTTCTCATAGCCTAGATATGAATTTTCTAGCATTATTCCAAAAATACCAAAATTAGATACCGGGCCCACATGGTCCAAACTCTAGACTTGGACCAAAATCCGGTTACCCATTCCCCCACGAGTTCAAATATATAATTTTGTTTTGAAATCGGACCTTAAATCGAGGTCCAACTCCCCAATTTATAGAAAACTTAGGTTCTACCCAAAAATCCCAATTTCACCCATGAAAATCTTTGATTTCAAGTGGAAAACATGTTTAATGGTGTTAAAAGTTGAAAGAATTGAGTAAAAATTAACTTACAAATGATTTGGGATGAAGTTTGCTCTTGAAAAATCGCCTATGGTGTTTGGGTTTTGAAAGAATGGTGAAAAGTGATGAAAATTCGACTAAGTATAAAATTTGCTGGGCCTCGGATATGGGAAATGCGAACATAGGTTCGCATTTGCAAACAAAAACAGGCGTGGGAATTGCGAATATTTTAGTTCGCATTTGCGAACTTGGGTCTGGAGGCAATTTTCGCATTTGCGAAAATTACATCGCATTTGCGATGACCCCTACCTCGCATTTGCGAGCCTTTTCCCGCATTTGCGAACACAGAGGGAAAATGGGGCTATCGCATTTGCGAAGGAAGACGTCGCATTTGCGACTGGGCGACCCTCGCATATGCGAACATATTGTCGCATTTGCGACCCAAGAAAAGTCTCCCCTTTTTCGCATTTGCGATCAAGTGGTCGCATTTGCGATCATTTCTTCGCAAATGCGAAGACACCAGCACTGAAAATACCAGATTTTTAAAAATGAGAAAATGCAATCCGATGCCTATCCAAAACTCACCCGAGCCCTCGGGGCTCCAAACCAAGCATGCACACAACCTCAAAAATATCCCACGGACTTACTCGCGCGATTAAATCGCCAAAATAACATTATGTTCATAGAATCAAGCCTCAAAACTCATGATTTTCTTCTAAACTTCATAAACTTCCACTTTAGATATTTAGGTCCGAAACACGTCAAATGACGTCCGATTTCGACCAAACTTTACAGAAAGCGCTTAAACAATATATAAGACTTGTTCCGGGTGTCGGAACAAAAATACGAGCCCGATACCACAGTCTTTTAATCAATTTTCATTTCCAATTTCCTTAATAATTTCAGAAAAACAATTTCACAGAAAAATTCTTTCCTCGGGCTCTAGACCTCGGAATTCGACTCCGGGCACATGCCCGAGTCCCATATTTTTCTACGGACCTTCCGGGACCATCCAATCTCGGGTCCGGGTCCATTTACCAAAAATGTTGACCGAAGTCAACCTTAAACATATTAATATCAAAATTCTTCAAATTTTTCACAGAATTCACATATTTCAACATAAAAGCTTTTCCGGCTACGTGCCCGGACTGCGCACGTAAATCGAGGCAAGTAAAAATGAGGTTTTCAAGGCCTCGAAAGCACAGAATGAATGAGGAAATAGGTGATGACCCTTTGGGTCGTCACATAATTACTGTTGGTTATTATATTTGGTTTACGTCGTTTACTTGCATATTTCATGTATGATTATATGTATAGAGTATTAGTTCTAATGACTTTCTTTCTTTCTTTTTGAACATGTGCAACCATTGGTCCTGCTGAGTTCTCAAGGAACTCAAGCCCAAACATCATATTGACGGATCTGAAAATCTGGAGTTCATTATTGTCCATTTCTGCTGATTGTTGGGCCTACCTCTTTCAGGCCCAAACCAGAGTCATTCCTCACCCCTTTACTGCTTCATTATATCTCGTTATTTATATTCTCTTACATGTATATAACGCTGCTCTCATCATATTTGATTTAATGTTTTACTTTACTCTTAGAATTATATAAATAACTTAGGCACGCCTAAAAGAACATAAGGTTAAATGAAATACTAGATACTAACTAGTTTTCAATTTGTTAATCATGTGTTGCTCATGTTATTAGTCTTTCATGTCTTACTAACTTTTCATGGAGATTTTGGAAGCCAAAATAGCTTAGCAAAAGACGACAGTCCCTCTTTCAAAAGATAAACCAAAAATGAATCGCAAGACTGGCCTTCTAAAAGAAAATCGACTCCTTTCAAAACCTAAGTACTGCCGCCCAGCAAAGATTTTCAAAATAATTACTCAAGTCTAATATTTATGATTCCAGAGGCCAAGATATATCAGGAATATCAGGAATTATTAATTTGGCAGGTGGTTATGAATTTATACACATCTCGTTCATCATTGCAGTATTGCGAGTGTCGGAATTGGACTTATATGTGTTATGATATATACTACGGGCATCAGATTCATGAAGTTGCATTTGTGGTGGTTGGAGGATGTTATATGGGGAGTACGAAGTATGCGGTGCAATGTGTGATTACAGCATGGGTGGATGATCATGTTTTGGGTTCAGCGTGTTGAGATTGATATGTTGTCCGTATAGTAGAATCAGGTGTCGTAGAGAATTCCGGATGTTGGAATTTGGTTCTAAGGCTTGTGGGCTAAGGTAGCTAGGGGTGGGCATAAAATCCGAAAAACCGAATTCCGAACCGGACCGAATTAATTCGGTATTTCGATTTCAGTTTTTTCGGTATTTCGGTCTAATTCGGTATTGCAATTCGGTATTTCGGTATTTCGATACGGTCCTCGGTATTAGAATTTTGAAATTTCGGTATACCGAAATACCGAATTACCGAATTTTTTAAGATATTTTTTTAAGTTGGACTTGGACCTATATCTCACTGCCCAGCCCCAGCGCCCAAGCCCAAACCTCTTTTGTATCTTCGGAGCTAGCATAGTCAGATTGCAAGGCAGCAACGATGAGAGAGTCGTCAAATGCAGTCATGTGGGGATAGGCTTCCACTTGGAGGGCATTTCTTTGTTTCACATTTGGAACACTGACTGCAGAGGAGTTTACTCTTCAGCTCATCCGTTGCACCACCCGTTGCATTAGAAATACCACAGGTCATTAATAGCACCAGAAGGAAAATATTTCCATCCATCTCAAATGTTTCTATATACCAATTCAACTTTCTGTCTCGTAAGCCTTTATATAAGTATTTTATTAGTTTCTATATTTTGCACCCTTCTTGTTCTTGATTTCATCAGTGCCCTCTTTGTCTTATTAAGGATTTTGTAGCTTATAGTTTATAGAATGGAACTATATATTATAAAGTAGTTAGCGTTGTTCTTACCGGAGAGTTTTACAACATTGAAGTCTTCTCCTTTTGAATTAATACTACATCTTTTAGATTTCCATCTGTTTAAGTGTTTCCAATTTCCATTATGAAATCATGAATGATGAATGTCTGATAGCAAGTTTCTGTCAATTTTGTTTCTCGACAAAAATTGTTTGTCAATTTTGTTGTTTCCAGTTTGGTGCTACAATATCGAACCAAAATAAGTTTATTTATTTAGCGATTATTAAACCGAAGCCGTACCGAAACCGTACTGCACCAAAATAAAAAATACCGAACCATACCGAAATAATTTGGTACGGTATTTGGTATACACAATTGATAAACCGAATACAGAACCGAAATACCGAATGCCCACCCCTAAAGGTAGCAGGAAAGATCTTCAATCTGGCTCGAGCTAATGTGCTCACATGGGTTGTGGTGGAACGAGCAGGTGCACGAGGTGTTAAACAACGATTTTGGACAACTCGAGAACGGTTCTTGGCACGTTCGAGGATGAACGTATGTATAAGCGGGGAGAATGTAATGACCCGACCGGTCGTTTTGAGTTCTAGCGCGTCGTTCCACGATTTGAGGCATTGAGTAGCTTCACTTCATGTTTTATGACTTGTACGCGTAGTCGGAATTGAATTTCGGGAAGTTTGGAGTTGGTTTGGAAGGAAAATTCTCAATTTGGAAGCTTTAAGTTGGAAGAGTTGATAAAGGTTTGACTTTTGAATAAACGGCCTTGGAATCGGGATTTGAAGGTTCCAATAGGTGCGTATGATGATTTGATACTTGGGCGTATGATCGGGTTGAGTATCGAATGGTCCGGGAGCGTTTCGGCGCTTATTGTGGAAAGTTGGCATTTTGAAGGTTTTAGAATTTCAAAAGTTTGGTTGAAGTGGACTTTGGTGTTATCGATGTCCATTTGGTATTCCGAGCCTTGGAATAGGTTTGTATTGTGATTTGTGATTTGTGACTTGTACGTAAAAGTTGGCATCATTATGAAATATTCAGATATGATTCGGACGCGTTCGTCGAAGTTTGAATGTTTGAAAGTTGAAAGAAGGATTTTGATCGTCGATTCGTGACTTTGATGTTATTCGTGGAATTTCGAGCCTTTGGATAAGTTTATTGGGACTTGTTGGTGTGATTGGACGGGGTCTTGGGGGCCTCAGTTGTGTTTCGGGGTGGTTTTGGACCATTTTTCCTTGTTTTGCTGAGGCTAGTGCTGGTGTCTAGTGTTGTTCTTCGCGAACTCGAAGGTATGAACGCGTTTGCAAAGAAGGAATTTTTGGCTGCTAAAAAATGTGCATCGTGGACGCGAAAAGGGACCGCCAACGCAGAGCTGAGGTTGAGGTGCCCTTCGCGAATGCGATAGGGTGTCGCAAACGCGGAGAAGGATGGGGAGCTGATCCTGGAGGCGTTAATCCTACGCGAATGCGCTTCAATGACTGCGAACGCGAAGCAATGGGGACCTGGAGGCATCACGAACGCAACCGTGCGGTCGCGAACGCGAAGAAGGAATTTTTGGCAGGTATTTTTGGCCTTCGCGATCGCGAAAGAGCTTCCGCGATCGCGAAGAGGAAGGACCTAGGCAGATTCGATTTTTATGCGGGGTTTGGCTCATTTTCACTTGGTTGGGCGTTGACGAGCGCAAAAAAAAATACTTAAATATGGTCGCTAGTCGAATATAGTACAGTATAATATCGTATCCACAGGGATTGGATTTAAACAATGTTCTTGTAGTTTCTAGCTTGATTGCTATCCAAGATGATCAAAAGTTAAAATTTATATGATTACGAACTAAAATTAATTAAGAATCTAGAGCTATTGACTAGTGACAATTGCAACAATGAGTAAGCAAAGAAGGTTATCAGTGGGAGAAAATAGGGTTTTAATAGGATAGGTGCAAGATAATTGTTTGGGATCTAACTCTAGATAATTCACTTCTAATATTCAATTGAGTCTCTCGAATTCACTAAATTATTAGTTTAAACATTTAGCAGAAACTCCTCTCTCGATTAAGTCTCAACCTCACAAGATGAACCAATTTAAGCTCTGTGAAGATATGCAAGAATTCATGGTGGATTGGTATTTAGGAGAACCTCTCTCGATTATCCTCCTAACTAGGTTTAGTCAATGATTCAACTAGCTTCTTTCGATTACTAAGACGAATTAATGAATTCAACCAACAAAATAATACAAAGATATCACAAGTTATGCTTCACTCGATTACATGAACACAAGTGAATATAGATGCAACAATTAAATCATCCAAAAATGCTTCAATACATAAAACTAGAGTTATAATCCACAAACAAATATCAATACACCAAAATCCATCAAACCCTAAAGGGAATTACTCCATAGATATGGAGCAATTCATCACAAATATGTTTAAATTATAGGAAAACATAAAAACGATCCAAACTCGAGTCTTGAGTGAAGATTGAATGATGAAATCCTTGTGCTTTTGCTTCTCCCACTCCTCCTTAGCCTCCTTAGGTCTAAAATATGTTAAAAGTCCAGAAAATAATGTTTTTCCATGTATTTAAACCAAGTAGGTTCGGGCCCAGACGAAAACACCTTCTCCTAGCCAAAATAGGACATTGGCTCTGTAAAAATTGCGCAGGCGCGCCGCATAGGGTGACGCGCCATGCGGGGCACTATTGGGGATTATCAGAGGCTTGCCCAATTCATCAAGCACCAAAAATACACTGCTGCGTCGCACTATGCCTCGCACAGTGCGTCGCACTAGTGCAAATTTCTCAGAGTACGACTCAAATCTTGTGTTTTGACGTCCAGACTTGGTCCTCGACCCCCGAACGCGATCCCGTATTAATCCCTTGGGCTTTTACTCAGACTTCAAAGCTCCAAATAGCTTGAATTTGCTCCACAACATCTACATAGCTCGGAATCACTCCTACAAAGCGTAAAACACACAATAAGTACAAAGCACTAACAATTAAAGCTCAAACACAATTAAAGTGCAGTGAATTAGAGTGCAATAAGTGACTAAAACATGAGATTATAGCCTACCATCAGGAGATTTTCTGGAGCTCTTGAAGAGGAGATTTCATCAACTATCATTAGGTAAATTATTCCCACTTGTTGTAAGTTAAAAATATGGTTTATATATGGATTTAAATATGGAAATTTATAGAAATTTTGGGATTTTGAAGAAAATCTAGAATTTGATATTTTTGAATTTTGACCATGAAATTGGACATGGAATTGAGAATAAATTATATATTTGAGTTCGTGGTGTTATGGGTAACTTTTATCTTCAAAAATATTCGAAATCCGGGCACGGGGCCCAAGGGTTGTTATAAATTGATTAATTATGAGTGGTGGAGTATATTTTTTATTGGTTTGCATGATTGTTTGACTAGTTTCGTATCATGGGCATTAGTTTGAGGAGTTAGAGAGGCGTTGGAGCCGGTTATGGAATTTCGGAGCGAGGTAAGTCTCATGTCTAAGAATCAGACAAAATCGAGCTTGGATGGAACTGAACAAGATTTGGCAAATGAATACAAAGGTTTTGTGGAAATTACCCCGTAGGATTAAAATTGTTATGTGCTACTAGTTGTGGGTGCTATATACGCACGAGGTGACGAGAGTTCGTACAAAGCTAAAAACATATTTATGTACGGGTAGAATTAGAATTTTATCATGTAATATTTGGATTATTTGAACTCATTTTGCCAGCTTAATTAAGTGAATCTATAATTGAAATTGATTTGGAAATATATTGGGCTGATCTTTATCACCTTGAGTTGTTTGGCGAGATATTTGATAAATGGTAAAAGTCATGTTTACTTTATGCTCTTGTACCTGTGTTGTAAGCACGTGACTCGTAATTTGATAAGTTTCTTCCTTTCCTGTGGATCGGGCCGAACGCCTCGACAGTATATTGAGATGCATCTATGGTTCGCATCGGTCGACCCTCGGCAGTCTACACATCACTTTGGATTGGGTCGTATGACATCAGCATAATCGTGTGTGATACCGCTAGCAGTCCGGATATTCATGAGATTCACCTTTTTGTTGAGACCTGGCATTTATATGGTATTCCTTATATGTTTGAGACTACACTTGATATTTCTGATCTGTTGAGATAGCATATGACATTTGAGAGATTTATATCGACAAAAGAAATGTTGGAGGATTATGATAGTTACCGTTTTTACCTCATTATTACTGTAGTGCTTCATATCTGTTTATGATTTATCATATTGTTTTATTAGACCACTAGTAAGTGTCGATGTCGATCCATCATCACTACTTCTCTGGTGTTAGGCTAGATACTTACTGGGTACACGTTGATTTACGTACTCATGCTACGCTTCTGCATTATAATTATATGATCTGACAGGTTCATTTGGTGGTCATCTTGGCGCGTAGGCGCAATAGCTGAGGGGACCTTATGGTAAGCTGTTTTCCATGCTACGCACCGCAGCACACAAAGTCTCCATCTTATTTACTTACTTTATCCTGTCTATTTTATATTCCAGACAGATGTTGTATTATTATGACACTCTTTAGTAGACGCTCATGCACTTGTGACACCGGGTTTTGGGATATTCTAGTTGATGTTACGGAATTGCATAACATTATTACCTTTTGTTTTTATATCCTACTAATTGTGTATGTACCCATGATTTTAAATGTGCAAATTTTTTATTTAATAAATCTCATGATTTCCAAAGTAATAAATTGAACAATTAATTT
This sequence comes from Nicotiana attenuata, assembly GCF_001879085.1. Classification (NCBI taxonomy): domain Eukaryota; kingdom Viridiplantae; phylum Streptophyta; class Magnoliopsida; order Solanales; family Solanaceae; genus Nicotiana; species Nicotiana attenuata. Next base: position 2,112,519 of record NC_031995.1, on the reverse strand, counting down.
GATAGTACACCGTTAGCTTGCCTAACGACGACATTGGGAACCATCACGACCTATAGCGGGATATAGATCGTGAAAGTCGTAATGTATTATTCACCATATTTTTTATTTATCCGTAAAATGGTGCAGTTGAATTCATAGCGTGGTTTATAGACAAGTGAATCAATTTGACTCAAAAATATTAGATAAAAAAGAATAAAAATAAAATTATGAAATGAAATTCAAGGAAATACAAGCATGGCTATGAACTTAGCCTCCCCGGTGGCAAAAGTGAGAAGAATATTCAAAAATAAAGACTGAGAATAATGTTATAAAATGAGAACAGAATGTAGCTTTTGTGTCCAGAATATTTCGTGTCTACCGTGGATGTTAAATTCTCCTATTTATAGCTCTATTTAGCGAGAAAAGATCCCCAAATCAAGCTTCTCTTGAATAAGAATAGAACCGTCATTTATGGCTGCATAACGGTTGGCTATAAATGCAGATATTCTCTGTAACGGCTGCTCATTTAATGCTACTCGATGACAATACTTTGAACCTTTTTTGTCGGCTACTCTGTCTTCGGGACTCATCCAGCACTGGTCACATGCTTGCAACGGTATTGACTATTTTCTGACGCACATCCTACTTGTCTTCACCTCCACGTGTCACCTCTTCATTCGTCCAACTATCACTAACCAATTTTACCGTATACATTTTTCAGATTATGACTTTTTAATACTAAAAAGATTCGTCAAATCACTATATATTTGATTTATTAACACTGTTATCACTATTTAATAAATAATTTTTAAAACATTTTAACTCTCTAACCAAAAATCGTTATCAAAATTTAATGTTTGGACAATATTTTTCAAAACCTTTTTGATTAAAAGCTTGTAAAAAACAAACATTATTTGCGAGTTTACTACCTCGTAGGTATGAAGTACAATTAAAATTAACAGGAACGACTATACTCATTTTAAAGAATATATTACAATTCATTCTTCTTTAAATTTTTGTTTACAAAAAACCGACGACAAGTATGTAGAACATATGCCTTCATATTAGTAATTGGCCAATTTTTACCCTGCTTTTAGCGTTTAGCTGTGATTTAAAAAGTTATTAGACTTTAGCCATTCTGTTTAAGTACGGGTATGTATCGGACAAAAGTACCCAAACATATTGAACAACTCAAGAAATCGTTACTGAATTTCAATTATTCTACAAGTTAAACTTTAGCATAATATACTAGAGTCCGAAAAACTCTCTATATGTGAAATTCAAAATGTATAGTACATGACTTTAGAGTTTTTAAGGTAAAAAACCAGCATACTATACTGAAATTCAAAAATTTATAAGGTTCAAATCCAACAATAGTATCTTATTTCGAACTCCATGACATAATCACGGAGTTCTAACTTCTACAAGTTGAAACTCCAAGATGTTATTTTTTTATTTTGAAAGAGGTACCATTGGTGGAAAATATTCCTTTTAGATTCAAACCCCAATAACGATCGATTGTCGGGTTTGTTCAATCCTTTATATATTCAAACCCCAGTAACAATTACCTTATTTTAATTTCAAGAAATCGTTCCTATATTTTACACTAGCAAAGGTTCAAAAGTCAGGAATCATCCCCAGGCTTCGAGCTCCAGTATCGATTGCTAGAGTTGTATTTGATATTTTACGTAAAAATACCACGGGCTAGCCAGTTTTCGGACTGGTCATTTAAAAATAGCCAGCATTTGCAAAGTCATTGAAAAATAGCCACTATTTTGCTGCAACAGGGACCGATCCAACATAATATACTGGAGATCGGTGCACCTGTGTATGAATTTCCAGTATATTATGCTGGAACTCCAACACACGGAAAGTTCCAGCATAATATACTGGAGATTGGAGCACCTGTGTATGAACTTCCAGCATATTATACTGGACCGGTATATTATACTAGAACTCCAGTATATTAAGCTGGAGTTCCAGTGTACTTATGCTGGAACTCCATTATAATATGCTGGAGTTCCAGTATACTTATGTTGGAACTCCATTATAATATACTGGAGTTCCAGTATACTTATGATGGAACTCCAGTATATTATGCTGGAGTATTTTTCGGATTTTGAACAGTGTTTTCGTTGAGATTTATCTTTACATGAAAAGTGGCTAAATTTCGATTACTTTTGAAACTGTGGCTATTTTCGAATGACCACTTGTAAATCTGACTATTTTTGAATTTTATTGATATTTTACTTGAGCAAAAATATTAATTTAATCGGACCAATGGCTGTATTGCTTGTGCATTTGAAAATATGGCCAAACTCTAGTACCAAGGCCTAGAAGTGACTAGGCTGGCCAATTTCTTCGGCTATATAGTTTACTAGTTGCAGGAGGCCCGTGCTATGTTCGGGCCCAAACTCAAGATATTTTTCTTAGAATTAATAATTTTATTTTAATTAAATAAGTTTAATTCGTATCATATTTTTTTACTGCATAAATAATTTAATATAGTGACACGTCAATCAAGTCTTGTTGATAGGTCTTCATAATTATTAAAGTTTCTTATCACATAATTAAATAATTTTGTTAAAGAAAAAAATTATTTATGAGGAAGCAAGTTTGGCCGGAGAATTAGCAAATACCAATGGTACACAAGTGATTCAATATTTTATAAACTAATATGATTTAAAGTGTTCAAAATAATTACAACTCGGACAAGATCATAAATTAAAAAATATTTGGCATTTTTACGAATTTATGAGCATATAATTTCTTTAGTTATAGATTTCTTTTTGTATTTTATTACTTGTTCACTCATAATTTCACGTGGCACGGGTTACGTAGTTAAATGTGGGGATTTAAGCTTAGTTTTAGACGAAATTAAAAAAGAAACCTAAATTTATCAAAGTGAACATTAAGGATCAATTTAGTTCCATACTTTACGCTTAAAAAATTATTCTAAGTTACCAACCAAGAAATTTTAAGGAGATTCGATTTTGGCTGATAACGATACCTTCATTTTCAATGTTATAACGTGGCACTATCAATAAATTATACTTTTAGTATTTGTAATGCATCATAGATATTTCAAAGGCGATGGATATAATTGTTCATAAAAAGATTCAATCCAATTCAATGAGCTGAGAAAAAAAGCTAATTAAATGAGAATCGTGCTTGGTTCAACAGAAATATTATATCACCTCTTAAAATCAGCAAAAAATAGGATAGTTTTACATTTTAACTCCTTCTCCTTTTTCTATTCTTCATCCCCCAATGTAATTGACAAATTTAAAAAATTATAAAGGTTATTACTTTTTTTCTTTCATAAATGCTAATTTGTTAATTCTTGAAAATGTATTTTATGTACTCTAGGTTAAAAACGGTAAGAAAGGTTATAAAAAATGACTTGCGCATGCGAAGGAAGAAAGTTCAACCAAAACCAGAATCAACATAAGCTTTTGAAGACAATTCTTATTCATTGAAAGATCTTAAGTGATTTTCAATCATTTTATACCAATTATATTTCAATTAAACCCATAAAATAGAAGGTTTTAATTTTCTTTGAAGTAAAAAAAAAAAAGGTGCATCGAGAAATTAGTAGTAGATGAGATAAATACTTAAAAACACGTAAAATGACAATCTCAAATAGTAACTAAAATTTTAAATAAGTATATTTCCAATATAGAAAAACAAAATTTGTTTTAGTCCTTTAAGATCTTAACTTTCAATGTTCATGAAATTATTTACTTCAAACTCACGTTATGCTTATTATGAACTCATTTAGGATTTTATTAATATATTTTAATTCACCTGTATTAATGAAGACCCATGTTTTTATCTTTTAGAATCCTCTAAATAACACCAGTAAACTTTCTTTAGTTTAGAGTCTTTACATAAATTGACCGAATATTAGTCTTATAAGTATATTAATAAAAAAGAATTCAAGTACATTAATAAATAAAAGATTTAGAACTACCCAAAAATAATTCTGACATGTCTTTATTAGTACATATATGAGCTCTAAAGAGAGAAGAATATGGTTAGGAACATATGACATAGGACATGTCTAAATGTATAGCAAGACTTAACAAATTGTGGGCTTGGAGAAAAAATTTGACATACTTTGCCTAAATTTACTGAAATGTATAAGGTCAAATAATGTAAAAAGTAACCTAAGGGCAAAAAAAGATCCATAGGAAGTTACATTTACCAATTTCAAAGGCCCAGGTGGGAGCGGTCTTAAGATAAGAGCAATTTATGCAAAATATTCATTGAGCTTAAACTAATACCCTCTTTTATCCATTTAAAAATTATTTACAATATATACCTACCAAAATAAAACTAATTATCCCTACCTACCCACACCCATCCCAACTTTTTTTACTCATTTGACTTAGCTTAACTTGATTTCGTTCGGCTTTTTTTGACTTGGTTTGAATTGGCTTGACTTGAATTGACTTGATTAGGTTTAGCTTGGCTTGGCTTGGTTTGAATTGGATTGGCTTGAATTAGCTTGATTTATAGCAGCTTGAATTGACTTCATTTGGCTAGATATTAAAAAAATGGAAAAGGGGGCAAAGTAATGGATAGGAACGGATAAATATTTTTCGCCCCATGGGTATTTGCTAAACTTTCCGAAAATGAGTGATTGGCAAAAATGAGATATGCAGGGAAAAGGCAACTACATCAGTTTTCACAACACTAAAAACAGAAAAAATAAGGTAGGACAACTTTTAAGAAGTAATCCATAAAATAAAAAGTAAATTTACCTTTAGAAAATAAGATTAGGACCTAGAAGTAATTAATTGAAAAGTTCACATTATATTGGAAACTTTTGTGAGGACTACAAAAGCCCATTGGTTGTCCCTTATTGTATATAGTAACAATACATATAGGTGTATCCGGGTCCTGCCTCACCCGTGCCCGCCCGTTTACATTTCTGTAACAAGCCAAATCTTTTTGGGTACTCTCTGAGAGGGTCCAATGGAGAAAAAGGCTGAGCTAGATAGAGCCAACAACATTCTTTCTTCCGTTATCCCTTAAAACTCAAAACAATGCCTTTTTCTCTGCAATTCAACTACCCAATCTTCAGCATTTCATGTTCCCACCAGTTAACACTTCACAATAGTATTAGCAATCAACCCTTTAAATTCTTGTGCACTTCTCCACAATCTGAAGAAGCTGCAATAGACTCGTCTGGGTATGAAAAGAATGATTTTTTACATTCTTGCAAGTTTTTTTTAAGCAAACTATGATTGATAATGAAACTCAAAATATTGATATTTCAGTCTTGAATTGGACGTACTGCAGAACACTAAGTCTCAAATGAGCTGGAATATAAGTTTTGAAGTAAAGATTTAATTTTTTTTTCTTCTTGTGGTTACCATTTTCTTTTGATATTGGATTAAGGGTTAATTATTGCTGTTAAACTTATGTTAGGTCCAGTTTTGGTCAGAATTCTAAGTAATCTGATATATGCCAAATGTTGATAGTGGTGTATTTTTGTGGACTAATCATCTCCACCCTCTTAATTACAGGGAAAATGGTAAAAGGCATGTAATTCTGGTGGAGAAGTACAGGAATGGAACTTCAAAAAGGTATATTTTTCTAGTTCTGTTTCAAAGATTTGCTTCGTTGTCCTTTTACTGAGTTTGTCTGATAATAAAAGGGGTTGTTATCTTTTTGTTGCTCGATATCTACTGATTGAATGCTGCCTGTGAAGAAATATACTGATCGAAATGATGGTCGAATATGGAGTTTGTCTGATAATAAAAGGGGTTGTTATCTCTTTCGTTGGATAGGTACATTATAGATAATGACTCTGAAGTAAAAATGTTTCTTGAGGAGCATGTGCCCGCAACTACTGGATCCCAACATCTTGAAATCCCTGTCACGGAGTTATCTTGGCTCCCTAAGGTTATCAAGGATTTTGTATTGCCAGCAGGTTTCCCAGGTAACAAAACATCATATCGTTTATTTTCATTTTTTTCTTTTCTTTCTAATTTCCATTTTCACTATAACTCTAGTTTTATGTTCCTACATGCCAAGAAGTGTCTGTTTGACGGTTGATATTTTCTGGTTGTTAAGGGCTGTAAGTATTTCTTATATGTTTTATATGAACTGTCATTGCAGATACAGTTACAGATGATTACTTGGACTACATGTTGCTTCAGTTCCCGACCAATGTAACTGGGTGGATTTGTCACACGCTGGTGACGTCAAGCCTCTTAAAGGCATGTCAATCTTATTCGGGCCATTATTTCCACTTGGATATCTTAAAGTGTGCTTGTAAATTCTGCAACTGTTGACAGGATATGACGTTGTAAATGATAACCATTAATAAACTAATTGAAACAGAGTTTTAATTTAGCTTACAAATTGTTCTCTGCTCGCTGGCTCTCATTTTTATCTGCCTCTGGTCTCTCTTTCACTTTTTTTTCTTTTGACACTTTTCTTTGAGTTCTCCTCTTCTCTAGAAGGTTCAATGTTATTCAACCGGTTAGCTTTGTTTCTTTTTCTTTTCTTTTGTTCTCTCTTTTTTCTTATATTTGAGTGATATGGTCCCATATGTTTATGTGAATCATGTTATTACACTTAATTCTAGTTGTATTGGTCTTATTAGTTGCTAACATATTTTATGATAGTTGGATTCGTGTCTATGTGCTTTCAGTTTGATTTCGACGTATCCTATACTGATTTTAATGTCTAACATCCAGGCTGTTGGAGTGGGATCTTTCTCCGGAACTTCTGCAGCTGCTTCTGCTGCTGCCATCAGGTACTCTTCATTTTTATCAGATTTTTATTTGCGTGAAATGTGGCCTTGACTTTAAGGAATTCAATATTTGCCTCATATGTTATAAAATTTCACGCTGATTGCTGGTAGAAAATTTGGAGAGCATTATTCTTTGAAGTTAGAGTTTAGTGTTTCAATATTTGCCTCATATGTTATTATAATTCACACTGATTGCTGCTAGAAAATTTAGAGAGCATTATTCTTTGAAGTTCATAGAGTTTAGTGGTTGTCTTATTGATTTTGCAGATGGGTTTCAAAGGATGGCATTGGTGCCGTTGGACGCTTTTTTATTGGTCTGGTAGTTTAAAATAAGTATAAGAACAGAGTCAAGGGACCTATCTGAATTAAATTTGTTAGTAAAGGCTGATGTCTTCCAGGTGGGCGGTTCGGCAATCTTTTTGATGATGATCCTAAACAGTGGCGCATGTATGCAGATTTCATCGGCAGTGCAGGAAGGTATGGCGAATTTTATTCTTTCTTGGGTACATCAAATATTAGTGGTTCAAGTGAACTGATGGTATCTATTTCTTGTGCGCAGTATATTTGATCTCTGTACCCCTCTCTATCCGTCTTATTTCCTACCTTTAGCATCTCTTGGAAATCTTGCCAAGGTATTTAGCTAACCAAAAATTTAGTTAGAATTTCATGCGTCCCTAGGATATGATTCCATGAGTAGTAAACTTTGTAAAAGTTCTCTTTGAATCTGATACATAACTTTCTTTTCTCGAGTTGCATGCTAAGTCAGTTCTTTAGGATTCTTAAGTTTCTTAAGTGTTGGTATTGTTTTAGTAGGCCGTAGCAAGAGGGCTAAAGGACCCTTCATTCCGGGTTATACAAAACCACTTTGCTATCGGTGGAAATTTGGGAGACGTAGCAGCAAAGGTATTACTTGAATATTTCTGTTGTAGATCAAATCTGATGAACTGGATTTGTAATTTTTTTTTTCTTGTATTGATGTTTGACTTCGATAGTTTAGTTGTTTATGTGCCGGGTATAGCTTTGCTTTCTTTTCCTTATATCCATGGTGGATGAGCTTTTATGGCGAATCATGAAATTTGTCAATAAATATAAATGTTAGAACGGTAGCTTTCAGCTCCATAAATGTGTTAAACTTGTGAGTTCCATATTGTTTCTCCCTCGAGGCTTTCTTCAGTTGGAATGCCAATGAGTAGTGTTTATGAATGCTCCAATTTACTCGTTTGTGCATGTATTTAGCATTTCATAAGATTAGTAATGGTTCGAAGCTCGGATAAAGGAGGAGAGTCGTAGTAGTTAGATGGACAGCAAAAAACAGTCTATATATTCTGTTAAAGACTTGCGCATCTGCAGATGGATAAAAATTGAGATTTAGAGAACCCGTTATCAACAATAATTTTGGTATTGGGATGAAATAGACTGCCTGGAATTGGACCTCCCTCAAATAGATGGATCTGGGATTGATTGTGGACTGAACGGTAGGCATACTTTCACAATAGTCTTGTCCCCAAGCAAATAAGTGTTTGGCAGCGGAAAATCATCACTTGGAAGTCAAAATGTACACCCCTGCTACCGACTTGAGTGGACCTTCAACCAGGCAATGAAGGGTGTGTGAATAGTTTTCTTACTTCCGTTTGATCATGTCGACGCATATAGTTTGATAAATAAGAGGAAAGCCTTCTCTCAAATTCAAAGTTGTAACACACAAAAGGGCAGCCTAGTGCAAAAAGCATCTCGCATTCACGCAAGATGGGGAAAGGGCCGCACCCAAGGGGTGTGATGTGGATAGCCTAACCTAATGCAAGCATTAGTGGCTGCTTCTACGGCTCGGACCCGTGACCTATAGGTCACACGGAGACAATTTTACCGTTGCTCCAAAGCTCCACTTCAAAAAGTTGTAACACAGACAATGACAAATAAAGCATAATGGATACAGAGAATTCATACCATCGTCCCTAACTATTTGGGATTGAGGCATAGTTGATTGATGTATGAGCTACAATGAGCTACAAATGGTTTTTATGACTGCTCCAGTTTACTTAGTTAATAAGCTCTGATTTGTGGGTTCCTGCAAATTTAAGTTCTATATTTGTATGTTGTCAGGTTTTTTAGTTGGTATGATTATCAGTATAGTATAATCTAGCATCCATGTTTTTCTGAAACCAAATAAGAAAAAGTATAATTATGTCCAAACACACATAGTAGAAGAGATAATTGATACATTCACACTATAACCAAGCAACAGTGACATGTTTTCTATTCCCAAAAAAACTTTCTTGAGCACCAAACATGGTTTATAATTGTTTCTCAATTCATTTGTTTGATCACGTTATAGAGTTTCTTCTTGTAACATTTTGGATAACCTAATGTTGATGACAGGAAGAAGTTTGGGAAGTAGCTGCTGAGCTGGTAGGTCTTGCTCTCGGCATACTAGCCTTGGTATGGCATATGTTGCTTTATATGGTTTACAAGTTAGGTCCCTTCATATGATAACTTTCTAAGGTTCCAACCAATATAATCCTCATTTTATCCATAATAGCAGATTTGTATTTTACTTTTTTCTTTTTAAACTTTTAATAACAGAAAATTTAATACAGGATACACCTGGTATCTCAAAGTCTTATCCTACATTGGCACTAACATGGTTAAGCGTGCGGATCCTACATCTTTGGTTTCGCTATCAGTCTCTTTCAGTTCTGCAATTCAACACGGTGAGACTTTATTCTTAGACATTGATATACAGAATAACTATTATTGTGTTGCCAAATATTAGTTAACATGGCAATACTATCAAGTGGTTTCTAATTTCTTAACACTTGTCTTCTCATCTTCATTTTCTTCTGTGGGTCCCAATATTTTATATATTGGCTCAATCGGGTTTCTTAAAGCTTTCTTAAAACAATAACATTCCCACAAGCTTCTCTTTCTTCGGATATCAGAAACAATTAATCAATTACAATGAACGATAACGAAGGAGAGATTTGGAACAAAGCAACAATCTTCTGAATTTTTCTTGGCAAATAGATTTCTGATTACATCTTCTTTCGTGCAGATAAACCTCAAGCGGGCTCGAATATTAGTGAACTCCCATGTTTTACACTGTACAGTTCCAGGTAAACTCAGTCGTGGTTTCTATGCAATCTTTAATCCTATGCTGTTAACTCAGGTCGGTTATTCCGTGTGGACCAGGAATCGATGAATGCAATAGGATCGAGAGCATCTTATTGTGGCAAAGGTTTTTAAGGCCTCGAATTATTTTTGAGGTATCTTTGGAGGAGATGCTTGATAGGGGAAAATACAAATCCATGGTATAGCCTACTTTAGGTCATATATAACATTGTGAAAATTGAGTTGATTTATGCTTATGAAAGTAACTTATATACCAGGTAGATAATAGCATAATAACGACACAATAGTTGCTAATGCCAGTTTCATGAATTCCTATGTTTTTAATTCCATAAGGATAAATCAATTCTCCTTGCTTTATGTTAAATTTAGGAAAGTACATAACTAGGTGATTGCTTCAAGAGGTTCTATCAAAATATGTTTATTTTGAGGCTGTGGACTTAGCTTTATGATGGAAATTTACAGTAGATTTTACCTGTTTGCTTCAACACTTGTCATAAGTTTTCAGATGATCGCCCTTGCAATGTTTAAGAGCGGTTAGTATAACTAATCTAATTATCTATTCCAAAAGGATCCACATTAATTTTTCCTTTGCTACAATTTAACATTTGCAAGTCCTCTTGCCTGGTGGAGCAACGAGGGAACAAATACATGGTCTTCAATTCATATATTGCAATTGAAAAAGCTTCCCTTTCTTTTTTTTGTCCCTTCATTTTTTCTTTTTCTCATAAGTAAATATAAGAACCTTTGAGAGCAATTTTCCCAACCTACTATCATATTTCCCTCGGTGCCTAGTAGCAGGACTCCCTGAATGTATATCTGATAGCAGAAATTGGCATTGAATTTGGATCTTGATATCTTATATGAAAACTTTCAATCTCCAGTGTTATGGGCTCCCGTTGAAACGCAATGTTTAAATAGCTTCTTCTTTTGCGTAACTCTGACATTGAAAATCTCATTTCAGACCTCAGGATCTAATGAGGAAATAACTGCTCGTACAATCTGCAAATGGATTTGTAGCAATTTTTTATCTTCCTGATGAATGAAAGAAATGAGTAATACATTTTACTGTGTCCCTCAAAGAAGTCAAATGCCCTGTATTCTTGAGTGATCTTTGGTTCATTCTGCTGTTTTCTATGCAGCAGATCAAGCAACTCATTAATCTGTACAAGGAGGAGAAATATTTTCTTGTAGTACATGAGCAAAAGCCAAGAGATTTTGAGGTCTTTGTATCTTTCAAGGTATGCATTTATACTCTGCTGAAGAAACATAGCTCTCACTTTACTAGTGTTGCTAAAAGCAGAAGTGCTAAAAAGCAACCAGGTCCATGGGATTTGAAGCGATAAGCGGTGAACTGAAGCGCACACTTCTCTGAAGTGAAGCACACAATTTACGAAAAATTAGAATATACCAAAGATACATGAATTTAGTACTAATTTCAGCATTTAATATATAATCGACACTAGTCCATCTCTTCGAAGTTGAGATTTCAATGAACTGATCACTTCTCGTCGGGATCAGTTTGTGCATGGCTTTCACCCATGAAGTGATAACTTCTTGTTTCACATCACTTCATCGCTTGACTTTTAATAACACTGTCACTTACAGTTTTTACTCTTCTCACCTCCTGCAGGAAGGAGCCACAAGCCTATCAGTGCTACGAAGCGTATGGCAAACATACTGGCTATATCAAAACTGGGGCTGGTCGGACAATGTCTTTGATCGGCTTGAGCAAAGTTTGGTAGAATTGAAGCATAGGTTTCCTGATCTATTACAACAACTAATTGAAGCTGGATGGGATGCAAATAATTTAAGTTTAAAGGTCCCGAAAGAAATGTCGATTGAGGAGCTTCCTGCACTGTAACACCAGGGAATGCATCTGTCTTATTTGATCATACTCAATTCCTGGCACTTACCTTTTCGCCGGTCTGATGGTTCGTCACCTCATTCGTTGGAGGGAAAAGTTCCAAATCTATCCCTCTACTGTATGATAATATATTAATTTTACCCTCCGTTATCTTGGGGTCAATCCATACCCTTGCCGTTAGTAAATTGTTTCGTTTTATCCCCTCGACTTTGACGGAGCACCAGCAGGGATTAGATGGATTCCATGTGTCAGTATACTTAGGGAAAAAAGTTTAAATTTACTCCTTCAGTTTTGATGATGGATTAAAACTATCCTCCATTATATTCCTGTTCGAGCTTCGTTGGTGTCAAGGTTCAATATGAGAGGGCTAAGTACAAGGGTATGGATGGCTTCAAAGTACAACGGAGGGCAAAATGAAGGTATTTCGTATAGTAGAGGTTTATTTTTTACCCTTTTCCATGTTGCATGGATGACCTTCATGTGAAGTAATCTCTCTGGTTTCATTTCAAGTTCATCTTGTGAACCACTATCCCTTTTTGCAGTTGGATAACAAGTTTTCAATGGCCTCATCTCCTAGGAAGAGATCGATGCAAAATGGAGCCAGTTGAATTTTCGTAGTAATAAACATTCTTGATAAATTTAATTTCGACGTTTGCATTAGTGTAGGCTGGTTTCATTACATATTCACACTCCTAGGGGTGCGGCTCTTCCTTGAGCTTGTATGAATGCAGGATGCTTTGTGAATGAACCGGACTGTCTTTTTTTCCCATTAGTTGAAACAGGTGGAGGTTCAAAAGGACATGTACTTGGGAGCAAAAAATGTGATTGCTCCTGCATTATATGCACGGCTTCTTGGCATTGCCCTAGCACTTCTGACTTTTGAGCACTAGTTTCTACCGGCAATATAAGGAAATTTTTGCACAATTAGAACACCCAAAAGATATTACAGGTAACCATCCATTACAAAAAATAGAATTTATAATCTTGAAAATTAAAGCAATTTACCTGCGACAATTGTAAATGTCACGTAGTAGTGCAAGAATTATTTACATTGTCAATTGTATGCAAGTTAAACTCCATTACTAAAGAGGGTAGGGCTTATTGGTATTTTTCCGTTTGCTTTCCAAATCGGATTACTTAATTAAAATGAAAATTCAGAGCCTACTTGATTTTATTAAAATTCTTTTTAAGAAAATTTTGTTCTGTTTTTGCAAAAAAAAAAAGAAATTGATAATAAAATTCTTCTTAACTAAGTGAATAAACGACTTTCACATAATTGATAAATATAGTTGAATTCACTGTAAGGTATTTGAAATCGAAATAGAAATTTATTAACGGATAGGACGGAAGGAGAAAATAGATACATCTCCTATTATCCACTTTTTCGTACTATTATTATTAGTTGTCGACAAAGTAAACCTAAGTTATATTGAATTATTACATAGGGAACAAGTAATTACCCGTAAGTTCTAGGTTATAAAATTTAAAGTAAAAACTTGCTAGACTTTACGAGCAAGTTTAGTTTCTTTTCCCATCTCAATGTGGATTAAGTTTTTATGTTAAATCTTTCTTAAGGTTTTCCTACTACAAGTAGGTTTTTAATATACTAATCCCTTCTTTAGTTGGAATTGGTTATGTCATAACTATCTATATAAACTGATGCGATTCAGAACAAGTGTTCTCATTTCAAAATCCATCTTCTTCGAATTATAGTGTTCTGTCTTCCTTTCCAAAGCTTTCTTAACTAAGTATCAATCAATGGAGAAATCAGCCGCAAACATTAAAATTGATGACCAAACCAATGACGACCCTAATCATTACAATTTGGCATTGGGGATAGTATTAACTGTACTGGCTATAGCATTGGGTGTTGTCCTCTCTTTTTATTTGTTCTTCCCGGCTAAGGTTACTAAGGAAGTCCAATACCCTAAGTTTCGTCTTATATATGCCTCCTCTTCACTCCTTACCGTGACATGCATTGCGCCACCTTCAGTCCTCGACAATCCTGACAATTGGAAACTCACTTTCTTAGTCGAGAACCCAACCAATGATTATAATTTCTTATATGATGAATTTGATGCCAAGATTACCTACAAGGATACAGTTCTTTGGCAAGCTGATAATTCTGCTAGATTTTATCAAGACGAAAGCGCTCAAAACTTCGTCGATGCAACTTTTGGTGCTTTGCCCGATAGTTACAATGAATGGATGACTAACACTATTATGAATGATGTTGCTTCTGGTCTTTCCACAAGATTTTCAGTAAATTTAAATGGAAAAGTTCAAATAAGCCACCACGAGGAGGCGCAACGTAATTGTGGAAAATTGCAAGTCTCATGTGAGGATTTGGAGATTAAGTTCTCGGGAGGTTTCAGCATTGGAATGTTGACGGCTACTTCAGATGCTTGTGCGGTACATTTGCAGAAATCAAGTTGTTGATTGAAGTTGTTCGGGCTATATGAAAACATACAGTTTTGGATTAAATATTTTTTTGTTTACTTTAATAGAGTGATAACATTTTTGTAGTGAAATTTATGAAAATACGTTATATTCTCTTATGTTCCGGTTCTTATGTACTTTTTAATCCAATGTTTGAGATCACATATTTAAATGTATGACATGAATTTTAATATTCTCTTGTTTAACTTTCTTTTGCGGTCTTTATTCAAGTTTTAGCATCCCTTAATTAATCTGTAAAATAAGGAACAGAAATTGGCCTTATAACACAATAGCTGCATCCAAATTGGAACCATGGTAGTCATAGAACAAGTAATGTTGATAGATACTACTCAGTGATCTTACAAAGTGCAAAAAAGGAGTCACTTCAAACAATACACAAATGAATGAAGTTAATCAAACTGCGCCAACCTAACTAACTAGTCTGGCAACTAAACCTGGTTTTACAAAATTGGAGCTCCAGGTTATAACCAAGATTACTGGTAGCTCAATTCTCTTGCACATCGAACTAGTGCTTCAAAATGACATAAATAATTAACAGATCAATTACCTTCAAAGAATCAGAACATCTACAACATGGTGCAGTACGTAGCTAGGCCATGTGTTGGGTTAGGACGTTAGTATATCGTCATCAATGATAGTAGTCATCCCTTCATACGGACCACAGCCCATTCCAGACATGATGAACTATCCGGCAATGGCCGGTCATCAAACGGCAAAAGGGATCCACCCATCTCACCAGACTTTGATCTTGATGTAGAAACTACAATTGCACTTGTTTTGGGTTCTATATTATCTTGGCACTTCAGGAGATGGAAAGCTTTATCTAGAATAGTATCATTCATTTTGGGAAAGCAATAGCACCAGATGTTGCTGCCAACAAAAGACTCACAACATGATTTTGTTTCATGAGGAAGATGCAGAAGAAAATGCCGAAGACGATACAGTTGTTGTAACACAGAATGTCACAAAACCAATCCAATTGTGGGTTGATCTTCCTCCATTGGACGATTTAAAATAACTACCATCTAGTTCATGCATAACACTCATCTGGTATAATCGGCACCACCTTCTATACCAAGACGTGGCTATAGAGGGACGTAGAATAAGAGTTCAATGAAACAATATTGGACTCCTGCTCGAATAAAGATTATTCTGGTGATGGCCTAGACGAGTACGGAAGCTAGAGGACAAAGAGATCAAGAAAAGAAAAAAAGAAGATTTGCAAAGACTTGAACTTGGATTCTTAGAAGTTCTAGTCTATCAATGTAGAAAGAATTGAGTCTCCCTCATTTGACAGGCCATAGAGGGTGTTTGATCTAGTCCCCCCTATGTTTTTGTATGATAAATTTATGAATTAATACAGAGTTTAAAAGAAGACTGATCTATTACATCTGACATGTAGATAATTGTCAAGATAATTGTTGGAAGATGTGAAAGGCGTGAAGATATTAATTAAAACCAAAATAATATAAAACAGGGGCAAGATCCATGGAATAATATGGACAAGCAGTCAAGAAAACTGCTCTCCCTCCCTTCTATATATATAGAGAGATTCTCAAATAGCGGTGATCACGCCCAATTATGCCTTATAAAAAGGATAAAGCAGTCGCTGCAAATATATTTCGGTTAACAAGTCCGGAGTCGAATCCCACAGGGAATTAACCTATCAATCACAGCTATTGGACTCACACAAATTCACGTATTCAATCTTCAGAGATATTTGATTAACAATCTGGGTGTTTTTTAACTAAATATTATGTAATAAAAATGCAGTAAATTAAGACTAGCTATAGACTGATTGTAACTAAGAATGAGAATGGTCTAAGGTTATGATTTTCCCTCTTGTCGGAATCCTTTCCGCTATGTTTGCTATAAATTTGCCTAAGTCTACTCTATCGAGCATGAGCACTCTGACTGTCGTAACTCTCTCCCGAGTAACTACAACAATATACTAGACATATTCTCCCGAATTACGCTAGCTGGCCTTAGTTACAGCTCACTTAGATCGCACCCAAGGTTTCGTTATCCCTAATTCCACCTTTAAACCCTTCGTATTGATCCCTCATATACGTTAGGAATGGTATTGTTCAACAACTACCTAAATATACACTCTCTCCCGAGTAATGCATACTAAATAGGCACAGCCGATTGAGGGACCTTCAATCAACAACAATCACAATATAGTTGAACAAACAGAGAAATTATTAAGGCAAATCTATATTAACATATCAGAAATTCATCCTCCAAAAGGTTCCATCAAAACCCTAGATTAAATGTTTAGCTACGCATAATCGTTTTCACAATCACAGCAATAGAATTCATCATTAAAGATCAAAACAAGAGGAAGAAAGGTAAAACTCTATGCCGAATCTTCCGCCTTGCCTCCTGCCTCTTCTTGCCTTCAATAATCCTTCAAAAACCTTGATACCCTCTCTTTGGGCGATCTGGGCTTCTTATATGTTAAGGAGAGCTGCCCCCGAAGTTACGAAATTACCCCTGAAAATAATTTTCCTCGAGGTGACGAGCGCGGCCGCGCTTGGGCCGCGCATATCGCGTTCTGTTCTGCCTGACGAGCGCGGCTGGAGCGCGCCCGTGCTTGGCCCACGCTCGTGAAGTTCAGCTATTTTCTATTTTTTTCCTTCTTCTTTCACACGCGTTCACCGCCAATTGGCTTTCCTTGCTCCAAATTAGCTCCAAACACCGTTCAATGTCCTCATAATCAAGGCTTGCTCCTGCAAAGCACAAAATTCATAATTAGAGCTATTTGTTGTCATTTAACCTTCATATAACAATAAAGCATAGCTAAGTTGGGGCGTAAATGGTCGCTAAACTACATGAATATAGCCTATTATCAACACCCCACGCTTAAATCATTGCTCGTCCCCGAGCAACCAACCATACTCTACAGAGGTTCCTTCACTAAGCAACTTCTCTAACGTATCACACCAAGCACATACCACAAGGATTGAGTCCAGTAGTGTAACATCTTTGCCTCAAGAGTTGACTCTCACATGCCGCGCAATATTCCTAACTTACTCACTTACTCTACACAGAGGTCAAGATGTACCTTTCCTTCATGAATCAAGTGCCCTCACATGGTAAACGAGAGTAGTTCCACAAGCAATAAACATTCAGAACAATTAGGAACTCAAATAGACAAAATTCACTCACTCTCAGAAAGAACATTCATATGCCACAAAAGATGCACCACAGGCTTGCCCGTAGTGTACTACTCTACTAATCGAGCTCATTCAGTCTAGGATCAAATAGGACTTTGTTCGGTAGTATGTAGGCTAAGGGACGGGTAGGATACATTTGGATATAAGAGTGACTACACCTCCCTAAGCACTTTAATACATATACTTTCACATTCATAACCCCACACTTATGTCAAACCAAGACTCCACCTTTTACATCAATATATATTAACTCCTTGCCACTATTTACATCAATTTTCTTTAAGCACACTTAATCAACAACCACTATTTATCAGAGACTATATATATATATATATATATATATATATATATATATAAAATTTTCACAACAATGTAACTATTTTCTTCTTTTTTTTTTCAAGTGGCTCTTACTTATTCACAACCGTGCACCTTTCTACTAATTTCGTTAGTTCCACTCAAAAGCCAAACCAACCACCCCACACTTTAACTTTTACCAGTTCATCACAATTCAAGTGCTTATGGGAGGTGAAAGGATTCAAACAAATGATTCATTCAAACAATTGGGTGAGGCTCGTAATGTGGTTGCCAAGGAAGCAGGATTACAGGCTCAAATGGGTTAACTACGGTACATAACACTTAGGCGGGTAAAATATACATATCTGGTTCAACAAAGAAACGCATATATCACTTCCAAGACTGCATAAAACTACTATTTTACTTTGCAAACACACAGGGCAAGTTCTAGGCATCAAATGCAGTGCATAGAATACAATAAATCTCACACACATGGTACATGACTCACTCCAGATCGGCTTATCAAAACACTCTCGTCTAAGTACTTAAGTCAAGTTAAGAACATACAATTTAAGGCACTCTAACAAGAATCAACAACTGAGACTAAGCGTCACACTAAAGTGTCTATTGTATTCAAGGCGTAACAACGTTAAGAGATTCTCTTTCCATCTCAGCTCATAGCCCATAAGTACCTAAAAATAAAAAAATAACAAAAAAACTAACTATACCCGGTTCAAACAAAACCCTTGAAAAAGAACCGCGGTCCAAAAAAAAACCAAGGGGGAATTGATACACTACCTACAAACGAAAATCTTTTCTTCTCTTTTTCTTAATTTTTTTTATATCGACTTAGACCCTCAAGAAACCCGTCGAGTGATATCCATCGTGGGACAAGTCAAATCACATATTTAGACAACTAACTAAGGACCAAAATCAAACTAACTACAGACCAAAATCAAACTAACTAAAGACCAAAATCAAACTATATTCCAACATATATACAACATACAAACGAAGCATCCCCACCCCACACTTAAAAAGATTGCATGTCCCCATGTCATACAAAATAAATAAATGCGAGGTAAAGGAACTTCCTTGACAGATCCGTCTTGATCGGAGACAGTGTTAGGGTCAAGGTGACATGCCCGACCCAAAGCACGCAGCCAGCCCATGATTTTCTTTTCCGATTTAGCATTCTGGGTGGCCAAAGCATCAACTCGCGTCCCCAAGTATGCGATAGTGGTACGCATCCCTGCCATCTCCTGCTCTAAGGCTGCTAACCGGGTGACCCGACCAACCCCATATAGTCCTGCAGCTTCTGCAACCGGCTCATGGGTGGGCGACTCGGCTCCCGCTTCCTTCTGCTCATCCTCTCCCTCCTCAGGTGCATCTAAGTCAGCACTATCATCACCACCAGGTGCCACAGGCTCCTTCCCAGTAGTTACCTTATCCGCTCGAAACTTTGCCTCTCTCGGCACTTTTCCATCAACACTCAAGTTTTTCGGCACCCGAGCTGCCCGGCATAGCCTAGTGACTAGGGAAAGGAAAAAGAAACCATACCTCTTCACCGGACAACGAGTAAACATCTCCTCGTGAATAAGCTTGGTCATGTCAAAATTGTGACCATTCATAAAACACCAAATCAATGCAGCGCGAGGAGCATTCACTTCCGTGGTGTTGGAGGACGGGAGCAGTCGGTTGTTGATGACATACAGCCAGCACTTCCCTTCAAAGGTGAGTTCCACTGAATGGAATTTACGCCCATGTTTCATCCACACAATCTCCTTGCCAGGCACACAAATTGTTTCAAAGAATAACTCCCATTGAGTGTATCGCCTACCATAGGCTTCATAGTAGTCGTCCATTTCCACCACAGGTGCGGGCAGCCGGTATGCTCTCCGAATAGCCTCAACAGAGGCGTCCACAGGCTTCTTGCGCACTGTGAACACACCATCACATGTTCTTTAACGTTCGCATAGAACTCGTGCACAACCATCAAATTCCCATCATCCGGTTCTTCAAAGAAAATTTCTAGCCCACGCCTAACCAACTCATTGTACAAGTTGGGGAAGACATATTGGAGCGACCCTATGTCCATGCCCCTCTCTGGTATTGGTTTCTTGGGTGCCTTATCAGCCAAACGGTCCTGAGCGGCAGCGGAGACGAACCTGTTACTATCATAAGGACAAGCAGGAGCCAAAGCGCGCACTCCGGAGGATCTAGCTTGGTTGTTGGATGAAGCACCGGTGGTTCGGCGTTTCCTGGAAGGTGCCATAGTACCTGTAATCAAGAACATCATCAGCGAAACACAAGAGATGTGAACCAAAGGCGGATACTCAGACTTCATCCGCCCAATTGGTCAAAATTAAGATTAACAACTCACTGAGGAATTTTAACAAACATTTTGTATGCACCATTCACCGAGTCCCCAATGAACAAATTGATAAGCCAAAAACCACCACAATTGCCCCAATGTCACCCACATATGTTAAGAGATACATTTACAACAACCTCAACAAACCCACTAGCATACAAGAGCACACTACAAAAATAAAAAAATCTACTAATGAAAAGAAAGAAAAACTACTACATCACCAACAACACAAATATTCCAAAAACAAAACCTTACCTGGTGGGATTGAGGTTAGTAGATGTGAGGGGATAGTTAGAGGAGAAAATAGGGTGGCGTGGGTGTGCTGGTATCATGAATGTGGGAGTATTAGGGCTAGGGTTCTTTGGGGGGAGGGGGAAGAGGGGAGGTGAGTGTTTTGATTTGTGAGTGAGGGTTTAGGATTGGGCGTGAGTAGAATAGAAGAGGGATAAAGATATCAGGTGGGGGGGGGGGGGGAATAAGTTAGTATATTACAATTAAAAGACAAAACAATTAATAAAAAGAAGTAAAATAAAAAATACAAAAAATTTAGCTTAAACTCAAGTGGCAGGAGAAATGGTACAAGCGCGGTCCGAGCGCAGCTGCGCTTGTGAAACAGAATACTTGGCCATATGCGCGGTCTGAGTACGGCCGCGCTCCTGGGCGGAAACTTGAGGCAGAATACATCGCAATATGCACGATCTGAGCGCGGTTCATGCGCTGCCGCGCACCTGTGCCTCGTGATTTCTCAAATTTTTACCTCTCTTTCAGCGTCGGATGGACTTATCACTTGCCCAGGCTCACCTGCACTTATTAGTACTTACAAAAATCAAAATAACACTTCTAACTACACTAAAATCACACAGCATTGGGTTGCCTCCCAACCAGCGCCTTAGTTAATGTCGTGGGACGACAAATATAACAAATCAATGGGTTGCCTCCCATGAAGCGCCTGATTTAACGTCTCGACATGATGATAGGCTATAATTGCATATTTTAGTCGCTTATTACACTCGAATTTACTGCACTTTAATTGAGTTTGCGCTTTAATCGCTAGTGTTTTGCACTAATTGTGTGTTTTATGCCTTGTAGGTATGATTCCGAGCTATATAGATGTTATGGAATGAATTTAAGTGGAAGCTTGGAAGTCTGAGTAAAAGCTCAAGGAATTAAGCCGGGATCGTGTTCGGGGGTCAAATTTGATAATTAAGTACGAACGAAGACTTGAGGAGGCATATTGCACACTGTCTAGTAAAATAGACATAACTTTTTTCTCAGAACTCCATTTAGGCTCCACAATCTATGGTTGGAAAGCTAACTCAAAGGGCTACAACTTTCATGTTTTACGTTTTTCCAAATTCCAAACGGAACAGGGTGAAAAACTGCGGTTTTGCCGCGACCGCGGCAGAACCGCGGCAGAACCGCGGTAGAAGATGGTCGCGGACAACTGAAGAATCAGAGGGCATGTTTGGCCGCGGTTCCACCGCGACCGCGGCAAAACCGTGGCAGGAAGCGAAAATTTCAGGGACTAAAGTGCAAAACATGGGATTTTAAGTCCTAAACCCTATATTAAACAAAGGAGGCCGGCCAAGAACAAGGGGACATAATTTGAGACATAGATTCGACCTAAGGAGGCAAGAACACATTGGGAGCAAGGCGGAGAATTCTTCTACGAGTTTTTCCTTCCTCTTCCTATTTCTCATTGTTGGTTATGACTTTTAGTATTGTAGTTTTACATACTATTATGAATAGCTAATTTGTTATCTAGAGTTTTGATAGAACCTTTTGTAGGATAAATTCTTGTTATGTTTTTATATAATTGAGCCATAGCTTTTCTCTATTTGTTCAACTACATTTATATTCTGGTTGATGAAGAGCCCTCAATTAGCTGTGCGTATTTAGTATGCATAACTCGGGAGAGAGTGCATATTTAGGTAATTGTTAAACAACACCACTCCCAAAGTATATGAGGGATCAATAACCGAGGGTTTAAAGGCGGGATTAGGGATAACGAAGCCTTGAGTGCGATCTGAAGTGAGCTGTATTAAAAGCCAGCTAGCGTAGCTCGGGAGAGTGCGTCTAGTAAATTGTCGTAATTACTCGGGAGAGATTTACGGTAATATGAGTGCTCATGATCGGTAGAGAATACTTAGGCGAAATTATAGAAGACATAGCGGGAAGGATTCCGACAATTGGGGAAATCATAACTCTAGACCCCCTTAATCTTTTCTCTAACCCTCAATATCTTTAGTTGTTAATTCACTATTTTAATTTGTTAGTTAAGTAGTTAAACACAAGAATCTTAATATCTATAAGTTAGGAATTGTTCAAGCTTGTCTTCTTGGTGATAGTGAACAGCTGTAGCTAAACCTTAGTTCTCTGTGGGATTCGACTCCGGACTTGTAAACCGGATTATATTTGCAACGACCGCATTGTCCTTTTTATAAGGCATAGTTGGGCGTGATCAAATTTTGGCGCCGTTGCCGGGGAACTAACGGTGTAGTTGTAGGTGTACATATTGCTAGGTTTCAAGTTTGAACTTTTATTTTATTATTTGATTTTTTTTATTTTTTTTATATTAGTTTTATTTGTTTATTTGAGAAACATGACATCATGGAATTATGAGAATTTTGTTGTTGGTAATTCTACTTTTGATCCTCCTTATGCATATTGTGAAGGAAACCACCCAGGGCAAAATTATCAAAATATTCTTGAGAGCGAGTTTTGTGCACCAACTCAATCTTATGTGTGGAATGTGTGTGATATGTGTGGTGGTCAAGATGGTCACTCTCACGGTTGTTCTTATATTTCTTATCTTCCCCCAACCCCTTACTTTGATGGTTCTTCTTTTTCTGGTGAAGTTAATAGGAACAAAGAACCTAGGGAAGCTGACCTAAAGAAGCTCGAAGATATGTTAAAGTGCATTTTGGAACAACAGAGTAAATTACTACTGCAGATAGAAATGCAGGAGGAAACTATTCACAACTTGAAAGTTCATATGAGTCAACTGGTTAAAGTTTTTAATGCTCAACAAGCCAATATTGTGAATAGTATCCAAGAAAAGCGTGAATTAGATACAGAAATTGATGAGCTAGAGGAGGAGGCTAGAGTAGAATACCAACAATCAATCACACTAGATTTTGAGGATGTCGATGTTGTAGAAGAGATACTAGAGTCAACCAAGGATATTGAGGATACATATTTAGTTGACTCTATTGTCATTAGTGTTGAGAATGTAGATAGTCCCAATGTTCATGTAGTTGAGCGCATTGGTCCTCACTCCAAGCATTTTTTCACATTGTGTTTAGATGATGATATGGAAATAGAGTCGTCCGAGCCATTTGAGGAGTCGAGGAATGAGGAACAAAGTGCTTACATTCCGGAATTCTTTCTGCCAGAAAATCGGGATTACACACCTCATCTAAAGGCCAAGAAGTGTAGAATACTACATTTATTTTTATTGGGCCAGCCAGATTCGTTCCACACCCAGGAGCATGATCATAGAGCAGAATCAAAACTTGGGGTCCGATTCATAAGTTCAAAGTGAGGCAGGAAAGTGATTACGTCGTGCCGTGACGTTAAATCAAGCGCTTGTTGGGAGGCAACCAGCTTTATTGCTTTCTTTTATTTATTTTTTTTTTTTTAATTGTATTATTTTTGTAGTGTCAATTTTTTTTATTTTCTAGGAGCATTGGAAAGCAAAGGTATTGAAGGATGCATCAGCAAACCAAATGGTTAGAACTAAGTGTGAGGTACCCACACGAAGGACCAAGCTTGGGAGAAGTCTGAGTTACCCCAATGAACTGCTAGTGCTTCGGCCTTTGGCCTACCAGGGAGTTTCTTTTACCCTCTTGTATGTATGGGTGTGCATTGGGGACAATGCACAATTTTAAGTGTGGGGTGAGGAGATTGTCTGGGTGATTTTTCATGCTACATTAGCTGTGTAATTTTTTTTTTTTTTAAAAGATTGGACTTTTCCGATGACGGATCTTCTAGACAGTTTCTTGAGGGAAGTAAGTCTAAAGAAAATACAAAAAGGATTTTGTTTTGTTAGTGTGTTAGCAATTCCCCCTGGTTTTTCTTGTGTCGCGGGTTCGTTTTCCAAGGGTTTTGTTTGAACCGGGTGTAGGTAGTTTTTATATTTTTTTTAGGAGAGAAGCCATGGTGATGTGAATTGAATTGAATCAATATCTTCTAACTTTGTCATGCCTTGAGAATAGTGAGTACTTTAGTTGTGATGCTTAGGCTCAATTTTTGACTCTTGTATAAGTACCTTAAATTGTATGATCTTAACTTTGCTTAACTTCTTTGACTAGTATCTTGATGAGTCCAATCCTGAGTGAGTTATGTGCCATGTGTGTGTAAGGTTTTGTGTTATTCTGTGCATTGCATTCGATGTCCAGAACTTGCCCCGTGTGTTTGCAAAGCGAAATAGTAGTTTTGTTCAGTCTTGGAAGTGATATAGGCGTTTCTTTGTTGAGCCATATAAGTATTTTACCCGCCTAATTGTTATGTATCATAGTTAACCCCTTTGAGCATGTAATCCTGTTTCTTTGGCAACCACATTACAAGCCTTACTCATTAGTTTGAATTAACCATCTATTTGAACCATTGTAACCTCTCATGAGCACTTGAATTATTTATGAACTTTGTAAAAGTTAAAGTGTGGGGTGGTTGGTTTGGCTTTTGAGTGGAACTAATAAAATAAGGAGAAAGGTGCACTGTTTTGAAAAAAGTAAGAGCCACTTGAATTGAAAAAGAAAAAAAAAGATAGTTGTACTGCTGTGAAAATATTTGATAGTGGTGACTCTTGATGTAATTGTGCTTAAAGAAGTGGGGAGTTAATATATATTGATGTGAAGGTGGAGTTATGGTTTGACATAAGTATGGGTTTAAATATTAAAATGTTATGTATTAAAGTGCTTAGGGAGGTGTAGTCACTCTTATATCTAAATGTATCCTACCCGTCCCGTAGCCTACATTACAACCAAATAAAGTCCTAATTGATCCAAGATTGAATGAGCTCGATTAGTGGAGTAGTACACTACGGGCAAGCTTATGGTGCATCTTTTGTGGCATATGAATGTTATTTCTGAGAGTGAGTGAATTCTTTCTATCTTGAGTTCCTAAGTGTTCTTAAATTTTATTGTGTGGAACTACTCTCTTTTGTTGTGTGAGAGCACTTGATTCATGAAGAAAAGGTAATGTCAGTGACCTCTATATTAGAGTAAGTGGGTGAGTTGTGAATAACGTGTGGTACTTGTGAGTCAAATCTTGAGGTGAAGATGTTACGCTTTTGTGCTTAGTCTATTTTAAATACTCTTGGTGTGATGAGTTAGGAGAATTGTTTAAAAATGTCGTGTCTATAAAAAAGTGTAGTTTGATTGCTCGAGGACGAGCAATGATTTAAGTGTGGGGTGTTGATGATAGGCTATAATTGCATATTTTAGTCGCTTATTACACTCGAATTTACTGCACTTTAATTGAGTTTGCGCTTTAATCGCTAGTGTTTTGCACTAATTGTGTGTTTTATGCCTTGTAGGTGTGATTCCGAGCTATATAGATGTTATGGAATGAATTTAAGTGGAAGCTTTGAAGTCTGAGTAAAAGCTCAAGGAATTAAGCCGGGATCGTGTTCGGGGGTCAAATTTGATAATTAAGTACGAATGAAGACTTGAGGAGGCATATTGCGCGCTGTCTAGTAAAATAGACATAACTTTTAGCTCAGAACTCCATTTGGGCTCCACAATATATGGTTGGAAAGATAACTCAAAGGGCTACAACTTTCATATTTTACGTTTTTCCAAATTCCAAACGGAACAGGGTGAACAACTGCGGTTTTGCCGCGAACGCGGCAGAACCGCGGCAGAACCGCGGTAGAAGATGGTCGCGGACAACTGAAGAATCAGAGGGCATGTTTGGCCGCGGTTCCACCGCGACCACGGCAAAACCGCGGCAGGAAGCGAAAATTTCAGGGACTAAAGTGCAAAATATGGGATTTTAAGTCCTAAACCCTATATTAAATAAAGGAGGCCGGCCAAGAACAAGGGGACATATTTTGAGACATAGATTCGACCTAAGGAGGCAAGAACACATTGGGAGCAAGGCGGAGAATTCTTCTACGAGTTTTTCCTTCCTCTTCCTATTTTTCATTGTTGGTTATGACTTTTAGTATTGTAGTTTTACATACTATTATGAATAGCT
The DNA here is from genome assembly GCF_001879085.1 of Nicotiana attenuata. Taxonomy (NCBI): domain Eukaryota; kingdom Viridiplantae; phylum Streptophyta; class Magnoliopsida; order Solanales; family Solanaceae; genus Nicotiana; species Nicotiana attenuata. The sequence continues at coordinate 2,086,273 of NC_031995.1, read as the reverse complement.
AATTTGTTATCTAGAGTTTTGATAGAACCTTTTGTAGGATAAATTCTTGTTATGTTTTTATATAATTGAGCCATAGCTTTTCTCTATTTGTTCAACTACGTTTATATTCTGGTTGATTGAAGAGCAATCAATTAGCTGTGCCTATTTAGTATGCATAACTCGGAAGAGAGTGCATATTTAGGTAATTGTTAAACAACACCACTCCCAAAGTATATGAGGGATCAATAACCGAGGGTTTAAAGGCGGGATTAGGGATAACGAAGCCTTGGGTGCGATCTGAAGTGAGCTGTATTAAAAGCTAGCTAGCGTAGCTCGGGAGAGTGCGTCTAGTAAATTGTCGTAATTACTCGGGAGAGATTTACGGTAATATGAGTGCTCATGATCGGTAGAGAATACTTAGGCAAAATTATAGAAGACATAGCGGGAAGGATTCCGACAATTGGGGAAATCATAACTCTAGACCCCCTTAATCTTTTCTCTGACCCTCAATATCTTTAGTTGTTAATTCACTATTTTAATTTGTTAGTTAAGTAGTTAAACACAAGAATCTTAATATCTATAAGTTAGGAATTGTTCAAGCTTGTCTTCTTGGTGATAGTGAGCAGCTGTAGCTAAACCTTAGTTCTCTGTGGGATTCGACTCCGGACTTGTAAACCGGATTATATTTGCAACGACCGCATTGTCCTTTTTATAAGGCATAGTTGGACGTGATCACGACACGACGCAGATAAGCGCAATTAAGGTACGCTCAACTTTGGAGGCTCGATTAAATAGGTCACTGACACTTTCTTTGCTTCCTCCATGCCCATATAATGTTTCAGTCTATGCCCATTGACTCTAAATGTGCGAGAGTCATTACTCGCAGCAATCTCTACAGCTCCCGTGGGGTGAACTTCAACCACACGAAAAGGGCCTGACCATCGTGATTTCAATTTGCCCGGAAACAACCTCAGACACGAATTGTATAGCAATACCGTATCTCCAGGTTTAAAATTCCACTCAATAATATTCCTGTCATGTATCATCTTCATTCTCTCCTTGTATAATCTTGAGCTCTCAAAAGCGTGATATCTGAAGTCATCCAGCTCATGCAATTCCGTTACTCTGCTTGTTCCGGCTGCTTCACTATCGAGATTCAACTGTCTCAATGCCCACCAAGATCTATGTTCCAGCTCTACGGGTAAATGACACGCCTTCCCAAACACCAATTTGTATGGCGACATGCCAATTGGAGTTTTAAAAGCGGTTCGATATGCCCATAGTGCATCGTCTAACTTCCTTGTCCAATCTGTTCTAGTTGCATTCACAGTTTTTGTCAGCACACTCTTTATTTCTCTATTTGAGACTTCCACTTGCCCGCTTGTTTGTGGATGATATGGGGTGGCCACCTTGTGGCGTACATCATACTTCTCCAACAACTTAGTAAAGGCTCGATTGCAAAAGTGAGTGCCTCCGTCACTGATTATTGCCCTTGGGGTCCCAAATCGGGTGAAAATGTTCTTCCTCAGAAAACCAATTACTCCCTTTGCATCATTTGTAAGGAGTGCTGCAGCTTCCACCCATTTGGACACGTAGTCCACATCGACGAGTATGTACTTGTTGCCATATGAGCTGACGAACGGCCCCATGAAGTCGATCCCCCATACATCAAACACTTCTACTTCCTAAATTGGGTTCATGGGCATCTCATGTCTGCGGGAAATGTTCCCCCTTCGTTGACATTCATCATAGCCCTTTATCCATAGATGTGCATCTTTGAACAGTGTTGGCCAATATAAACCTGACTCCAAGACTTTTGCAGCTGTCCTCACTCACCCGAAGTGCCCACCATATGGTGACGCATGACAAGCCTGCAAAATAGAAGACTGGTCTATCTCGGGGATACATCTCCAAATCATGTTATCAACAAAAATCCTGAACAGATAAGGCGCATCCCAGTAATACATACGACAATCACGAAAGAACTTTTTCTTTTGAACAGAAGAAAGGTCATAAGGAACAATACCGCTCGCCAGGTAGTTTGCAATGTCTGCATACCATGACGCTTCCTCGAGACTCATTGTTAGTAGTTGTTCATCTGGAAAAGTTTCCAGAATCTCTTCTACCTCAACCTTCTTTTCAGCTCCTTCTAGCCTGGATAAATGGTCAGCTACTTGGTTCTCTGTACCCTTTCGGTCACGGATCTCCAAATCAAATTATTGCAGCAGTAGCACCCATCGAATCAGGAGCGCTTTTGACTCCTTCTTTTCAATTAAGTACCTGAGAGCAGCATGGTCAGTACAAACAATTACCTTTGAGCCTATCAGGTAAGACCTGAACTTGTCAAATGCGAACACCACTGCCAGCATCTCTTTTTCGGTCACAGTATAATTTAGCTGGGCTCCACTCAATGTCCTACTTGGGTAGTATATTGGATGCATGATTTTATCTTTTCGTTGCCCAAGCACTGCTCCCACAGCGTAGTCACTAGCATCACACATCAGCTCAAACGGTTGCTCCTAGTTGGGGGCAACTATGATAGGTGCTTTCACCAGTCTCTTCTTTAATTCCTCAAAAGCTACCCTGCAGTCATCAGAAAACACAAAAGGATGATCTTTTTCAAGCAATTTACACAAGGGGTTAGCAATTTTGGAAAAGTCTTTTTTTAAATCTCTTATAGAAACCGGTGTGCCCAAGAAAACTTCTGATTGCTTTGACTGAGGTGGGTGGTGGATGCTTTTCTATCACATCAACTTTTGCACGATCCACCTCAATATCTTTACATGACACTAGGTGCCCCAAGACTATACCTTCCTGTACCATGAAATGGCACTTTTCCCAATTTACTACCAGATTAGTCTCTATACACCTTTTCAAAACTCGCCTCAAATTTACAAGGTAATCATCGAATGAATTTCCCACCACTGAGAAGTCATCCATGAAAACCTCCATTATCTCCTCTACCATATCTGTGAAGATGGCCATCATGCACCTTTGGAATGTGGCGGGTGCATTGCATAGGCCAAACGGCATTCTCCGAAAAGTATAGATTCCATAAGGGTAGGTGAATGACGTTTTCTCTCTATCCTCCGGGGAATGGAAATCTGATTATGCCCCGAGTACCCATCCAGGAAGCAAAAGTGAGACCTCCCTGCCAATCTATCTAGCATCTGATCAATGAATGGCAATGGGAAGTGGTCCTTCCTGGTGGCCCAGTTCAACTTCCTGTAGTCCATACAGATTCGCCATCATGTGACTGTTCATGTAGAGATCAAATCATTCTTCTCATTTTTCACTACCGTCATCCCTCCCCTTTTCGGTATACACTGCACTGAGCTAACCCAATTGCTGTCAGAGATGGGGAATATGATTCCTGTATCTAACCATTTAATCACTTCCTTTTTCACCACTTCTTTCATGTTGGGGTTCAGCCTTCTTTGATGTTCTCTAGAAGGTTTGTGCCCATCTTCCAGCAGAATCTTATGCATACAGAAGGCCGGGCTGATCCCCTTAATGTCTGCAATGGTCCACCCAATTGCAGTCTTGTACTCAGTTAGTACGTGCAAAAGCTGTTCTGCCTGCACATCTAACAAACTGGATAAGATAATAACAGGTAGAGTTGAGTCAGGTCCTAAGAATGCATACCTGAGATGGGATGGCAATGGCTTCAGTTCCAGCTTTGGTGGCTCTTCTATTGACGGCTTAGCTGGAGGAGTTTTTCTTTCCTCCAAGTGCAAAGGCTCAAATTCCAACTCCCTTTTCCAAAAACCTTGGCCTTTTAAGAGCAAGTACCCACTCTGCCAAGTCTTCACCATTAGCTTCGTCTAAGTTCATGAGTGCTAGAGGTTCTTTAAGGTTCAATGCTGCATCGTCCTCCTCCAACACTACATCCACCGCATCTATTAGAGAGCAATTGGCAAATTCACTGGGTTTGTGCATAGATTTCTGCACGTTGAATGTTATCTCTTCATCGTTTAATCTTATTTTGAGCTCTCCAGTTTCACAATCAATTAGAGCTCTTCCAGTGGCCAAGAATGGTCTTCCAAAAATTATGGGAATTTCCTCGTCAACCCGACAGTCAAGGATGACGAAATCTGCTGGAAACACAAACTTCCCAACCTGCACCAATACATCATCTAGAATCCGGGAGGGCCTTTTCACAGTTCGGTCAGCCAGCTGTAGTAGCATAGACGTGGGTCTATCTCTTCCAATGCCTAACCTTTTGTAGATAGCTAGGGGCATAAGGTTTATGCTTGCTCCCAGATCACACAGTGCCTTAGCAAATGCAAAGTTGCCCATTGTGCAAGGGATTGTGAAACTCCCTGGGTCAGAGAGCTTCTCAGCTATGGGTCTCGTCACAATAGCACTACAAGTCTGAGTCAGTGTAACCGTGGCCAAGTCTTGGAAGTTAAACTTGCGGGACATCAAGTCCTTCATCATCTTTGCATACCCAGGCATTTCCTTTAAAGCATCAATCGATGGAATGTTTACCTGAGTCTGCTTCAACATCTCCAAGAATTTCTTGTACTTCTCATCTTTTTGATACTTAGCCAATCTTTGTGGGAATGGTGCTGGAGGTCGCTTCTTCCCTGTAATTTGGCTTTTCTCTTGTTCAGGCACTGCTTCTACTGTCGGTTCTGGCTTCAGTCTCTTTTTCAACCACATCTTCCTTGTTGGTGTTTTCTTGCACATTCTGTACCGTCACCTCAGTTAAACCTGCTGAATCATCTAACTCAATGGGTATTGGCACCAGTGTCTCAGTCGGCCTGTTTTCACGAGCAATTTCTTGCTCCAGATCTAAGTCCCTACCATTTTGAAGACTCACTGCCATCAGCTGCTTCGGGCCCTGCTCTTTTGGATTGATTTGGGTGTCAGCAGGTAACGTTCCATGAGACGATTATTTAGGGCCATGGAAATCTGTCCTAACTGGATCTCAATATTTTTGATTGCTAACTCAATGTAAGTCTACTCTATCAGCTAGCTTTCTAGTGGACCCAATCACTTGTTGCATCATACCCTCGAGTTTAGCAAACCCATCTTCATGTCTTACAATCTGTTGTTGTGGAGGTTGTTAATAAGCCTGCTGCTGATTTTGCTGGTTAACGGAAACAGCCTCTCTACTCCTCTGGAGTAGGGGTAAGGTCTGCGTACACACTATCCTCCCCAGACCCCACATGTGGGATCTCACTGGGTTATTGTTGTTACCCTTGTTGCCTTTGGTAAGGCATCATTTGCCCCTGTGGTCGCATAGCCCCATGATTATTGTTGTTATTGTACTGCTGCTGAGCTGGTTTGTATTGTTGATTTTGCTGACCCCAATTCTGACCACCTGGTCTCGGTCCCCCATAGTTAGCCACATAATTCATGTTCTCCTGATATTATTGATTATCACCTTCAGCACTCCATGAGCAGACATATGGCTGATTAATGCATGATGTGCATAGACCCCCATTAGTTGCATCAACTATGTGTACCTGCTGCTTCTAACCTGATTCTTCCACCTTTTTGGTGAGGATGCTCATTTGTGTCATCAAAGTAGCCATATTTTCAGCTATGGAGTTAGCTGGGTCTAGAGCCACTGAGTGAACCACAAGAGTAATTGGAGCATTCCTTGTTGTCCACCCTGAGTTTTTGTGCCATCTTGTCAAGCAGGATCTTACTCTCTCTGAATGTCATGCTAAAAAATGCTCCACCTGCTGAAGCATCAACATTAGCCTTCAAAGTATCTGCTAAACCCATGTAAATTCTCTGCCCCAACATCTGCTCCGGAATACCATGATGTGGACATGTAACCAGGAGACCCTTGAATCTCTCCCATGTTTCATGCAGCGTCTCAGTGGGTCTCTGTTTGAAGCTCAATATCTCATCAATTTGTTGAGCAGTCTTGTTGGGTGGGTGAAATTTGCTCAAATATTGCTTGACTAATTCCTCCCAAGTAGTGATGGAGTTGATAGGGAATGAATTAAGCCAAGTCTGGGCTGCTCCTGTCACCGAGAATGGAAACAACAACAAACGTATTGCTTCCGGTGTGACGTTGAGCTATCTCTGCATGGCATAGATTGAGAGGAAGTTCTTTAGATGTTGCTGAGGATCTTCAACATATGACCCAGAGAATAGTCCCTTGTTCTGCAACAGATGTAACATGTTATTGGTGATCTGGAATGAGTCTTCTTGTATCTGAGGGACTACAATAGCAGTTGCTAAGTTGTCAGCTGTGGGTTGTGCCCAGTCATATAGTGCTGCTTCTGGTACAAGAGGTGCCACACCCTGATCATTTGGGTCATTTGCATTGTTTCTGTTGTTTGGTTCATTCATGTTGTCCCTGTTGTTTAGATTATCGTCTTCCATGTCTGATTCAATTCTTTCGGTTGAGTTTTGTTGTTGTTTGCCTTTCCTATTTGCATGGTTCAATGCCTTGAACACCTTCTCAGGGTCTGATAATGCTTCGAACAATGCTCTAGTTCTTGAGGAGTTTCTAGGCATGCACCTGTGACAACCACGACTACAAACGTTAGAATTTCAATGATCATTTTAAATTGAAGAAAATTGACTATACTAAAAATTCCTGCACTTCTTTTTAAATGCAATTAATAACACCGTTAAGTCCCCGATAACGGCGCCAAAATTTGATCACGCCCAATTATGCCTTATAAAAAGGACAAAGCGGTCGCTGCAAATATATTCCGATTAACAAGTCTGGAGTCGAATCCCACAGGGAATTAACCTATTAATCACGGCTATTGGACTCACAGAAATTCACGTATTCAATCTTCAGAGATATTTGATTAACAATTTGGGTGTTTACTAAATATTATGTAATAAAAATGCAGTAAATTAACACTAGCTATAGACTGATTGTAAGCAAGAATGAGAATGGTCTAAGGTTATGATTTCCCCTCTTGTCGGAATCCTTTCCGCTACGTTTGCTATAAATTTGTCTAAATCTTCTCTATCGATCATGAGCACTCTGACTGTCGTAACTCTCTCCCGAGTAACTACAACAATATACTAGACATATTCTCCCGAATTACGCTAGCTGGCCTTAGTTACAGCTCACTTAGATCGCACCCAAGGTTTCGTTATCCCTAATCCTACCTTTAAACCCTTCGCATTGATCCCTCATATACATTAGGAGTTGTGTTGTTCAACAACTACCTAAATATACACTCTCTCCCGAGTAATGCATACTAAATAGGCACAGCCGATTGAGGGACCTTCAATCAACAACAATCACAATATAGTTGAACAAACAGAAAAATTATTAAGGCAAATCTATATTAACATATCGGAAATTCATATTCCAAGAGGTTCCATTAAAACCCTAGATTAAATGTTTAGCTATGCATAATCGTTTTCACAATCACAGCAGTAGAATTTATCATTAAAGATCAAAACAAGAGGAAGAAAGATAAAACTCTGTGCCGAATCTTCCGCCTTGCCTCTTGCCTCTTGCCTCTTCTTGCCTTCAATAATCCTTCAAAAACCTTGATACCCTCTCTTTGGGCGGCCTGGGCTTCTTATATGTTAAGGAGAGTTGCCCCCGAAGTTACGAAATTACCCCTGAAAATAATTTTCCTCGAGGTGACGAGTGCGGTCGCGCTTGGACCGCGCTTGGGCCGCGCATATCGCGTTCTGTTCTGCCTGACGAGCGCGGCTGGAGCGCGCCTGCGCTTGGCCCGCGCTCGTGAAGTTCAGCTATTTTCTATATTTTTCCTTCTTCTTTCACACGCGTTCACCTCCGATTGGCTTTCGTTGCTCCAAATTAGCTCCAAATACTGTTCAATGTCCTCATAATCAAGACTTGCTCCTGCAAAGCACAAAATTCATAATTAGAGCTATTTGTTGTTATTTAACCTTCATATAACAATAAAGCATAGCTAAGTTGGGGCGTAAATGATCGCTAAACTACCTGAATATAACCTATTATCAAGCGGGTACCCAAACAACGGCACCAACGGATACTGTCACACCGGTTACGAGAACAGCTATAAGAGTAGGAGGGAATTCAGTACCAATTGTAGTTTTCTAAGACATTTGGGATTTGTCTTGCAAACAAGCCTCCCCTCTTCCCTAGTAATTCCTCCAACCCCATCCACCGCGGATACGATAGATAATTCTATGCCATCCTCTTCCCTTCTTGTCTATCTCCTTCGATCAGATAGATCTGCTTCCGGTGCCAGAGGAAGTGTAGTTTCAGAGTTCGAGATGTCTGAGATTCGGCGCTAAAAACCTAAGGTCGATCCCACCATGTTTAAATCCCGGATCCAACTCTTGCTAGATTACATACTCGAACAACAAACATAGCAAGAGAATATAAGCAACTACAGCTTCACCTATTTTCAGACAAAACCAGACTAGCAAAACATCAAGGAATAATCTCCAATCTCCATATTCAACCATCATTCGATCAATATATATCGAGCAATAAGGAGAAACAACCAGACTACCAAAACATCAGACAAAGTCGGTATAAGGACAGTGAAGCAAATCTTCGAAATAGAACTAAAGAATATACACCTTTATCAATATAATCATTCAAAGATGACCCAATACCAACACAAACCTAAGGATAAGTGTAACAACAATAATTAATCCCTAATCCCATATCAAACGAAAATGGTAACCCAACAATAAAATGATAAAAAGATATGATCTTTACATCCAAATTATGTTCCAGCTCATTTGAGATAGAGTATTCTGCAGTAAGTCCAATTCAAGAGTAATTAATCAATATTTTGAGCTTCATTACCAATCTTAGTATATGCTAAAATAGCTTGCGAGAATATATCTAAAAAAGGAAATTTTACCTATACACCTTATTTATTATAAACCGAAATTATTTTAAAATATTATTTTCCATAGCTACCTTTTATATTTTATAGCAAAATAAGTATTTATGGTATATACCATTGAGGCATGAAATGCGCTATTTCTGTTTTTCATCTCTCTTAGACAGCTGGACATACCTATTTTTAAGGTGATTGTCGTTACTGTATTTATGAATACATAGCGCGAATACATGTGAATACATGCGCGTACAGCTGAACTGCCCTGATTTTAGGCGCTTTTTACTGCTGTATTCATGAATACAGGAATGCGTATACATGTGAATACATGCGCGTACAACTAGACTGCCCTGATTTTAGGCGCTTTTTACTGATGTATTCATGAATACAGGAATGCGTGGTTTTGCTGTTGTATTCATGAATACAACAGAGCGAATACATGTGAATACATACGCGTACAGCTGGACTGCCCTGATTTTAAACGCTTTTCACTGCTATATTCATGAATACATGATGTGAATACATGTGCGTATAGCTAGACTGCCCTGATCTTAGGCGTGTTTTACTGTTGTATTCATGAATACAACAACACGAATACATGTGAATACATGCGCGTATAACTCGACTGCCCTAATTTTAGGCGCTTTTTGCTGCTGTATTCATGAATACATGACGCGAATATATGTGAATACATGCGCGTACATCTGGAACACCTTGATTTTTAGGCGCTTTTTGGTGTTTTATTCATGAATACAACAGCGCAAATACAGCTAATACACTACCGTAACAACTGAATAGTAGGTATAGGAAGTAATTATGTATATGATAGTTATAGAAAGTTAACAGAAACTAAACAACAGTGGTTTCTGAAACTTCCTCTTTAAAAAATCATATTTTTCATACCCAGAAGTAGGGCTGTCAAATTTGGCCCAAGCCCAAATGACCCCCCAGCCCGCCCAAGGTTGGGTTGGTTATTGACCCGCCCATTTATTGAACTCAGCCCATCTTGACCAAACCCATCTCAACCCATTAAAGTTGAGTTGATTTTTAGTCCAAATTGATCCATAAGTAACAATGCCAAAATATCTTAGAAATAACTTTGTTTTGTTGGTTTGATATGTTATATATGACCATAACAAAAGAAAAATCTTATTTAGTAATTATACAATTCATAAGAAAACAACACATATTAAGTAAAGAGAAATTTTCACAAACCACTATTGTTTAATGGTTATTAGCTAGTTGTAGCTACGATTACTATATTACTTCCTATAGCTATGTTTTCAGGTTTTTTAGAGTGTATTCGATGTATTTAAGCTACTGTATTCATGAATACAATAGCATTTTTAGGCGTGAATCAGGGGATTACAACTAGACAGATTATTGTATTCGACTGTATTTGACTGTATTCACGGCGTGAAACAAGGGATTACAGCTAAACAGATTATTGTATTCGACTGTATTCATGGCGTGAAACAGGAGATTACAACTGTTTTTAACCGGAAAGTGAATCAACTAATATAATAGACTCCTAATATAACTCAACAAACTCAATTATAACACACAAATTTTGTCAACAAACTCAATTATAACACACAAATTTTGTATTTTCAGTTATAAAATAGATTCTCAACCGAAAAACACCCCAAAAATATAGCAATCTTCAGAGAGATTATATAATTACATTGAATATAGTTAAATACATAAAAAGACATTGAATACATGAAGTATATCAGGTCATCTATAATGCAAAAATATAGGAATACATACTGGAGATACATTTGAATATATATACACACACACACACACACACACACACACACATCTGAATACATAAATAATATTAATTAAAAAAATTATATGAATACATTCATGGAGTATAGCGAGACAGTGAATATAATGAAATACATAGAATATAGCGAGATACAATGAAATACAATGAAAAAAAGACAATGAATACAATGAAATACATGGAAATACAGCGAGATACATTGAAATACACTTGAAAAAAGGTAACAGAATCTTCAAGTTGCTCAGCCCCAAACTCCGTCATCTTTGTTCAAAAACAACCCTAATATCGTCTCGTCGAGTTGCAGCCCTAACCAAACATCTTTTGCAGCACAAATACTGTTTCATCGTCTTGTTCGTCGTCGTTTTCGATGTCTTCCATTCCAATCACTGCTTATAATTCCAACACAAGGAACTATCGTTCGAGATCAGAAATTGAGGAGTATGATCATGAAAAGCTGCAGATCCCTACTTCACCAACTTCAACGCTCTGTTTTGGCAGTGGAATGGGAAATTCGAAGCGTTTTCGAGTCATTTACCCGCTGAAGAAGAATGTGAAGAAGGCGTTTTCATCCTTTGTTGGCAATGGTGCAGCTTCTTGAAGATGATATATTATCTTTGAATTTGATGAATTAGGGAAAACCCTCAAATGTTTGATGTCCTCAAAATCGCCAAATTCAACACAAGGAACTACCATCGTCGGAGGAACTGATGAGAGAGAATCCATGAGTTTGTATTCATGGAGAAAACTGGCATTGAGAGAGATGGAGAAAAATCTGAAAGAATGAGAGAGAAAAATAATACAAAGCGTATTTTATGGCTTAAGGGTAGAAGGTGACCATAAATAGATATTTGGCTATAAAAATCAAAAGGTAGCCATGGAATATAATTTTTTTAAATGGTATTTATTTAAAATAAATAAGGTATCAACCTTTGCTATAGGAGGTAAAAATTCCTTAAGTAAAACTTGATAAGAGTTGGGCGGGTTGGGTTATGATCCAAATTTTAGCCCATCTTGACCCAACCCATCTTAGCCCAAGTAACTTTTGGGCGGGTCATTTGACCCGCTCAATTATTGACTCAACCCATTTTGATCCGCCCAAAATTAGCCCAACCTGCCCATTTGACACCCCTGCCGAGTCTTTTGAAGCTTCTTCTTTTCAGTTTGTGGGGAAGTGCACAAGAATTTAAGGGGTACAGTTACAATCCCATTATTATAAAGTGACAAATGGTGGGAATATGAAAGCTGAAAATGGGGTAGTTGAATTGTGAGTCCGGAACCAAAATGTTGTTATTTTGGACTCAAAAGACACAAATAAATGTAAAAAAAAAGTGACCATAATATATATAACGCCAGAAAACCTGGCGCTATATAATAACGGTAACTGCACCGTTAATATATAGCGCCAGGTTTTCTGGCGTTATACTGACACAGTGATATAGCGCCAGAAAACCTGGCGTTATACCCTTTTTTTCCTGACCAAGCATATAGAGATAAAATAATTCAAAAGCGTATAGTGCCAAACTTATTTGGCGTATATATGTAAAAAAAAAAACTTCCCGGCTCTCGCATTTCTATATAAAGAGGTAGAATTGCATAGAAATGCATTCAATTTTTTTAACTCTTGTTGAAACGTCTGTTGTTGGTTAAAATTCTCCACGCCATTTTTATTATGTCTGAAGAGCGTAGGATAAGAGTTTCATTATATTTGGGGTGGTTGAGGTTGTGATGAGAAATATCTGTGGGCTACAGTTTACCTGCTAAGTGTCATGTTAAATTGCCACTGACAATGGAGTACGATACAGTGATATCGTTGTTTATGAAAAAATGAGTGTGAGGAAACGTTGGTGATACTTAAAGTAACCGGAAGATATCCTTATTCGTCACCCCGAAAGGGGTTGCTTTTTACATCGGAGTTTAACATCGACGATGGTGAAATTTTGAGTGATTTTTTGAGGACTCCGGACGAAGTGTGGATTTTCTGTAATCACATGTTGGAGATGTACGTGAAGGTCGAAGACGTTTCCAAAAAAATGAGGTTGGTGTGTAGTAGAGATAACCCCCAGTCATCGGGTGGTTATTTCCTGGAACAGTTTTTCCAGACAAGTTTCGGATGAAAGAGTTATACTTTGATTAAACTTATCACCGCCGGTGAATGAGCAGGGAGAAAATAATTTATACTTGCTTTCCATAACTCACAAGACGAGTGGTAAATTTAATTTTTATTTGTGTTAATTATGTATATTTTTTGTTGTATTGAATTTGTATTAACGCTCACATATTTAATAGAGGGTACCGGCCGGATATGAATTTTACAAGTGGGCACATTCGGAGTCATTCACCTAATTGATAACGTCCATATGGGAATTGCATCACATTACGACTTGTAAGTGAAAGTGATTTACGCAAAATATGGAATCATTTATTAATTTAGTAGCTTATATTTTTGTTGGTTTGTGCAGTTGAAACGAGCAAGTAGACTCACTCAATTGCCGAAAATGATTATTTAGGACCTGGCAGATGCACAGAGTGAGGAAGAACAGTGATTACGATAACAATGCGGATGAATCCGGGGATAGAGACAACTTTGCTCGTGAGGATGTGATGCAGAGGATGAGGAGGAAAAGGACCTGATTTGAAGAGAGACCCACCTAGAACGAAGAGTGTATGAGTCCGAAGTGCATTTCATTCAAAGGAGATTCCTAATTGATAACTTGCCAACGTGCCGGATGTGGAAGCTTCAAGGGATTTTGATGAATCGGAAACAATGTGGGATGAGTCTGAGACCAACGGTGTTGCAAAGGGGATTCTTTTTCTTATAAACGCGCCTAAGCAGGGTTGTAAATGCACAACGTAAAGAAGTGTCATGAGATGCAGGTATGGGAGTCAAGTCCGTACGTATAAGGTTTGTTTGCGCATGTGGTTTTGGCCATGTATTGGATGTTGCGTGCGACCAAGAAGAAGACAGGTAGTGGAAAGTGGGTAAATACATTCCCACCTACACATGCGAAATGGACACATTCAACGGGAATCACTTCAACTTGGATATTGACTTGATTTCTCTTGTTCTTATTCCACACATGGAACAGTCCATAAGGTATAAAATCAAAGAGTGCATTACAGCAGTCCACCAGGAACATGGCCAAACCATTACTAAAAGAAAGGCATTTCTCGGGCGCAAACGAGCGTTTGAAATAGTGTATGGTAACTGGGATAAGTCATTTGCAGATCTGCCTAGGTACATGGCTGCACTACAACATTTTAACCCCGGGATGGTTGTTGAGTGGAAGCTTGAGCGAAGTGCAGGTAAACCAGAATATATATTCAATTACGTGTTCTGGGCGTTTAAACCAGCAATTGATGGTTTTTCGCATTGTCGCCCCGTAATATCCATAGACGGCACTCATGTCTATGGAAAGTACGATATCAAGCTGTTAATAGCCGTGGCAGTAGATGCTAATGGACAGATATTTCCTCTAGCTTTTGCTATTTGTGCCAATGAAAGCCAAGAGACGTGGACGTTGTTTTTGAACCATATGAAAGAGCACGTTGTGAAACAACGTTCCGGTATCTGTCTAATATCTGATCGGCACGGTGGTATCTTAAGTTCTGTGGAGAACTTGCCTGCATGGCAAGAACCTTATGCCTACCGTCGTTACTGTGTTAGGCATTTGAAAGCCAATTTCCAGAAGGCATATTCCAATAAGGATCTGCATGATTTGATGTGGATGGCAGCAACATACCACCAACAACATAAATTCTGGAGGCACATGGAATATATCAGGCAAGAAGACGAGGCAGCCTATCGTTGATTAATGCGACATGACCCTGAAAAGTGGACTTTGCATGCGGATGGTGGCAGACGATGGGGAACTCTGACTACAAATGTGTCAGAGTCTTTCAACGGGTTATTGAAGTCGGCAAGAGGATTGCCTGTCACAGCCATGGTGCGGATGTCGTTCAAGCAAATGGCGGAGAGGTTCGTTGAAAGGTCTGCGGCTGCAACGTCATTGATGGAAAGGGGTGTTGAATTTATGCCAGTGCCGATGACGAGATTTCAGAAATACAGACGACGAGCACATTGGCATTCATTTTTGCAGTATGATAATGAAAGAAACATTTTTGAAGTTCGCACCGCTATCCATCAAAATCGGGGTAATAATGTGCATACTGTAAATGAATCTGCAAGGTTATGCTCTTGTGGAAAATGGTCCATCTACCACATGCCTTGCTCACATGCCATCAAGTGCTTTCAACAAGTTGGTTTAGGTGCAACCAACTATGTTGATCGACAATATAGTGTTTCGAAGTACCTAAACACATATAGTGGTCAGTTGCAGCTACTGGGTGCTGAGCATTATTGGCCTCCTGAACCATTTAAAATGGTGTGTAACAAGTCCTATTTGCGTAAAATACAGGTGCAGAAGAGAACGCGTATACGGAACCAAATGGATATTAGTGATACAGTTTATGCGCGAAAATGTGGTATATGCTCGCAAACAGAACACGACCGTAGAAAATGTCCTTTGGGTGGCAACAGTAATCAAGCTCGGGGTGGGTGTTCTTCTAGTGTACCTAACTACCCATGAGTTGATGTTGTAATAATTAGTTAATATGTGTATGTTGCCTGATTTATGAAATAAAATTATGCTTGTAATAAAATAATTTTTTTCCAAGTCCAGTACATTACCACTCTTCTATATATAAGAAAAATAAAGATACTTTGACATTAACATAATTCAACTTTCACAATATTTGGTTTGATTCTAGATAATGGAAGAAATATCGGTCCACTTATTTCACCTTTTTTTCTTTTTCGTTATTTTTCCTCTAGGAATATTTAAATGTAACACGAATTTCCATTTAGTATGTGTGTGTTGTCTTGTCGAACTGAAAAAACTGACCAGGTGACATAAAGTAGTCTTATTAACATCATGATATTTAACACGCTAAATATAGCGCCATTATACCTGGTGTTATGTGTGTGTTGTCTTGTCGAACGACCAGCTGACATAAAGTAATCTTATTAACATCATGATATTTAACACGCTAAATATAGCGCCATTATACCTGGCGTTATGTGTGTGTTGTCTTGTCGAACTGAAAAAGCTGACCAGCTGACATAAAGTAGTCTTGTCAACATCATGATATGTAACACGCTAAATATAGCGCCATTATACCTGGCGTTATGTGTGTGTTGTCTTGTCGAACTGAAAAAGCTGACCAGCTGACATAAAGTAGTCTTGTTAACATCATGATATTTAACACGCTAAATATAGCGCCATTATACCTGGCGTTATGTGTGTGTTGTCTTGTCGAACTGAAAAAGCTGACCAGCTGACATAAAGTAGTCTTGTCAACATCATGATATGTAACACGCTAAATATAGCGCCATTATACCTGGCGTTATGTGTGTGTTGTCTTGTTGAACTGAAAAAGCTGACCAGCTGACATAAAGTAGTCTTGTCAACATCATGATATTTAACACGCAAAATATAGCGCCATTATACCTGGCGTTATGTGTGTGTTCTCTCGCCTATAAATAACGGGCTCATTGTAGTCATTTTGTGTGCTCAAAATTTACTAAACGCAAATATTTCATTAAAAGAAAGATTTTTTTTACTAAAAGGAAATATTTCACAAATGGCTCAACCTCTTCGTCCACCAATGTGCTACTGTGGAAAAGCATGCGTGATGAACAGTTGCTGGGAAGGTCGTGATGTTGGACGCCGCTACTGGCACTGTATGAACCAGTTGTACAAGGTTCCCGG
>NC_031995.1:2053717-2069254 GCF_001879085.1 Nicotiana attenuata | reverse complement strand
GGTGAAGAAGATGGAGGGTTTTTTTATTAAGGGGTATAACGCCAGGTTTTCTGGCGCTATATCACTGTGTCAGTATATAACGCCAGAAAACCTGGCGCTATATATTAACGGTGCAGTTACCGTTACTATATAGCGCCAGGTTTTCTGGCGTTATATATATTATGGTCACCTTTTTTTTTTTACACTTATTTGTGTTTTTTGAGTCCAAAATAACAACATTTTGGTTCCGGGTAGAGAAAAATGCATTTTTTGAGTTTTAAGAAAAAATGGCAAAGAATGTTGAGAGATTACCAAATATTACATTTGTCACTAAAATGTAGCGAGGCCGGTTGTACTTCGAGCTAGAGGAGTAATACACTAGCACAAAAGAAAAAAGTTTGTTTTGCACAATTTTTAAATCAAAAAAGTTTTGGAAAAGATTGTCCAAACATTACAAAAGTTGAAAAATATTTTGTCAGAATATGTTTTACGATATTTGGTTATAGAGACAAATATTTTGAAAAATATTCTTTGAGGCAATGTTAGCAAATCGGATAAATAGTGATTTGATGAAAGTTTTTAATTGATTGGACATGAATTAATTGATATTCCAACAAAAGCGTATCTGAAGTAAAACTGAAAAAAGTTTATTAGAAAGTTAAATTTAATTGTGTTTGGACATAAAAATACAATTGAAGTTTTGTAAGTGAAAACTAGGGGTGTTCATAAAAACCCGAAAAACCGAACCAAACCGAAAACCAAACCAAACCGACCAAAAAACCCGATACTTTTTGGTTTGGTTTGGTTTTGGGTTTGAATTTTAAAAACCGATCAAATTTGGTTTGATTTTGGTTTTAATCAGAAAAAAACCGAACCAAACCGACTATAGGAGTAGCTATTTTAAATTTATTATTACACCTATATATATGTATATTTTTATATAAAGTTTCAAAAATTTAATGGTAAATGTTAATAGTTTGGACTTTTAGTATAGTTCTTTACCTTTACATTCTAGTTTGATTGGTAGTTTTCTTTTGTTAAGTGTAAGAATCCATTTCGTGTTAAAAATAATATATTTTTAATTGAGTCCTTAAATTATTCATCACTATTTGATTCAATTATCATCAATATATCTTGGTAAATAATAGATTTCGCAAAGGGCAATTTGATAGTATTACGTTGAAAATGTGGTCTCCGGAATATGTGTTTGGTAGTGTATGTCTTATATTTAAGAAAAAACCGACAAATAACCGAAAAAATCGAAAAACCGACATAAACCGAATCGAGAAAAAACCGACTTAATTGGTTTTGTTTGGTTCTAATATTTGAAAAACCGACTTACTTAGTTTGATTTTTTTAAGGGAAAAACCAATCCTAACCGAACCATAAACACCCCTAGTGAAAACTTGAAATGTTCCTTTTTTAGACTACTATTTGGATTTTGTCTCAAATTTAAAAGGTATATGTGAATATAGTCCTTAGAAAATTAATTACCCTTATGGATAACGTTAGACTTGAATTTAACGTCGCTCATACAATTTTCAGTTTGATTTGCCTTACAGACAAAATGTTAGATTCTAATGTTTTAAAGTTGCAGGAACGAAGTGAGGCGTTTTACCTGATACGGGTTAAGGCGTAAGCCTAGAGGCGTTGTGCGTAAGCTATATGGATCTTTAATTTTAAATATTTTATCTATTAATATAAGGTAAAAATTTATCCGTGCCGAGTATTTACACCCAATGTAGTTAAGTTAATCATATAAGACAAACTAAGGTCTATTAGAAGTTTTATTTAAAATAAATAAATAAAAATTAGAAAAGGAAGTAAGTCATATGTAGTAACATAACTTGAGGAAAACTTGTACTAACATAACTTCGAGACACATAGGGTTGCCGTCAACTTCCTCGTTCTTCTTTCTTTTATTCCTAATCTTCTTCAAGTGTTTGGCTAAATTTTGAAGTACTGATTATTTCTGATCTTCTTCGAGCGTAAAGCATACTTTCGAAGTAACAATATATGTAATTGGGAGTTAGATTAAGAGCAATAGCCATGAATGTTCCCGTTCTTTTACGAGTATGTTGCTCAATTAGTTACTAGTATGTTGATCAATTAGTCTTGCACTCTCGGATTTAGGAGGCATAGATCATGATAGTAATTTGTACTTTTTATTGCAAAGTTAAATTTGATACATATTAATAAATGGTGTTCAATGGGGAAAACTTGTATTGATTTGATGGTATGACTTTGTATAATTTTAAATCTCATGCTAGAAATAGTGCTGTCAAAAAATAGAGTTCAGAATGGCCAGTGATACCGTAAAGAGCATAGACTATATATAATATATTAAATATTTAAATATTAGTATTATTTAAGATCATGTGTTAACTATAGTTAAGTATTGATAATTGTAGTTAAATAAAGTAGCATGTGTCATTTGCTTATTGGTTGGATGTAAATATCCGGCGTGAGTAAGTTTTTATCATTAATATAATAAAGAAAAATATTCTAATACTAACTTAAATTTTATTTATAAAAGGGCGAGTCAATTTTATACGCGGTCCAACTAGTTTGTGATTGAGACATAGTCAATGCAGTAAATAGGGTCGATTAGAGAAGCTGCTATTTGGGTAATATGAGTTATAAAATTGGAAGAACAGAGTTAGCCTCAAATTCTTGTACATGTGGCAATTCAAATTGTTTAGGAAGCCGAATATATAGAGAGTGTTTAAATCACAACTAGTACATCTAAAGGTAGCTAATAAATATTAAGTGAGAAAATAATAAAAAGAACACCAAAAGTTTATGAGGTTCGGCAAAATTTGATTTTTGCCTAGTCATCGGACGCAATCAACTCAAACTTTATTTCACTCCAAAAATACAAGTGAAATACTACAAGAGAGAAAGAAGATTCAAATGCCTTAGGAGATAGCAAGTGAGAGATGTTTACAAATAAACAGAACTCTTGCTATTTATAGAAGGAAAATAGCCTTAATAATGTCATGCATGACATAACATTAAATGTGATCATGCAATGTAAATGCATGAAAAAATGCATCTACCAATTTTCTCCAAGAAGGAGACTTCCAAATGTTCACACTTGTTCACCTTAATCTTGTGAAATTCAACAAATCTCCACTTTGGCAAGATTCCACTTTTTCAATTTTCTCTCACTGGTAAATTTTAATTGTGTCTTCAACTTCAAAGTTCAACAATGTTGATCAAGTCCAAACAATGTTGAAACTTGATCGCAGTCACTACTTTTGTTAGTATATCGGCAGAGTTGTCCGTAGTACGAATTTTCTGCATCATGACTCCACCTTCTTCTATAATATCTCATATAAAGTGATATTGAACGTCAATGTGCTTCGTCCTTGCATGATAAACTTGGTTCTTTGCTAATTGTATAGCACCTTGACTATCACAAAATAGTGTGATGCTTTCTTGACCAATACAAGCTCTCTAAGCAACCCTTGAAGCCAAATTGCCTCCTTTACAGCCTCTGTAGTTGCCATGTACCCAATCTCAGTAGTAGACAAAGCAACAATTGACTGCAAAGTAGATTTCCAACTAACTAGTGCATTTGCAAAAGTAAAAATATAACCAGTAGTTGATCTACGCTTGTCCAAACCACCCGCATAATCCGAGTCACAATATCCAACCAGATACTGACTATCTTCCTGCTTAAAAAATAATCCTACATCTACAGTATTACGAATATACCGTAGAATCTATTTTACAGATTGTCAATGCTCCTTTCCTGGATCTTGCATATACCTGCTTACAACTCTGATAGCATGTGAAATATTAGGTCTTGTGCAAACCACTGCATACATCAAGCTACCAACGGCATTCGCATATGGTACCCTTGACATATACTCGTTTCATTCTTCGGTGACATAGCAGCACTAAGCTTAAAGTGAGGAGCAAACGAAATGCTAACCGACTTCGTGTTCTCATTCATTCCAAATTGATCTATTACTCTCTTCAAGTATTCTTTCTGAGATAGATAGAGTTTCTTTGAAAGTCTATCTCCTTTTATCTCCATGCCAAGAATTTTCTTCGCCTCACCCAAATCCTTCATCTCAAACTCCTTTTTTTAGTTGAATCTTCAACTTCTCAATTTCCTCTTAACTTTTTGAAGCTATCAACATATCATCAACATATATGAGAAGACATATGAAGGCTCAGTATTCAAGTTTGCGCAAATACACACAATGATCGTACTTTCTTCTGTACTTCTGCCGCAACATAAACTTGTCAAATCGTTTGTATCATTGTCTAGAAGATTGTTTCAATCCGTACTACGATTTTTCAAGCTTACACATCATATTTTCTTTTCCAGCAACTTTGAATCCTTCTGGCTGAGTCATAAAGATTTCCTCTTCCAAATCTCCATGTAAAAATGCAGTTTTTACATCTAATTGAACTAGTTCCAAATTCAAATATGCTACCAAAGCTAGCAAAATTCTAATGGGGGAGTGTTTCACGACCGGAGAAAACACCTCATTATAATCAATTCCCTCCTTTTGAGCGTATCTATTGGCCACGAATCTTGCTTTGTAGCAAATATCTTCTTGGTTAGGAAATCCTTCTTTCTTTTCAAATACCCATTTGCACCCAATTAATTTAATGCCCTTCGGGAGATTGGCCAAGTTCCATGTGTGATTCTGATGAAGGGGCTACATTTCTTAATTCATGGAAATCCTCCACTTATATTCTTCTGAATTTTGGACTGCATCTTTATAAGTGGTTGGAATACCATCAGCTACAATTAAGGCTGCACAAGCCACCGTCTCTATGAGACGAACGGGTTTCTTTATTGTTCTTTTTGGCTTGTTGGTTGCTATTAATTCAAGTTGTTGTTGAGTTTCCTGAGTTGGAATCTCCCTCTCCACTGTCTCTTCTTCCATAGCAAAATCTTCTATTGTTTCCTCGTTTTCTTCCTGTGTTGGGAAAATTAATTTTCCCTCGAACTCCACCTGCTTTGAAGCACCATCAGTTTGTTTGACATCTCTGTCACCTTATATGTTATGGCAAATTCATCAAAGGTATCATCTCTGCTTAATATAATTTTTCTTGTCTCTGAAAACCATAAGCGGTATCCTTTGACTCCAGAAGTAATCTCCATAAATATAGCTTTCTTTGCTCTCAGATCCAATTTTGACTCTTTCACATGATAGTATGCAATTGAGCCAAATACATGTAAAAAAACTATAATTTTCAGCAGGTTTTTCATACCATTTTCAAATGGTGT
Organism: Nicotiana attenuata; assembly: GCF_001879085.1. Classification (NCBI taxonomy): domain Eukaryota; kingdom Viridiplantae; phylum Streptophyta; class Magnoliopsida; order Solanales; family Solanaceae; genus Nicotiana; species Nicotiana attenuata. The sequence goes on along the minus strand of NC_031995.1, from coordinate 2,064,021 downwards.
CTTGCCACCAATAGCGGCTGATGGTAGACGATTAATGAGGTGGCATGCATATGTTATTGCCTCAGCTCAAAATTCTTTGTTGAAGCCAGCATTGGACAACATACACCGAACCTTCTCCAGCAAAGTCCGGTTCATACGTCCTGCCACTCTATTCTGTTGTGGTGTATTTATCACGGTGAAATGTTTCAAAATGCCATCATCTTCACAAATCTTATTGTAAAGAGCATTTTTGTATTTTCTACTGTTGTCTGTGCGAAGACACTTTATCTTTCTGCTTGTTTAAGTCTCACGTTGTCTTCCATATGAGAAAAATTCCCAACACCTCATCTTTGGTTTTCATCGTATACACCCACACTCGCTGGAAAAATTCATCAACAAAAGGTTACAAAGTAATGTTTCCCACCTAATGAAGGTGTTTTGGAAGCAACCAAACATCAGATTGAACTTAATCCAAAATACCTTTAGTATTATGGATAGTTGTTCCAAATTTAACCCTTTTCTGTTTCCCCTTGACACAATGCTCGCAAAACTCCAAATTTCAAGTAATTACTCGTTTTAACAATCCTTGATCTTATAAAATTTTCAAGAATTTTCCTCCAGCATGTCCCAAGCGCATGTCCCATAGCTTGGTTGCTTTTGCCTCATTGTCGTCACTGGATGTCATTGTTGTTGTCCTAATAACCGTACTACCGTGATAGTGGTACATGTTATTATTTTGCCCAATTCCCTTCATCACCACTATTGCACCAGAGCATATTCTCATTATCCTATTTTCTGTAACGACTTTGAACCCCTTTGACTCTAGGGCTCTTACAAAAATGAGATTTTTCTTCAATTCCCATATGTATCAAACATCTTTTAATGTTCTGATCAATCCATCATGGTTTCTTAGTCGGATTGAACCAATAACATATGTGGTAAAAGGATTGTTATTTGCGGTGTGAATAACTACACATTCTCCTTCTTGAAAATCAACGAACCTATCCTGGTTGGGACACATATTATAGCTACAAGCTGAATCCATCAACCATATGTCACATGGTTTGAATGGCTCAGTTGTAACTACTAAGAAATTAGAGTCGTCACAATTAGCTACATTTGAATACATGGCAGCCTTCCCATTGGTAGGTTTGGCCTTGTTTTTCAACTTTGGACAGTCTTTCTTCCAGTGCTCCTTTTCTCGACAAAAGGTGCATTCAGCTTTGCTGGGTCTAGATCTTGACTTTGATCTTCCTTTCTTCGTTCTCATATGGTTTTAAGAACGACCTCTCACGACCAGTGCTTCTTCTTCCCCACTCTTTTGTTTTTCTCTCTTTCTTTGTTCATAGCTGTACAAGGCAGAACAAACTTCTTTGAAAGATACTTCATCATTCCTATGAAGTAGAGTTGTTTCGAGGTGCTCGTACTCAACGGGAAGTGAACTTAATAACATTAAGGTCATATCTCCATCACTAAAAGTCATATCCATATTCTGCAAATATGTCGCCAACTTATTAAAGATGGTGATATGATCATTCATTGCAGTATCAGGAACATATGTGAAGCGTAACCGTCTTTTTTTCATGTAAAGTTTATTTTGACTATTTTTCTTCAAGAATTTATCCTCCAATGCATTCCACAATTCACTTGCAGAAGTTTCTTTTGTGTATGGATACTTCTGTTCTCTTGCGAGGTAAGATCGAATGGTACCACAAGCAACGCGGTTGATAATCTTCCAATCTTCTTCTCCGATATTGTCTGTTTTTTTTTTCTTATATGGTAATATCTAGCCCTTTTTGAAAAGGACATCAAGAACCTCAGCTTGCCACATCCAGAAATGTCTTGACCCGTCAAAAATTTCAACTGCAAATTTCGCATTTAACATAAATCTTGTCATAAGTGAAGATGCCAACGACGTATTACTGACACCCGATGTGGACTCTTCATTTTTATTATCTCCCATTTTTGCTACAGATACTATTTATTTGCTGACAGTACGGAACACCAAAGTAATTCTTTTTGGATGTGGAAGTTCAGACTATGCTGCAACCACAAAGCATACTCAGATTGAACCTTGACTCGGATACAAATTGTTACGGAAGCAAAATATATAGAGAGTGATTAAATTACAACTACTATATCTAAAGGTAGCTAATAAATAGTAAGTGAGATAATAATAAAAAGAAAACCAAAAGTTTACGAGGTTCGGCAAAATTTGGTTTTTGCCTAGTCTTCGGACACAATCAACTCAAACTTTATTTCACGCCAAAAATACTAGTGAAATACTACAAAAGAGAGAGAAGATTAAAATGCCATAGGAGATAAGAAGGCAAGTGAGAGATATTTACAAATGAACAAAACCCTTACTATTTATAGAAGGGAAATGGCCTTAATAATGTCATGCATGACATCATATTAAGTGTGATCATGCAATGTACGTAAATGCATGAAAAAATACATCTACCAATTTCCTCCTAATATGAGGCTTTCAAATGTTCACATTAGTTCACATTAATCTTGTCAAATTCAACACAAATATCTATGTCGCAATTATTTCTTAGCTCTAGAGTGCAGATAAATCTGCGCGTACTACGTATCAGATAGTGTTGTTAGAAAATACAATTTTCAGAAGAATCAACAAAGAACTGAATCAAATAAAAGATATGCCATATATATATATATATATTACGTATCATTATATACATATACAAGTTCACTCGAGTTATGTAAACAAGAATGATGCCACATACGGTTGAGTTTTGGCAAACCGCGTGACCCAAACTAGTTGTAAGAAAATACAGCAAAAACACATATGGTCACTCAACCCTTGTCAGATGGCAATAAGTACAAAAATTGAAGTGTTTGAAGCACGTATCTTCAATCATCATCCTCGTCTTCCTCATCTTCATCATCTTCCTCCTCCTCTTCTTCTTCACCCTACATATTTGTCGAGCACTAGTAAGTCCGATATGAAACATAGGTTTTGTAGAATTGAAGCATACATTTCCTGATCTATTACAACAACTAATTGAAGCTGGGTGGGATACAAATAATTTATGTTTAAAGTTCCCGAAAGAAATGTCGATTGAGGAGCTTCCTGAAGGTACAAGAGGGGGTGAATTGCTTATTTTTAATAAATTTTATAAGTAGTTGACTAGTTTATCAATTAGTCGACTTGAAATAAGAACATTATAATAATAATAAATGCAGGAATTAAAGACACCAGAATTTTTATACTGGTTCGGATTCAATGTGAATCCTAGTCCAGTTCCCTTGGGTTTCAAGGGTGTGCTCTTTCAGTGATTGATGTTTCTTGAGTACAGAATGAATGGCGTAGCTTTACACCAATAGTTCAATCTCTATGTCTCTATTATTTTCTTGATACAATGCCTCACCAGTGTTTATCTCTTTTTCTTCTCTCACTAGTTACACAACAGATCTAATGAAACTACAACGCTTGTTTGGAGTAGAACAAAAAGAGTGTAGATGGTTCGATCAAAGAATATAGAATATAATATTACGTCAGGAGCATATGTGTGTGTGTATATATATATATATATATATATATATATATATATATATATATGAGGTCTTCACAAATCTTGAGAGATTGCAAACCCAAGGGAGTTGATCCTTGAAAGGAATCCTAGATTGATTCTTTCCAAGAATAAGGTTATGTTCCCGTTGATCTTCCTTGATTAATGGCTTTGATGAACTTTCCGTCTTCTAGGCGTATCTGCTGGATCCCTTGATTTTCGCGTTCATTAATTTATCGTGATGTTGATTCCCTTCGATTTCGAGACCTTCCAGTAATAGCTTCCATCAATCTCTAATTGATTTCTCTTGCTAGATTTCCGCTACTTCTTCATTGCTGATCATTGATTATTTTCCTTTTGCTTCCGTCAATCTTCAATTGACTTTATACTGCATCTTCCTTTTTGCATCGCAGATCATTAAGTCATGTTGCTTGATCTATTTCTAACTAGTACGGCTTCTTTATTTCCTTGAGTCCTTGTGATCCTACATCAATTATAATATATTATTTTTCATCTTTGAAAATTATAACTAACAATCTCCCCCTTTTTGATGATGAAAAAAGTAATATATATATATATATATATATATATATATATATATATAAACAACAGTTGACTTTCCTGTAGTCGACTCCCCCTCAATGAGTGTGATGACATGCAGTCGACTCCTCCTTAATGATCTACAGTCGACTCCCCCTCAATGAGTGACTCCCCCTTAATGAGTGCGACAGTGTTCAGTTGACTCCAACCTTGTACCTACAAAATATGTATAGCCTTTCTCCCCCTTTTTTGACATCAGCAAAGAGGGGATATAAACACGCATATTATAGATACTAGGGCAAATTTTATAGGCATGATAGGCATGCAGAGTTATAGCAAAATAAAGCAAAAAAACATCCAACGACTGGTTATCCAGTTCATAATAGCAAAACACAAAAAATTGTTTGAAACTTCCACACTAACGATGCAAGAAGCAAGTGAGAGTGTTGCAAATTGCCTCCTTCAATTGTTCAAAGCTGGCATTGGTTGAGATTGTCACCCCATCAATCCTGTCGTGTACTTCCTTGAATGCTTTTACTGCGTTTTCTTTCAGTCTAAGAATTGCAACTCTTATCTTTGAAACATTAGATCCTGTCTCCTTGGAGATTGCATGGATGTCCCAACAGTAGACTGAGTGGTAGCAAGGAGATCCTTTGATGATGGTCAGCTTGTTGTCAATGGCAGTCAGTTTCTCAGCAAGATCAGGATCACTTACACTGTGATGGGAAACAGAGGCTTTGGTCTTGGGATCAGGTTGAACATGCTTGACTTCACCTTCTTGTTTATTAACCCGGGAGCCCTTTACACACTCATATCCCATACTAGCAAATGCCCAAGAATTGTAGGATTTTGAAATAGAGATGAAGGGGAATTATAGATGTTGTGAGCTTCTAGGATGTGAGTGATAGCCACACTAGAGGGCAAACTGGTGGGATCATCAGCACTTTCTATCATGAAGTTTATGACCCAAGAGGATAATTTAACCTTGAGTTTGGTCACAAGAAAGGTATCTCATTGAGAGAAGGTGAAGAAGGATATAGTATGAGAAAGCAGAGTAGTTGCAACAATGTGGGCTAGAACTCGAGTTTCAAAGCTAACATCACTGGGACATAACTGGTTAGAGAGGAATTTGGATGGACACCCAGCAATATAACGTTTCGCTTGATCAAAGTAGATTTCAAAATCATCAGGCCAAGAGTTTTTGAAAAGCATGGGAAAATCAGAGCACTTACACTGAAAAATTGAGTCGAACATGGCACAATCAAGAACAATGCGTTTACTTAAGACTAGGGATTCCAACTTGTCAGAATTGCTAGAATGAAGATTTGCATAAAACATTCTTACCAAGGGTTCATAGACTTTAGGAGGGGAACAGAGAGGAATTTTGACCATCTTTGGAAAACAATCAAATTCTTTAGCTTACAGTTTAGAGCTTCCATGTCATCAAGGTTGACTACTCTGCCATGAGCGATTGGATTGTCTTTCAAAGCAACGAAGAAATCCCTGTTTGGAGTATCCCAGAAATTGAGGTCAAATTCTAAGGAACTTGAAAGATCTATTTTGGATTTCTTGGGTGTAAAAGATTCAGGACGGTCTTCCAAAGGCCTTTTTCCTAGGGCTTTTTCTCCTAAGTGATGAGAGTGATCTGAAAATTCTGCCTGAGAAGAGGCGAAACCTTCTGAGTTGTCAGACCCTAGGTCTACTTGTTCAGGAGGCTGAGAACAGGGCTTTCCTCTGGAACGAGTACTTTCCTGGTGGAGGCAGAGGAATTTTTGGAGTGTTTGTCCATGGAATAAGTTATTGGGAGAGAGATTGAAGGGTTTTTGAGCGATGAGAACAATGGGGATTGAAAGAAGTGGTTCATAGATTAAAAGGGGATTCTGACGGTTGAGTACAAGAAAGGAAAGGGTGTCAGTGATCAGTCGTGATAATTGATTTTCCTTTGTTGAAAGCAACTGATGGGAAAAGAGAGGGAAATCAGAGCCGCTACATTAATGAATATAAACAGGCAAAATTAAAACATTAGGCATACAAGACTTACAAATATCACATAGGTCCTAATATTAATGATTAAGAGAAATAATGCCAAGTAATTCTCTAAAGAGCAAAATCTATCTTCAAGTAAGGGCTTAGTGAAAATATCTAATAATTGATCAGTAGTCCCAACAAATGATAATTCTATATCTCCCTTAAGAACATGATCTCTAATGTAATGATGTTTGATGTCTATATGCTTAGCCCTAGAGTGATGCACATGATTCTTTGAAAGACATATGGCACTAGAATTATCATAGAATATTTGAATAGGTTTAAAGAATAGTTCATAGTCACCCAATTGATGATACATCCATAATAACTATGCACAACATTGTCCAATGGAGATATATTCAACCTCCATTGTGGATAGTGCAACTGATCCTTATTTCTTACTGTTCCAAGATATCAGTGCTTTTCCAAGTAATTGACATGTTCCGCTGGTGTCACGATCCCAGTTTGCCCTCCATGAACTGTCGTGATGGCACCTAGTATCTACGACTAAGTAAGCTTAACAATTTGCGGAAAAAGGAAACGAAAGATAAAACCAACTAAAAACTGCAGAATAAACATAAATTGAACGTTTAAGATGCCGCTCGGCATATACAATAAAAACTCTCAAACTGAAATAACTCCCAAAACCCGGAATCTCATGAAATCACAAGCTAAGGATATTACATAGTGTTCTCACTCCAGAATATCTAAATCAAAGTGAATACAGAAGGGCTATAACTACTAGAGAGAATGGAAAGGGACTCCTCAGTCTGCGGACGCGGCAGATATACCTCAAAGTCTCTGGAGAATTGCCTCACCTCAAGGATGATAGGGCTGAGCCAAAGAACCTGGATCTGCACATGAAAAACATGCGCAGAGAGGGCATGAGTACACCATAGCGGTACTCAGTAAGTGCCAAGCCTAACCTCGGTCGGGTAGTGACGAGGAAAGTTAGGGCCTTACTGATTATAAATGAAAAAGAGTATAGAATATGACAGTATAATTAAGTGCTAACAGTATGAAGTAACACAGGGTAATAAGAATAACTACAACTACAGCAAAGAGAGACAACACAGAGAGAATATAACTCCACAAAGCAATAGCAAACGGGGATCTCCCAGGATACCGTCCTGTAGTCCCCAAATGTAAATATCCAATGGATCTCCCGGGTGTCGTCTCGTAGTCCAACTCATAGTGCGCGGGGAACTATCAGAATCCTAATCCGTAGTCCCAAATGTAAATACTCAGTACTGGGGGAATCTACCGGGTGCAGTCCCGTAGTTCCAAGATAAATGTGCAGGGGGATCTACCGGAATACAAATCCGTAGTCCCAAAGTAAACATGCAGGGGGATCTCTCGGGATACCCTCCCGTAGTCCCAAAATAAACACACAGCAGCAACACGAAGAATATTCATTTCAATCCAAATTTCGTACCGAGGTAAAACAGGTATTTCTAACCTAGCATGCTGCACAGAATTCAATTAAAGTAGTTTGAGCAAGTAAGGCAATTAAGTCAATTAGACATGCTCCCTTAAGCTAATAGTAGGCTAAATTGAAAGTAGTATAAAGAGGGAAAGAAAACACAGTTATAGTTACTTAATGAAAAAAGGATTTTCAACGACTAGAACAAGTACACACTTGTCACCTCACGTACAAGGCATTTCACATATCAACAATACCAAATCCTAAGGGGAGTTCCCCCACACAAGGTTAGGCAAGCCACTTACCTCGAACCAGCTCAATCAACTCGAAACCACGTTCTTGCCACGAGTACCCGACTCCAAATGGCCCAAATCTATTAAAGTAATTGCATAATGTAAATATAACTTCAAGTAACTAATTCAACTAATTAATTCTAAGCTAATACGCGAAATTAGGAAAAATGACCAAAACACCCCCGGGCCCACGTCTCGGAATCGGGTAAAATTTACAAATTCGGAATCCCCACACTCTCACGAGTTCAGTCATACCAAAAGTACCAAAATCGGACCTCAAATGGTCCCTCAAATCACCACTCAAAGCTCTCCAATTAACCAAGCCCTAACCCCCAATTTACCACTGATTTTCCTTCAAATTTCATGCTTACAATGATAAAAATCACCATAATAACGAGCTTAAGGACCAAAGACCTTACCTCAATGAATCCCTCCGAAAATCTCCCTTGAAAATGCCCTCCAAAGCTACACCCTAAATGAAAAATTGAGAGAAATGGTCAAAAATCGCGAAGGGTGGAATTTATAGTTTCTGCCCTAACAAAACTGCACCTGCGGTTAAATAGTCGCACCTGCGGACCCGCACTTGCGGTCCAAGGTGCGCACCTGCGAACTTCACTTAAAACACCAGGGCCGCACCTGCGCAAGAAATCCCATATCTACGCAATCGCAGGTGCGACCAGGACCTCACTTCTGCAATCCCAGCCTGCCCCTCTCTTGGCCGCATCTGTGGTCCCCTAGCCGCAGGTGCGGTTATGACAGCAACAGAACTCCTTCAGCTGCCAAACTCAACTCAAAATCACCCGTTAACCACCCGAAATCACCCCGAGGCCCCCGGGACCTCAACCAAAGGCACGAGCAAGTCATATACCACCTTCCAAACTTGTACCGATCCTCAAAACACCTAAAACAACATCGAAACATCGAATTAACCATGGATTCAAGCCTAAAAACTCTAAAGACTCCCGAATTACGCTTTCAATCAAAAAGTCTATCAAACCTCGTCCGAATGACCTGAAACTTTGCACACACATCCCAAACGACACAACGGACCTACTGCGACTTCCGAAACTCCATTCCAACCCCGATATCAAAATCTCACTACCGAAACGGAAACTTCAAAAATTCAACTTTCGGCATTTCAAGCCTAATTAAGCTACGGGCCTCCAAAACACAATTTGAACACGCCCCTAAGCCCGAAATCACGCAATGGAGCTAACAGAACCGATGGAATTCCATTCCGAGGCTGTCTTCACCCTGTTCCGACTATAATCCAAAAGCTTAAACTCTCATTTAGGAACTAAGTGTCCCAAAACACTCCGAAATTCAAAACGAACCTTCCCGACAATTTACAATAGCAGAAACAAACACGGGGAATGCAGTTTATAGGGGATGGGGGCGTTTATTCTTAAAACGACCGGCCGGGTTGTTACATCCTCCCCCTCTTAAAACATTCGTTCGTCCTCGAACGAGCATAGAGACATACCTGAAGTAGTGAAAAGATGAGGGTAACGGCTGCGCATATCCTGCTCGGTCTCCCAAGTCGCCTCCTCGACCTGTTGACCCCGCCACTGAACCTTCACTGATGCAATGTTCTTTGACCTCAACTTTCGAACCTGCCTGTCCAATATTGCCACCGGCTCCTCAAGATAGGATAGATCCTTGTCCAACTGGACTGAATTGAATTCCAACACGTGTGACGGATCTCCGTGATACTTCCGGATCATCGAAACATGAGATACCAGATGAACTCCTGCCAAGCTGGGAGGTAAGGCAAGCTCATAAGCAACCTCCCCAACACGTCTCAATATCTCAAAAGGACCAATAAACCTCGGACTCAACTTCCTTTTCTTCCCAAATCTCATAACGCCCTTCATAGGCGAAACCCGAAGCAAGACCCACTCTCCAACCATATAGGAAACATCACGAACCTTACGGTCCGCATAACTCTTCTGTCTAGACTGGGTTGTACGGAGTCTATCCTGAATTACCTTAACCTTCTCCAAAGCATCCTGAACCAAGTCTGTGCCCAATAATCTAGCATCACCCGGCTCAAACCAACCCACAGGGGATCTACACCGCCTACCATACAAAGCCTCATATGGTGCCATGTGAATGCTGGACTGATAGCTATTGTTGTAGGCAAACTCCGCCAGTGGCAAGAACTGATCCCAAGACCCTCCAAACTCTATCACACACGCACGGAGCATATCCTCAAGAATCTGAATAATGCGCTCGGACTATCCGTCCGTCTGGGGGTGAAATGCTGTGCTCAACTCCACCCGAGTACCTAACTCATGTTGTACGGCCCTCCAGAACCGTGATGTGAACTGAGTACCTCTGTCTGAAATGATGGAAACTGGAATACCATGCAGACGGACAATCTCTCGGATATAAATCTCCGCCATCCGCTCGAAACGAATAAAAGTAGTAACACAATAGGAAAATGAAAAGTGCGCGGACTGGTCAGCCGATCCACAAACTCACCCAAAAATCGGGACACTCGAA
>NC_031995.1:2045729-2053697 GCF_001879085.1 Nicotiana attenuata | reverse complement strand
TTCGGTACACGCCGACTCCAACAACTCCAACCTAAGTGCTATCGTAACTTCTTAAAAGTCCGTGGGAGTCCAACTACGAAGTCCATGGTGATCCTTTCCCACTTCCACTCCGGAATCTCTATCTGCTGAAGCAACCCACCCGGTCTCTGGTGCTCATACTTTACCTACTAACAATTGAGGCACCGAGCTACGAACCCAACTATATCCTTTTTCTTCCGCCTCCACCAATAGTGTTGTCTCAAATCCTGGTACATCTTCGCGGCACTCGGATGAATGGAATATCGCGAATTATGGGCCTTCTCTAGAATCAACTCCCGAAGCCCATCAACATTAGGTACACAGACCCGGCCCTGCATCCTCAATACCCCGTCATCACCAATGGTCACATCTCTAGCATCTCCGTGCAAAACCTTATCCTTGAGGACAAGCAAATGAGGGTCATCATACTGATGCTCCCTGATATGATCAAATAAGGAAGACCGAGAGACCACGCAAGCCAGGACTCGACTGGGCTCCGAAAGATCAAATCTCATAAACTGGCTAGCTAAGGCCTGAACATCCATCGCCATGGGCCCTCTCCACTGCTGGTAAATAAGCCAAACTCCCCAAACTTTCCGCCCGGCGACTCAAAGCATCGGCCACCACATTGGCCTTGCCCGGGTGATACAAGATAGTGATATCATAGTCCTTCAACATCTCTAACCACCTCCTCTGGCGCAAATTAAGATCCTTTTGCTTGAATAGGTGCTGCAAACTCCGATGATCAGTATAAATATCACAGGAACACCGTACAAATAATGACGCCAGATCATCAAGGCGTGAACAATAGCGGCTAACTCGAGATCATGGACAGGATAATTCTTCTCATGTACGTTCAACTGTATGGACGCGTAGGCAATCACCCTACCGTCCTGCATCAATATCGCTCCAAGGCCAATCCTCGAGGCATCACAATAGACAGTATAAGACCCCGAACCTGTAAGCAATATCAAAATTGGGCTGTAGTCAAAGCTGTCTTGAGCTTTTGGAAGCTCGACTCACACTCTTCCGTCCATTGGAACGGAGCACCATTCTGGGTCAACCTGGTCTGGGCCAAGCCAAGCCAAGAAAACTGCAGATCTCTATAGCTGAGGATGGTCTGGGCCAACTCTGCACTGCCTCCACTTTCTTTGGATCCACCCGTATACCCTCACTCGATACCACGTGACCCAAGAAAGCCACGGAATCCAACCAAAACTCACATTTTGAGAACTTTGCCTATAACTTCTTTTACCTCAAAGTCTGAAGCACTGTCCTCAGGTGCTGCTCATGATCTTCCTGACTCCTAGAGTATACCGGAATATCATCAATAAAGACAATGACGAACGAGTCAAGATATGGCTGGAACACACTGTGCATCAAATGCATAAAGGCTGCTGGGGCATTGGTCAGCCCAAATGACATAACAAGGAACTTGTAATGACCGTACCGAGTCCTGAAAGCAGTTTTCGGGATATCTGGATCCCGAATCTTCAACTAATGGTAACCTGAACGCAAGTCAATCCTAGAAAATACTCGTGCACCCTGTAACTCGTCAAACAGATCATCAATACAAGGCAAAGGATAACGGCTCTTCACTGTAACCTTGTTCAATTGGCAATAATCAATGCACATACGCATAGAACCATCCTTTTTCTTCACAAACAAGACATGAGCACCCCAAAGTAATACACTGGGCCGAATAAAACCCTTATCAAGCAATTCCTGTAACTGCTCCTTCAACTCCTTCAACTCAGGAGGAGCCATACGATACAGAGGAATAGAGATGGGCTGAGTGCCAGACAACAGATCAATGCCAAAATCAATATCTCTATCGGGTAGCATACCCGGAAGATCGGCTGGAAACACATCAGGGAAGTCCCGTACTACTGGAACTGAATGAACTGTAGGGTATCAATACTGACATCTCTCACATAAGCTAGATACGCGTCACACCCCTTCTCAACCATACGCTAAGTCTTAAGGAATGAAATAACTCTACTAGAAGTATGATCTACGGTGCCCCTCCACTCTACTCGGGGTACACCTAGCATAGCCAGCATCACGGTTTTGGCGTGACAATCAAGAATAGCATAATGGGGCGACAAACAGTCCATGCCCAAGATAACATCGAAATCTACCATGCCGAGCAATAACAAATCGGCTCTGGTCTTAAAACCACTAAGAGCAATCAAACACGATCGATAAATGCAATCCACAACAAGAGAATCTCCCACAGGAGTAGAAACATAAACAGGGGAACTCAAAGAATCCCGAGATACACCCAAATGCGGGGCAAAATAAGAGGACACATAAGAATAAGTGGAGCCTGGATTGAATAAAACCGATGCATCTCTATGATAAACCATGACAATACCTGTGATGACAGAATCGGAGGCAGCAACCTCGGTACGGGCAAGAAGGGCATAATATCTAGCCTGGCCTACCCCTCTAGGGCGACCTCTACCTCCCTGCCCTCCATCTCTAGCTGGCTGAGCAGGTGGAGTAGCAACTGGTGCTGTAAGCATAGCCTGAGAACTCTGCGGGGGCACGCTGTGGCTGAGAAATCTACGGAGGTGCACCCCTCATAAGCCTGGGGCAATCCCTTACCATATGGCGTATGTCACCATACTCAAAACAAGCTCTTGGAGGACGTGGTGGTTGTGACTGGCTCGGGCCAGGTTTGCTGGACTGACCACTGAAAGCACCCCGTGCAGGAGGTGCACTAGATACCGGAGGTGCATAATAAGGCTCCTGAGGTCTGGGAGAAGCTGGAATACTACTGGCTACTGGAAGAGCTGAATGAACAGGGCGACTCATATAACCCCTACCATGACGAACTGCAGCTGGAGCACGGGCACCAGAATAATAGCCCGACTCTCGAGACCTCTTGGCCTCCCTCTCCTTTCTATCCCGAGCATGCATACCCTCCACTCTCCTAGAAATGTTCACCACCTGCTGATAAGAAATATCCATCTCCAACTCACGGTCCATGCTAGACCTGATGCTGGGAATGAGTCCCTCAATAAACCGGCAAACTCTCTCACGAACTGTAGCAACCAAGGCTGGTGCATGCCTAGCCAAGTCAGTGAAACGAACAACATACTATGAAATAGTCATGGTGCCCCGGCGCAAATGCTCAAACTCTGCGCGCCACGCGTCCCTGAGGCTCTTAGGAACAAACTCTCTCAGGAACATATCTGAAAATTGAGTCCAAGTAAGGGATGCTGCCTCAGCTGGACTGTCCAACTCAAAAGTACGCCACCACTGATAGGCGGCTCCTTGAAGCTGGAAGGCAGTGAAAGAAACCCCACTCGATCCTGATATACCCATAGTGCGGAGGATACGGTGGCACTCCTCTAGAAATCCCAAGGCATCATCTGATGCTAAACCACTGAATACAGGAGGCTTATACTTCTTGAACCTCTTAAGCCTCCGCTGCTCATCCTCGGAAGCCGCTGTCCTGTCCTCGGGCTGATCTGGGACTGCAGGTGGTACATGAATAATCTCTAGGACCTGATCAACTTGCACTCGCTGCTCAGGAGTGCGGGCGGTGGGAGTCTGTGCTCCTCCTCCGACCTGAGATGTGGATACAGCAAGGGGAAGCAACCCTGCCTGAGCTAGAGTGGTGTACATGCTAATGAACTGTGCAAGAGTCTCCTGAAGAGCTGGAGTGATAGTACCAGTAGGCGTATCAGGCACCTGGGCTCCGACGGGAACTGCTGGTGGCTCCTCGGCAGCAGCTCGCACGGGTGCTCTGGCTGCATCAAGGGCGCATCCTCGTCCTCTACCCCGGCCTCGACCTCTGACGGCTCCAGTAGGGGGCGCAGGTGCCTAATCATCACTGGTAGCACGTTGTCACGACCCGAAATTCCCACCCTTAGGGGTCGTGATGGTGCCTACTCGTGGAAGCTAGGCAAGCCAAGAACCTTTGCATACATTAACCTATTTCGTTTTATACATGATTAAACAACTAAATTATCAATGAATAAGCAGTTAAAAGACAATGAAAAATAAAATTTAGCGGAAGTCTGAACTAAATATAGAAACAGCGTCTAGAAAGCCAATACAAGTCTCTACCCAGCACCTGGTGTCACAACAATACACGAACTGTCTAGGATTACTACAAATAAGAGTTTGAAATAAAGGACATAGTCTGTCTCGAATACAAGTGTCAACATAACATGAAAACTGAAAGAAGAGACGCTGGGCCTGCGGATGCCAGCAAGGCTACCTCGGAGTCTCGTGGACTGAAGGTCGGCTCCCTAACTACTGCTGTGCACCGTAAGCTGCTCCAAAAGCTGGGTCTGTGCAAAAGAGCACAGAGTGTAGCATCAGCACAACCGACCCCATGTGCTGGTAAGTGCCTAGCCTAACCCCGGCGAAGTAGTGACGAGGCTAGACCGGACTACCACATAAACCTATGCAGTTATATATATACATATACAGCGGAATCGAAATACAAGGACAAGTAATCAATGTGGGAGGGGGAGCATGCTATGGGGGAAATAACAATTTCAAGTAAAAGTCGTCCAGTAACGAAGGAAATAACACAGCTCATAAATTAATAAAGAAACAGAAAGCAACAAGTGCACGGCATCACCCTTCATGCTTTTACTCTCATCCTCACCAAGCAATGATATAAATAAGTGTGCACGGCATCACCCTTCGTGCTTTTACTCTCTTTCCTCACATATAATCAATAGAATGGCACGAAATGGTACATCGTGCGGCACGGCATCACCCTTCGTGCTTTACTCTCTTTCCTCACAATAGGCAAACAATGCACGGCATCACCCTTCGTGCTTTACACTCTTTCCTCACCATAAACAAACAATGCACGGCATCACCCTTCGTGCTTTAACACTCTTCCTCACCAAAACAACAATCACAAACAAGGGGCAAGGGAATAAACAAAAAAATAAAAGAAATCCCGGCAAGGGAACACAATTAAACAATTAAATCCCAACAAGGGTACAACATCAATAATCTCAACGTCCCGGCAAGGGAAAATACTCAATAAACAACAATATCCCGGCAAGGGAACAATTTAAATACTCTTTCTCTTCCTTTCACTTTTATTTCATATCTCACTTTGCCACTTGAGCCAATGCTCCAAAGGTTTCAACCATTTCATGTACGTTAATAATTGAAATATAACTTGAGCAAATGCTCCTCGTTGTTCATAGGTCACAATTTCCTTTCACAAGCTTTTCACAACAAATAGGAATCATCACCAAGGCAAGAGAAATACGACGAAATTAAGATATTCGCAATTTAAAGACTCACGGTCATGCTAGACACCAACATATAGATACTCGTCACCATACCTATACGTCGTACTCAACAAGAAGCAATTAGCAAATAAGACTCAACTCCTAGTCCCTCAAGCTAGGGTTAGACCAAACACTTACCTCAAACTTCCACGACCAAGTCAATCCTCAATAACCACCTTTCCTCTCCAATTTGGCTCCAAAACAATCGTATCTATACAATTATGATTTCAATACATCAATAAATGCTAAACAACAGGAACCCAATGCCTAACTATAGCTTTTCCATCATATTTCCCAAAAACTCAAAAATTCAACCCCGGGCCAGCTTGGTCAAAACACGAGGTTCGGACCAAAATCAAATCCCCCATTCACCCACGAGCCTAAATATATAATTTGTTTCCAAATTCGACCCCAAAACGAGGTTTAAATCAAGAAAAACCAAAAAGCCCTAACTCTACCCAAACACCCAATTTTCTACCTTAAATCACATGTTTTAGGCCTAGGATATCAATAGATATTGAAGGAAATGGAAGGAAATAAGTTAAGAATTACTAACTCAAGAGGTTTTGATGAAGAATCGCTCCAATGGTCGCCTAAGAGCTTGGAGAAGAAAGGTTTTGTGAAAATTTTAATGAATCCCGTAATGAAACTGTTCTGGAATTTTAAAATTTAACTGGGCGAAATTTCTCATCGCGTTCGCAACAGTCTTGTCGCGTTCGCGGTGAGTAACACTTAACAGGCTATCGCGATCGCGATAATAGGAACGCGAACGCGAATAGTAAAAATTTTGTGGTCCAGAAATTGGTCTATGCGAACACGTGGGCCAGCACGCGAACGCGAAGAGGAAGTCCTGCAAAGCTACGCGAACGCGATGAAGAAAGGAAGACTCAGCCCTCAGCGTGCTGGGATGCGAATGCGAAGAAAGGAAAAATTGAAGCTTCGCGAACGCGGGAGATGTGACGCGAACGCGAAGAAGGAATGGGGTCTGCAACAGCTGAAGCCAAATCTGTAAATTTTCTAAGTCAAAACTATTCCGAAACACACTCCGAAACACTCCCGAGCCCTCGGGGCTCCTAACCAAGCACATGAACTCACTCAACATCATCATACGAACTTAACCGTGCGATCAAATCGCCTAAATAACATCATTATCAACAAATTAAACCTCAAATTCAAGGCATTTTCCAAAACTTCATCAAGTTTTAAATTTAGGATTTCAAGTCCGAAACACGTCAAACGACGTTCAATTTCAACCAAATTTCACAGGAAGGACTTAAAACATATATGAGACCTGTACCGGGTGCCGGAACCAAAATACGGGCCCGATACCGTCGCTTTCTAATCAAATTTCATTTCCAATTTCCTTAAACAATTTCAAAAAACAATTTTACAAAAAAATTCATTTCTCGGGCTTGGGACCTCGGAATTTGATTCCGGGCATACGCCCAAGTCCCATATTTTCCTACGGACCCTCCGGGACCATCAAATCACGGGTCCGGGTCTGTTTACCCAAAATGTTGACCAAAGTCAAATTTATTCATTTTAACATCAAAAATTAGCACTTTTCATAGAATTTCATATTTAAACTTTTCGGCTACGCGCCCGGACTACGCACGCAAATCGAGGCAACTCTAAATAAGGTTTTCAAGGCCTCGAAAGCACAGAATTCATTTAAAACAGGTGATGACCCTTTGGGTCGTCACATTCTCCACCTCTAAAACAACCGTTCGTCCTCGAACGGACAGAAGAAAGAAGTACCTGAGTCGGGGAAAAGATGAGGATAACAGCTCCGCATATCAGACTCGGACTCCCAGGTCGATGCCTCAGGAGGCTGACCTCTCCACTGAACACGAACAGAAGGGAAACTCTTGGATCTCAACTGACGAACCTGCCGGTCTAGAATAGCTAGCGGCTCCTCCTCGTAAGACAAGTCCTTGTCCAAATGGACAGTGCTAAAATCTAACACGTGGGCTGGATCGCCGTGATACCTCCGAAGCATGGACACATGAAACACTGGATGTACGGCTGATAAGCTCGGCGGCAAAGCAAGTCTATAAGCCACCTCTCCCACTCGATCAAGAATCTCAAACGGACCAATGAACCTAGGGCTAAGCTTGCCCTTCTTCCCAAACCTCATTACGCCCTTCATAGGCGACACTCGGAGCAATACCCGCTCACCAACCATAAAAGCCACATCTCGAACCTTGCGGTCTGCATAGCTCTTTTGCTTGGACTGAGCTGAACGAAGCCTATCCTGAATGATCTTGACCTTGTCCAAGGCCTCCTGAACCAGATCCGTACCCAACAACCGAGCCTCTCCCGGCTCAAACCATCCAACCGGAGACCGACACCGCCTACCATATAAAGCCTCATAGGGAGCCATCTGGATGCTCGACTGGTAGCTGTTGTTGTAGGCAAACTCCGCTAAGGGAAAGAACTGATCCCACGAACCTCCAAAGTCAATAACACAAGCTCGGAGCATATCCTCCAAAATCTGAATAGTCCGCTCGGACTGACTGTCCGTCTGGGGATGAAATGCTGTGCTCAACTCAACCCGTGTGCCCAACTCTCGCTGAACTGCTCTCCAGAAGCGCGAGGTAAACTGCGTACCCCGGTCCGAAATGATAGATACGGGCACACCATGAAGGCGAACAATCTCCCGAATATAGATCTC
>NC_031995.1:2000770-2043786 GCF_001879085.1 Nicotiana attenuata | reverse complement strand
AACTAAATATAGAAACAGCGTCTAGAAAGCCAATACAAGTCTCTACCCAGCACCTGGTGTCACAACAATACACGGACTGTCTAGGATTACTACAAATAAGAGTTTGAAATAAAGGACATAGTCTGCTCGAATTCAAGTGTCAACAGAACATGAAAACTGAAAGAGAGACGTCGGCCTGCGACGCCAGCAAGGCTACCTCGGAGTCTCGTGAACTGAAGGTCGGCTCCCTGACTACTGCTGCGCACCGTAAGCTACTCTAACACCTGGATCTGTGCAAAAGAGCACAGAGTGTAGCATCAGCACAACCGACCCCATGTGCTGGTAAGTGCCTAGCCTAACCCCGGCGAAGTAGTGATGAGGCTACCGGACTACCACACAAACCTGTGTAGTTATATATATACATATACAGCGGAATCGAAATACAAGGACAAGTAATCAATATGGGAGGGGGAGCATGCTATGGGGGAAATAACAATTTCAAGTAAAAGTCGTCCAGTAACAAAGGAAATAACACAACTCATAAATTAATAAAGAAACAGAAAGCAGCAAGTGCACGGCATCAACCTTCGTGCTTTTACTCTCATCCTCACCAAGCAATGATATAAATAAGTGTGCATGGCATCACCCTTCATGCTTTTACTCTCTTTCCTCACATATAATCAATAGAATCGGCACGGAATGGTACATCGTGCGGCACGACGTCACCCTTCATGCTTTACTCTCTTTCCTCACAATAGGCAAACAATGCACGGCATCACCCTTCGTGCTTCACACTCTTTCCTCGCCATAAACAAACAATGCACGGCATCACCCTTCGTGCTTTAACACTCTTCCTCACCCAAACAACAATCACAAACAAGGGGAAAGGGAATAAACAAAATAATAAAAGAAATCCCGGCAAGGGAACACAATTAAACAATTAAATCCTGGCAAGGGTACAACATCAATAATCTCAACGTCCCGTCAAGGGAAAATTATCAATAAACAACAATATCCCGGCAAGGGAACAATTTAAATACTCTTTCTCTTCCTTTCACTTTTATTTCATATCTCACTTTACCACTTGAGCCAATGCTCCAAAGGTTTAAACCATTTCATATACGTTCATAATTGAAATATAACTTGAGCCAATGCTCCTCGTTGTTCATAGGTCACAATTTCCTTTCACAAGTTTTTCACAACAAATAGGAATCATCACCAAGGCAAGAGAAATACGACGAAATCAAGATATTCGCAATTTAAAGACTCACGGTCATGCTAGACACCAACGTATAGATACTCGTCACCATACCTATACGTCGTACTCAACAAGAAGCAATTAGCAAATAAGACTCAACTCCTAGTCCCTCAAGCTAGGGTTAGACCAAACACTTACCTCAAACTTCCACGACCAAGTCAATCCTCAATAACCACCTTTCCTCTCCAATTTGGCTCCAAAACAATCGATCTATACAATTATGATTTCAATACATCAATAAATGCTAAACAACACGAACCCAATGCCTAACTATAGCTTTTCCATCATATTTCCCAAAAACTCAAAAATTCAACCCCGGGCCTACTTGGTCAAAAAACGAGGTTCGGACCAAAATCAAATCCCCCATTCACCCACGAGCCTAAATATATAATTTGTTTCCAAATTCGACCCCAAAACAAGGTTTAAATCAAGAAAAACCAAAAAGCCCTAACTCTACCCAAACACCCAATTTTCTACCTTAAATCACATGTTTTAGGCCTAGGATTTCAATAGATATTGAAGGAAATGGAAGGAAATAAGTTAAGAATTACTAACCCAAGAGGTTTTGATGAAGAATCGCTCCAATGGTCGCCTAAGAGCTTGGAGAAGAAAGGTTTTGTGAAAATTTTAATGAATCCCGTAATGAAACTGTTCTGGAATTTTAAAATTTAACTGGGCGAAATTTCTCATCGCGTTCGCGGTGAGTAACACTTAACAGGCTATCGTGATCGCGAGAATAGGAGCGCGAACGCGAATAGTAAAAATTTTGCGGTCCAAAAAATCTGTCTATGCGAACGCGTGGGCCAGCATGCGAATGCGAAGAGGAAGTCCTGCAAAGCTATGCGAACGTGAGTAGATGCACGCGAATGCGATGAAGAAAGAAAGACTCAGCCCTCAGCGTCAAATACACTACGCGAACGCGGGGGCTGGGATGCGAACGCGAAGAAAGGAAAAAGTGAAGCTTCGCGAACGCGGGAGATGTGACGTGAACGCGAAGAAGGAATGGGGTCTACAACAGCTGAAGCCAAATCTGCAATTTTTTCTAAGTCAAAACTATGACCCTTTGGGTCGTCACACATGTGTCCTCACCATCTATGAGAGAATAAAAGACAGAAGTTTAGAGTTATGATATCAAAATCTCGCACGACAAGGAAATCATATGAAGTGGAATTTTCCTAACAGTTATATAGCCTCTCGTAGATAAGTACAGACGTCTCCGTACCGATCTGCGAGACCATAATAAACCGGCTTGTGATTCATGACTCCTATGAATCTAGAGCTCTGATACCAACTTGTCCCGACCCCAGTTCGCCCTCCGTGAACTATCGTGACGGCACCTAGTCTCTACGACTAGGTAAGCCTAACAATTTGCGGAAAAAGGAAAAGAAAGATAAAACGAACTAAAAACTGCAGAATAAACAAAAATAGAACATTTAAGATGTCGCTCGGCATATACAACAAAAACTCTCAAACTGAAATAACTCCTAAAACCCGGAATCTCATGAAATTACAAGCTAAGGATATTACATAGTGTTCTCACTCCAGAATATCTAAATCAAAGTGAATACAGAAGGGCTATAACTACTAGAGAGAATGGAAAGGGACTCCTCGGTCTGCGGACACGGCAGATATACCTCAAAGTCTCTGGAGAATCGCCTCGCCTCAAGGATGATAGGGCTGAGCCGAAGAACCTGGATCTGCACATGAAAAACATGCGCAAAAAGGGCATGAGTACACCACAGCGGTACTCAGTAAGTGCCAATCCTAACCTCGGTCGGGTAGTGACGAGGAAAGTTAGGGTTACTGATTATAAATGAAAATCAGTATAGAATATGACAGTATAATTAAGTGCTAACACTATAAAGTAACACGGGGTAATAAGAATAACTACAACTACAGCAGAGAGAGACAACACAGAGAGAATATAACTCCACACAGCAATAGCAACCGGGGATCTCCCAGGATACCGTCCTGTAGTCCCCAAATGTAAATATCCAATAGATCTCCCGAGTGTAGTCCTGTAGTCCAACTCATAGTGCGCGGGGATCTATCGGAATCCCAATCCGTAGTCCCAAATGTAAATACTCAGTACTGGGGGAATCTACCGGGTGCAGTCCCGTAGTTCCAATATAAATGTGCAGGGGGATCTACCGGAATACAAATCCGTAGTCCCAAAGTAAACATGCAGGGGGATCTCTCGGGATATCGTCCCGTAGTCCCAAAGTAAACACACAACAGCAACACGAAGAATATTCAACTCAATCCAAATTTCGTACCAAGGTAAAACAGGAATTTCTAACCTAGCATGCTGCACAGAATTCAATTAAAGCAGTTTGAGCAAGTAAGGCAATTAAGTCAATTAGACGTGCTCCCCTAAGCTAACAGTAGGCTAAAATTGAAAGTAGTATAAACAGGGAAAGAAAACACAGTTATAGTTACTTAATGAAAACAGGATTTTCAACGAATAGCACAAGTACGCACTCGTCACCTCACGTACAAGGCATTTCACATATCAAAAATACCAAATCCTAAGGGGAGTTCCCCCACACAAGGTTAGGCAAGCCACTTACCTCGAACCAGCTCAATCAACTCGAAACCACGTTCTTGCCACGGGTATCCGGCTCCAAATGGCTCAAATCTATATAAAGTAATTGCATAATGTAAATATAACTTCAAGTAACTAATTCAACAAATTAATTCTAAGCTATTACGCGAAATTAGGAAAAATAACCAAAATGCCCCCGGGCCCGCGTCTCAGAATCGGGTAAAATTTTCAAATTCGAAATCCTCACACTCTTACGAGTTCAGTCATACCAGAAGTACCAAAATCGGACCTCAAATGGTCCCTCAAATCACCACTCAAAGCTCTCCAATTAACCGAGCCCTAACCCCCAATTTACCACTGATTTTCCTTCAAATTTCATGCTTAAAATGATAAAAATTACCATAATAACGAGCTTAAGGACCAAAGACCTTACCTCAATGAATCCCTTTGAAAATCTCCCTTGAAAATGCCCTCCAAAGCTTCACCCCGAATGAAATATTGAGAGAAATGGTCAAAAATCGCGAAGGGTGGAATTTATAGTTTCTGCCCCAGTAAAACCGCACCTGCGATTAAATAGTCGCACCTACGGACCCGCACCTGCGATTAAATAGTCGCACCTACGGACCCGCACCTGCGGTCTGAGGTGCGCACCTACGAACTTCACTTAAAACACCAGGGCCGCACCTGCGCAAGAAATCCCGCATCTGCGCAATCGTAGGTGCGACCAGGACCTCGCTTCGCGATCCCATCCTGCCCCTCTCTTGGCCGCATCTGCGGCTTCCTATCCACTTCTGCGTGCTCGCACCTGCGGTTCCCTAGCCGCAGGTGGGGTTATGACAGCAACAGAACTCCTTCAGCTGCCAAACTCAACTCAAAATCACCCGTTAACCACCCGAAATCACCCCGAGGCCCCCGGGACCTCAACCAAAGGCACGAGCAAGTCATATACCACCTTCCAAACTTGTACCACTCCTCAAAACACTTAAAATAACATCGAAACATCGAATTAACCATGGATTCAAGCCTAAAAACTCTAAAGACTCCCGAATTCCGCTTTCGATCAAAAAGTCTATCAAACCTCGTCTGAATGACCTGAAACTTTTCACACACATCCCAAACGACACAACAGACCTACTGCGGCTTTCGGAACTCCATTCCGACCCCGATATCAGAATCTCACTACCGAACCGGAAACTTCAAAATTCAACTTTCGGCACTTCAAGCCTAATTAAGCTACGGACCTCCAAAACACAATCTGAACACGCCCCTAAGCCCGAAATCACCCAACGGAGCTAATGGAACCAACTAAATTCCATTCCGAGGCCGTCTTCACCCTGTTATGACTACGGCCCAAATTCTAAAGCTTAAACTCTCATTTAGGAACTAAGTGTCCCAAACCACTCCGAAATTCAAAATGAACCTTCCCGACAATTTACAATAGCAGAATCAAACACGAGGAATGCAGTTTATAAGGGATTGGGGCATTAATTCTTAAAACGACCGGTCGGGTCGTTACAGCTGGTGCTTTTTCTGTCTTCCTTATCACCTGCAAGATCAACATCTGAAAAACCTTCTAGTTCAAAATTGTTAGAGCGCGGATACAACAATCCGTAGGAAACAGTTCCAATTAGATAACGAATTATTCTCTTTACGACAGTCAGATGTGATTCTTTAGGAGCTGACTGAAACCTGGCACATTCTCAAACACTAAACATAATATTTGGTCAACTAGCAATTAAGTAAAGAAGAGAGCTAATCATTCCACGATATTTAGTTTCATCGATAGGATTTCCTTTTTCATCTTTGTCAAGATTTGTTGACGGACTCCTTGGTGTGCCAATAGCTTTAGCACTGCTCATACTGAACTTTTGTATTAGCTCATTTGTGAATTTCGTCTAACAAATAAATGTTCCTTCTTCAGATTGTTGGATTTGAAGTCCAAGAAAGAACTTTGGCTCTCCCATCATACTCATTTCAAACTCACTTTGCATAAGATTTGCAAATTCCTTGCATAGAAGAGGGTTAGCACTACCAAAAATAATATCATCAACGTAAACTTGAATAATAAGATTACCTTCAGATGATCTTTTAATGAATAGTGTAGTGTCTAGTTTACCTCTTGTGAACCCGTGATCAAGTAGAAATGAACTGAGTCTTTCATACCAGGCTCGTGGAGCTTGTTTATGTCCATACAGTGCTTTGGTCAATGTATACACGTGGTAGGGGAACTTTGAATCTTCAAATCCAGGAGGTTGTTTTACATATACTTCCTCCTCAATGAAACCATTCAAGAAAGCCTTTTTGACATCCATCTGAAAAGCCGAAATCTCTTAAAAGACGTGTATGCAAGAAGAATTCGTATTGACTCTAGTCGAGCTACTGGGGAAAAGGTTTCATCGTAGTCGACTCCTTCCTGCTGTGAGTAACCTTGAGCTACTAATCTGGCTTTGTTTCTCACCACCTTTCCATCCTCATTCAGCTTATTTTTAAAAACGCATTTTGTTCCAATTACAGTAGCGTCTGCAGGTTTAGGCAGAAGTTTCCACACTTGATTTTTGTCAAATTAGTCCAGTTCTTCCTACATTGCTTGTAACTAGCTTGAGTCTTTTAGAGCTTCCTCTATTTTCTTTGATTCAATTTGAGAAATCAGTGCTATATTTTCCTTCTTCTTGAGATCTCCCCTGGTTTTCATTCCTTTGCTTGGATCTCCTATGATAAACTTTTGAGGATATTTTGGTTCACTTCTCCATTCATTTGGACGAGTTGCACTCGTGTGAGTAGTTGACTCCTTCTGTGATTCTGATTGACTGTCGCTAATCTCATTAGTTGACTCCATGACACCGTCAGGTTTGTTAGTCAACTCTTGATACTTACTTGACTTAGAAGTTTCTTGAATATGATCTTCATCACCTTCAATAATTCCTTTCTCGGCCGTAGTGTTATTTTCATCAAATATAACATGTACTGATTATTTTATCCATTGTGTGCGTTTATTATAAACTCTAAAAGATCTACTGTTTATGAAATAACCTAGAAAAATACTTTCATCACTTCTTGGATCAAATTCCAAGATTTTCCTTACCATTATTGTGGATGAAACATTTACTTCCAAACGGGTGTAAATAGCTTATATTGGGTCGTTTACCTTTCCATAGTTCATATGGAGTCTTCTTAAAGATAGGTCTTATGAGACATCTGTTGAGAATGTGGTAGGTTGTACTTACTCCTTCTGACCAGAAGTGATTTGGCAATGAGTACTCCAGTATCATAGTTCTCACCATATCTTGCAGAGTTCTATTTTTCCGCTCAACTACTCCATTTTGTTGAGGTGATCTTGGAGCTGAGAAATTAAGGGTGTATCCTTGATTATTGCAGAAATGTTCGAATGCTCTGCTTTTAAATTCTCCTCCATGATCACTTTGAATAGTTGTAATAAGATACCCCTTTTCCTTTTTGACTCTTTTACAGAAGATCTCAAGTTTTTCAAAGATTCATCTTTGTGAGATAGAAAAATCACCCATGTAAAACATGAGTAATCATCAACAATAACAAAAACATATCGTTTTCCTCCTATGCTAGCAGTTCTGGTAGGTCAAACAAGTCCATATGAAGCAATTGCAAAGGCTTTGATGTAGATACAATGTCTTTGTTTTTGAAAGAGTTTCTGGTTTATTTACCAACTTGACATGCATCACATATATTATTTCTAGAAAAGTTGAGTTTAGGTAATGTAACGACCCGGCCGGTCGTTTTAAGAATTAACGCCCCGATCCCTATTAACTGCTTTTTCCGTGTTTGTTTCTGCTATTTTGATTTGGCGTGATGATTTATTTTGAGTTTTGGAGTGTTTTGGGACACTTAGTCCCTAAAAGAGAGTTTAAGCTTTAGAATTTGGACCGTAGTTGGAGCAGTGTGAAGACAGCCTCGGAATAGAATTCCGTCGATTTCGTTAGCTCCGTTGGGTGATTTTGGGCTTAGGGGCATGTTCGGATTGTGTTTTGGAGGTCCGTAGCTTATTTAGGCTTGAAATGCCGAAAGTTGAATTTTTGAAGTTTCCGGTTCGATAGTGAGATTTTGATATCGGGGTTGGAATGGAATTTCAGAAGTTGGAGTAGCTCCGTAGTGTTGAATGTGACGTTCATGCAAAATTTTAGGTCATTCGGACAAGGTTGGATAGACTTTTTGATCGAAAGCGGAATTTGTGAGTTTTTGGAGTTCTTAGGCTTGAATCTGATGTTAAAATTAAATAATTCTTAACAAATTACAACTCCCAAAATCGGTGGTACAAGTCATAAGCCTTTCTAAGAATAGTTATACAAATTAAATACATCACTGTTCCGTAACAAAGGAACAAATGGAAATAATTACAAATGAAGGTAACTCCGAGGCCTGCGAACGCTGCAGCAGGTTTACCTTGAGTCTCCACTGCAACGGCCCACACAGCTACTACCGATCAAATACTTGGATCTGTACACAAAAATGTACAGAAGTGTAGTATGAGCACACCACGGTGGTGCCCAGTAAGTATCAAGACTAACCTCGGTGGGGTAGTGACGAGGAACAGTCCAAACACCTACTGGTCAAATAAATTGAACAGGATTTGATAATAAACTATCAACCTAAAAATGACAAAGTAATATCAACAGCAGGGAAAGAACAAACTACAATCAGTAGAAACAATAAAGAGAAACACGGATGGAAATGAAAGATAACCAAATAAATTAACACCAACATAGCTGGAACACAGACAAGTAAAAATATACTCAAACAAGGAAGGCGATGTCAGCTCAATAAATCATATCA
Organism: Nicotiana attenuata; assembly: GCF_001879085.1. Lineage (NCBI taxonomy): Eukaryota > Viridiplantae > Streptophyta > Magnoliopsida > Solanales > Solanaceae > Nicotiana > Nicotiana attenuata. The sequence continues at coordinate 2,035,201 of NC_031995.1, read as the reverse complement.
TTTCTGATGCACAATTCCAGCCATCTTAAACTCAATGTCTCATATCATAACTTCAATTACCAAACTTTTAGCACATCCAGCACCTTGTGCCCACATATTTCTATCTCTCTTTGCACAACAATGTTCTCATGTTGCTCAATACATATGGTCCATAACCAATGCAATTAAGATGTTCAAGGAGTCTCATTTACATAACATAAAGTAGAGTACAACTTCTAAGCTAATTAGGAACTCAGCAAGAAAAGATGAAATTATTTTTAGAAATCATTTGAATAAAGAAAGTACCATTTTCAATTAAAATACAACATCGAATGAATTATTATCTTTAACATGGGATTTAAGAAATTAACTTAGTAGAAATTCCTTTTTAAGTAAAATACAACCTCAGACGGTTTAAGAGAATTTAATTGAGTAACTAACTGAATTAAAAATGAAACAATTATTGAAATATATATATATATATATATATATATATATATATATATATATATATATATATATATATATATATATATATATATATATTGAAAACACTATGGGGTTCCATCACAAGGATCACAACAGTAAAGGAATCTGAACAATTTAAACACTTGAATTGATAACCACAAATAAACACAACAAACAGACAGTGCACGGTATCACCCTTCGTGCTTTATCACTCTTCCTCACCATATGCATAAATAGAAATGTGCACGGCATCACCCTTCGTACTTTAACTCTCTCATAATCATGGCACGACATCACCCTTCGTGCTTTTACTCTCAATAATGTGGCACGGCATCCCCCTTCGTGCATTAACACTCGCTCATAATATCATGCACGGCATCACCCTTCGTGCTTTACACTCTTCCTCACAATATCATGCACGGCATCACCCTTCGTGTTTTATACTCTTCCTCGCCCAAACTGTTACATCTCGCGTTTTCATACGTAAAAATTCGTTTTCAGTTAACCGATGTAGATTCGGGGATGAGATCATCTTGACGTTAACGTACTTACGCTATTTATAACAAGCGATAAATAAGTGTTATGAAGGATAAAGGGGTACACGGATTAACGAAAACGAGTTTCGTTGGGAGTGACCAATTTGGAATAAAATACGGATCGAGCGATAATACCCGATAACTATAAACTAATACAATGCAAGGTACCATATGGCCACGGTAGTATAATATATAAAGTATATATAAAGTATATATAAATAAATAAAATTTTAAGTAATTCGGGTCAATGTTTAAATTATGCGGGCAATTGATTAATTACCGGGTAACAGAACATTACCCAGTTAACTAATAAGCGGATAAAATTTAATCAATTACACCGAGAGAACGTGGCATCCCCTTTATTAGTTTTAAGGTGATTCATTAATCATCTTTACATGTGTCAAAGTCCAAATTATAAAGTCTTATCAAGACTTTTTGTGAGCTTTATCCATTAAAATGAAAACACTTCACTTAAGATCATTTTACATTCTGTCCATGGACTAACGTGAAAAGCAGAAGCATTACTTTGGCATTTAAGCCAAGAAGTATTTCCATTTCGTCCAAATTCCTTAGGTTAAACAGCATTCTGCCTTGGATTAACTTGGAAAGAGATTCCTTAGCCAAATCCATTTCGTCCAAATTCCTTAGGTTAAACAACATTCTGTCTTGGATTTTAAAATCCAAGAACTTGGAACAGAAGTTGCTTTCGTCCAAATTATTTAGCCAAAGTTCGATTGGAAATTCAAAGAACAACAACAATTTTTTTCAATCCAAGCCTAGGTTCGTTCGTATTTTGCAAGAAGCAGAAAGCTTCATTTTTTTCAAATAAATTCCAGGAACAGGTATGTTAAGGCTAAGCCCTTATTTTATTTTGCAAGATCTTGTCATTACACGAGTTTGTTAATGAGCCATAAACAAAAATTGATATCCCGGAATTTACGTATATTTTGCTAGTCTCGCAAATTACGTATATTTTCCTAGTTTTGTAAGTTACAATATTCTCCTTATTGGGACTTCATATTCAATTGAATATTTTCTTATTCCAGTCAAGAGAGCAGAGAATTTACATATATATACAGTATTAAAAGTATTTTCATTACCATCGAGCTATAATCGATGGGCAGGTCCCTATTGGGCAACCTCTGATCAGATGGTAAGTTATATACCGAGCCTACTGTGGCCGAGCGCTTATGAGCGAACCCAGTTGGTCGAGATACAGAGCCTAGGATGGCAGAGCGCCTATGAGCGAGTCTACTACGACAGAGCAGTTATATATATACCAAGCCTACTGTGGCCGAGCGCTTATGAGCGAGCCCAGTTGGTCGAGATACAGAGCCTAGTATGGCCGAGCGCATATGAGCGAGCCTACTACGGCAGAGCAGTTACATATATACCGAGCCTTATAGGGCCGGACAGCTATTTTACTTACTATATTAAGAGAGTTGAGTCAGTATCAGCAGGTAAGCATATCTTCAGATTATCTTTGACTTCCAGGTATTTGCAGTTATTATATTGCCTTACATACTCGGTACATTATTTTGTAATGACGTCCCTTTTCTGGGGGCGCAGCATTTCATGCGTGCAGGTCAGACAAACAGACGGGTAGGCCTCTTCAATAAGTGTTGCCCGAGTTCAGCTTGATCGGTAAGCTCCATGCCTTTCGGAGTTTCCGGGTCTAGAGCCTTATGTACATCTTGTATATATATGTATATAAGTTATGAGTAGGTCGGAGAGTTGTTCCGATTACAGTATATCCATCAGTAGAGGCTTGTAGACATATCCTGTCAGTTAGTATAATATGTTGGGCTTGCAGGCCTTGTATGTATATTTGGTTGGTTTGTCAGCTGTAATAGTTATGATGGCCTTGTCGGCCCAATTATATATTGACATTTAGTTAGCATTCGCAGTTCTTGCAATGTGGCCCATGGTCAAAGTATGACATCATATGTTCAGAGTCCCTTGGTTGCAAGTTGGTATGCAAGGATGGGTGAGGCACTGGGTGCCAGTTTCGCCCCCAGGCTCAGGGCGTGACACAAACAATTGCGATAATAACATCACGGCAAGGAAATCAACAATATTAACAATAACATCCCGGCAAGGGAGTCAATAATAGAAATAATAACATCCCGACAAGGGAATCAACAATAGAAACACTAATCTCCCGGCAAGGGAATCAACAATAACCAATTTTGTTTCAACAGTTAGCTTCGCAGTATAGATCTCAACTCGAGTCAATACTCAAAAAATGGACAATTACCAAGAGAATGTCATAAGTCTTGTTCAGCATGAAATCGCCAATTTAAGCAGGAATAGTACATAATAAGGATCACGGAAAAAAACAAGAAGCACGATAACCTCAACAAAACAACAAGACATAATAAGCACGTGATGACTACACCAGTAACCACAACAATTGGACATGTAACATATTTGCACGAAGTCATAGAGGAACTCACAATCAAGAAGTATCAAAACAAAAAGGAAGGCAATCACTTCAATTAAGGCAATTAAGGGTCAAGTAACACGTAAGAATTAGAGGAAAGCTAACAACATCATATGGAGCATATAGAGGCAATTTAAGCAATTAGAAAACCCAATCATAACGGGATACTTTCCACATAATGAACGTAAGAACCTAAGAACCCTAGAGGCAAATTTCCCACAAATAAGTCCGAGCACGCACTCGTCACCTCGCATGCACGGACTACAATTAGCATAGAAGACTCAAATCCTAAGGGGAAGTCCCCCCCACAAGGTTAGGCAAGATACTTACCTCAATCTGGCCAATTCAATACTCAATTTAGCTTTTCCTTTACCAATTCATCAATGCTCGGCTCAATCTAGCCAAAAACGACTCGAATACATCAAACAATGCAAGAGAAATCAATTTCAATTGACAAAACTATGATTCTTATACAATTTGCAAAATGTCAACAAAAGTCAACTCCCCGGGCCCGCACCTCGGAACCCGACAAAATTTACAAAAACCGAACACTCATTCCGCTACGAGTTCACCCATACAAAAATTATCTAATTCCGATACCATTTGGTCATTCAAATCCTCAATTTACATTTTAAAAAGATTTCACAATTTTCCCCAATTTTTCCTTTAGATTCTCATGAATCTGATGTTAAATCTAAGATATAATCACAAAATATAGTTGGAAATTAATTAGAGACACTTACCCAATGATTTGGAGAAGTTTGGGTCTTTGAAAAATCGCCTATGGAGGTTTAGGGTTTGAGAAAATTGAAAAATGGGTGTAAATCCCGTCACAAATCTCACTTAACACGCCTCAGATGTCGCATTTGCGACCCAGGGTTCGCAATTGCGAACCCTCACAATTTGCGAACTAGGCCGGCAGGGCTGGCAAAAGTCGCATTTGCGACAAAAAGTTCGCATTTGCGAACTGGGCATCGCAATTGCGATGAAAAAGTTAGCATTTGCGAACTGGGCATCGCAATTGCGATGAAAAAGTTTGCATTTGCGACCACACCAGAAACCAACAATTTTTTGCAACACGAAAATGAGCATAACTTCCTCATACGATGTCCAAATTGGATGATTCTTTTTCCTATGGCTCCGTAATTTCGATACGGATCTAATGGTTTAATAAAAACTGAATTTGGATTTCATTTCCTTAATGTGGTATCATTTTTGCTTGAAGAAACGACGATGAAGCATCCAAAAACAAGCGCAACATAGCCTAAACCTATCCGAAACTCACCCAAGCCCTCGGGGCTCCAAACCAAACATGCACGTAAGTCTAAAAACACCATATGGACTTGCTCGTGCGATCAAATCATCAAAATAACATCAAAAACTATGAATTTAACCTCAAAACTCATAATTTTCTAACTTTTCAACCGGACGTCCAAATCACGTCAAATCAATTCCGATTCTCACCAAATTTTACAGATAGGACTTAAATATCCTAACAAACTTGTACCTAGCTCCGAAATCAAAATACGGTCCCGATACCAACGAGTTCAAACATTAATTCATTTCTTTATTTTCTTTTAAAAACCAGCACAACAATTTTCTTCAAAAATTATTTTCTAAGGCTAGGGACCTCGAAATTCAATTTCGGGCAAACGCCCAAGTCCATATTTTACCACGGACCTCCCGGGATCATCGGAACACAGCTCCGGGTTCGTTTACAAAAAATGTTGACCAAAGTCAACTAAAAATCAAATTTTAACTCTAGAAATTATTATATTTTTCATATTTTCACATAAAAGCTTTCCGGTTTCACGCCCGGACTGCGCATGCAAGTCGATATACATAATATGAAGCTACTCGTAACCTCAAACTGCCGAACCGGACGCAATTTGCTCAAAACGGCCAGTTGGGTCGTTACAATTTTTCTAATGTTTAAGACTTTAATTTTTTTTCAATATTTAGAACTTAAAATTTACTAAATTTTGTGCATTAGTTTTTCTTATTTGATTTATATAATATATACCAAATTTATAATAGAAATCGTGTTTCTAGATTTAGAATCTTAACAAACCATCACAAATTCACATAATCAGTACCTTTAAGACATTAAAAATCATGTTTCAAAATATTTTTGTAGGTTTAGAAATCTATGTTTTGTTTTAAAAATGTTATAATTTTAGAACTTTCAAGACATACAGGATATTCATGGTTGTTGTATTTGTGTTATGTTCATTTGGATTCATATTTTCTTGCACCACCAAATTTTCTTGGTTTGATTCCATTTTAGATAAGGAGAAAGTGTCCACTTGACTTGGTTTGATAAGGAGGAAGTATACTAAATCGTATACCGTATTTGTTTTTAAGAAAATACAATAATTTGTATACACATAAAATACAATGAAAATACAAATATATTGCAAAAACTCTTCAGCTACCAACATTTAATTTTCGCATACCTCAATGCTTGGGAATAGAAAGAGCCTCTCCATATTTAATTATTCGTATTTTGGAGGGAAAATTGTAGGCTAAATAGTTAGGGGGTCTTTGATGTCTTTTCACGCGTGTGGCCAAAGTTGGGTCACTAAAGTTGGGCCGTTTAGCATCACTCTCGTAAAAAATGTAACTTAGTCTATTCCTTTAAATTACTTCATTAATCATGTAAAGGTTCCATCTTTATAGGGATTAAAATTGCTTGTGTAATTAGCTTTTTCGAATACTTCACCTAACCTTTACTGCTCCCTCCAAAACCCACCTACCCTCTTAAACCCTCTTCCCTATACTCTTTCCTCTTCACCATACTCTTTCTTGTGTAATGGCATCTGCAAATGCGATCTCCACTGCCTCTATCATATCCTCTTCATCTAAACAGGTAAATTTTTAGCCTTGTTTGTTGGGATCTTTAATTATTTGCTTAGAGTTGTGATTTTTATTATCTTCTTAGTTGTGATCTGCTTTTATCTGTTTAAAGTTGTGATTCTTATCTGTTTTGTTGGTATATTGGGGGGTGTTAATGCAGGTGGGTTTGAAGGGTGAACCAATTGCAGGGGCAGAAATTCAACAATAACAAGGCTTCAAAGAGCCGGTTTATAGTAAGGGCAAATGCTAAAGAAACCGCATATGACCAGAAATCAAGACGTGCCCTTCAGGCTGGTATTGATAAGCTCGTTGATGTTGTTGGTCTCACTCTTGGGTATGTTCCCTCTGCTTCATCTTTGTCTTGCAGATCAATTTAAGCTTTCTTTTTTACTAGTATTGTTTATATGGAGGTTGGAAGTTTTGAAGTTGGAACCAAGTTACCAACCACATCTGCAAAGTCTTGCCAGCAGGTTGATGACAAGAGTTAAAGTAGTCAAACTAAGATGAATTTCATATAATCACCCAATTAACTTGGGATTTAAGTGTAGTTCATATTTTGATATCTTATGGTTTGAAACCCAATATGATAACTTCTTTTACTTTCTCTCTATGAGCCATTTCTTTCATTTCATAGCGAGCTATATATGATTGAGGCAGATAATAAGTCCGACCTGATTATTTGTTGGATTCTTTGTAACATGCCCACAACTAGATTTATTCTGTCTCGTAGTACGCTTAGTGTATCTAGTTGATTATTATGTGGTGCGTTTAAGGGAGGGAGTGAACTGAAGCAGAGAATTGATGACCATACATGTGGACAATAAGTCTTTAAACATAAGACATTTAACAGATGTCAATGTTATATGTGTCTCCTCCAGCAGTGCTGCAATTAGTGCATTGTAACTCATGATCATCTGTTTACTTTCCTATAGGGAGGAATGTGGTTTTAGATGACTATGATACCCCAAAGGTGGTTAATGATGGAGTCACAATTGCTCGAGCCATAGAGCTACCTGATGCTATGGAAAATGCAGGTGCCGCCCTTATCAGAGAGGTTGGTCATTTGGGGATACTTGAAGATCATTGTTAAATCTGTCCTGAATTTGGTTAATTGTTCTATCGACAGACAGTTTAAGAACAATTGTCATATTTACTGTATTCCTGGATTTGTGTATCTGATTTTTCCAAATTTATTAGGGTGAAGGTTGCAAGCCTAACCAATGATTCTGCTGGTGATGGGACAACAACTGCATCAGTTCTTGCCAGGGAAATCATTAAACGTGGTTTATTAAGTGTTACATCTGGTGCAAATCCAGTGTCTCTGAAGAAGGGCATCGACAAAACTGTAAACGTTTTGATTGAAGTGCTAGAAAGGAGGGCTAGGCCTGTTAAAGGTCGTGATGACATCAAAGGTAATTTATTCTACTGCTTTTGTTGTTAACTCTGTCCTTTAAACCTTCTATAATGGATGGCAATTAACATTTTGCAAATAATTGTCTTCCCACCAGCTATTGCTTCTATATCTGCTGGAAATGATGATGAAATTGGAACCATGATTGCTGATGCAATTGACAAAGTTGGTCATGATGGTGTTCTAACAATCGAGTCATCCTCTTCCTTTGAAACAACTGTTCATGTTGAAGAGGGAATAGAGGTATGTGCCTACTTAGACGAGAATGTGTTCTCTACTGTTTTTTTGTATATCTCTACCGTAGTTCACCTGTAATCAGTGGTAGATCCAAGGTTTAGATGACGTGGGTTCTGAGTTGAGAATGAGGGTTATCAAATATTCTAACTCTAACACACACTTTGCTCCGTCATTTGCAGATTGATAAGGGATATATCTCCCCACAATTCATGACCAACCAGGAGAAATTAATTGTTGAATTTGAGAATGCTAGAGTGCTGGTTACAGATCAGGAGATTTCAGCAATCAAGGATATTATGGCCCTCCTGGAGAAGTCAACTGAATTACGAGCCCCTCTGCTCATTATTGCTGGAGACGTAACTGGAGAAGCTTTGGCTACACTTGTTGTGAACAAGCTGCGAGGTGTACTGAACGTTGCTGCCATCAGAGCACCTGGTTTTGGGCAAAGGAGGAAAGCTCTTCTCCAAGATATTGCCATTGTAGCAGGTAGTCCAACTTGCTCGACTTAATTGTACCACTCCCCACAAATTTGTTAGAGTAAACTAGTTTCGAAGCTGTTTGTGTTTTTTCAGGCAGAATCTATAACTAGATAATTGTCACAAAAAGATTCTTGAATTAGATAAATGGAGGCACTATAGTATCTTTTTCTCTCTTGCTTTTTTTTTTTCTCTTTCTTTTCTATATTGAATGTGTGTTTGAGGACGAAAGGAGGAAGTTATCGCTGATACTGGTGGGATGTTAAGCCAACACAATTCTTATATAATGCTTTATTTCACTCTCCTTGGATTTATACGATTTTCCGCTTCAGCTTTTTTGTGCAATTCTGTTTTAAGTAGATCTGATTAGTACTACTATCCTTTGTAGTTTTCTTTGATAGTAGATTGGATTCTTGTATCAAGCACTCTAGTCTCAAATGTGTCTACCTTACAAAGGAAATATTTCTGACGTGCTGCTTGTATATACTATAAGGAGCGGAGTACCAGGCAACTGATTTGGGTATGCTTGTTGAGAATACCCCAGTTGAAGCATATTAGGTTTTGCTAGAAAGGTGACTATCTCCAAGGACTCAACAACCATTCTTGCTGATGATGCGTCAAAGGACGAGATACAGGCTAGGATTTCTCAGCTTAAGAAGGAGTTGGACATGACCGATTCAATATCTGACTCGGAAAAACTTGCTGAGAGAATTGCCAAGGTTGGAGCTGCAACAGAAGCTGAGCTCGAGGACCGCAAGCTTCGAATTGAGGATGCGAAACATGCAACTTTTGCTGCAATTGAAGAGGAAATCGTACCTGGTGGTGGTGCTGCTTTGGTTCATCTGTCAACTTATGTCCATGCCATTAAGGACAATCTTGAAGATCCAGATGAGAAGTTGGGGGCTGACATTGTGCAGAAGGTAAATTATTTTCAATTTACTCCTATTGAGAAATCTTTCATTTTATTCATTCTATTTTTGTGGGTATGTGTTGATGTTGAAGTTGTGGGTACCTATTATATTATTATGGCACCTTGAGTAAGTCATTTATGGCAATGTAAGTATGTAACGATTCCCAATATACTTGACTGGCAAGCTAATAACTGTATTCTAGAACTTCAAGTCATAATCTGTTCGATCGGAGAAATTCGGGTTTTTAAGTAATCTGAGCTAGAGAATCAGCTGAATAGTGTCACTTGACTTAGTAGGCACTAGCAACCCTTCTATAGCAAAATGGAGTTGTGCTATGTCGCTAACACTGAGAGGGTATACTAACAGCCAACCAACTCATTATCCTCCGGAGGATCAAGAACTTGCAATGTATTAGGGGCTGAGCATACCTCTTGGACACAATCTAATTGGGAACATATAGTGATAGTAACAGATGATCAGTTCGGGTGGTATCAATTTGGATTTTGGAACGTGAAAGCACTGATGACACAGGATAACATCCAATTAGACATAACTGTACAGAGCACTTCCTGCATATATAGTAACTTACTGTGTTCTTTTTCTTTATTCTTTTAGGATTTTCTTTGTCCTTCATTATGATTTCTTATTGGACAAAATCCATGTGAGAAAGGAAAAGATTGTAACCAGTGAATGCTTGTTGAACAGTTTGCAATTTGGATGAATCTCTTACAAAAAGCAATACAGATTTTTAAATTATTTTTTTTCATTTGTGCGCATGCAGGCATTAGTAGCTCCGGCATCTTTGATAGCCCAAAATGCTGGGGTTGAAGGGGAAGCAGTTGTGGAGAAGATAAAGGCAAGCAAATGGAAGATGGGTTACAATGCAATGACTGACAAGTACGAGAACTTAGTAGAAGCTGGCGTCAGCGATCCAGCCATGGTAACAAGATGTGCCTTGCAGAATGCAGCTTCAGTTGCAGGAGTTGTACTCACTACGCAAGCCATTGTCGTGGACAAGCACACGCCTAAAGCACCTGCATTTGCTCCTCCACAAGGACTTGCTATGTAATCTATGATTATACAGTAGTAGTTAGGAATTTTTGGCAATGTTCAGTTACTTAAATGTGCCCTGTTAGGGCAGAGATTAGTGTTGACAATGCTTGAAGGATTAAAAGATAAGACCATTTGAATTTCAGCTGGCTTTCAGTTTCTGGCTGGCATAAGCTCATATTAAAAAGTACATTGTTTGCTAGGACTAGCTGTAAACTTCTTCTCTTTAGGATGAATAAACTTTTAAGTCATTCACTGTCGTCTCTTGAGTTTATCTATGGTTGTATGATTGACAGTCTTACCAAGGCGCTTTGTGCTAGTGCATTGCATTAAGGGCTCGTGTGGGGTGAAATTTACTTCCTCCGGGTCTTTACACTAGTGACAAATTGATATTGGTTATGCAACCCCATGCAAGTAAATTAGTTTTCCTTCATATTTTTGTGTTTATCTCCTTTCCCGCCTACTTCATTTCTTCAAATAGCAATCTCTTATCTTTTTTCCCTGTTATTTGGTGACAAAATAGTGTGTTCTCACTCTGCAGAACAAAGTATCTTTAGGGCATTACCAAAATTTTCCACGGAAAAGAACAAAAATCCAATACTCTCTTTACTTCATTTTATTAAGTGGTGTTTCATTGGGCACGAAGGTTAAAAAAGAAAAAGAAAAAAGACGGCATACCCTTAGAACTTGTAGTCTTAAATATGTCACGATATTTCTGTAGCTATAATAGCTTGTTATTAAAGGTAAATGAAAAGTAGAAGCTTACAATTATAGAAATATAAGTACTACTAATTTTTTTCAGAATAAACTAGAAAGGAAGGTGAAATAAAACAGAATAGAGAGACAGCTCAATCGCTTTCATGCTCAAGTGCTAACTGGTGACTTAACCTAAAGGCTCAGAACAATGCTAACTGGTAAAGGCTCTGAACTGAATGACACCAAATTCTATCATCCAGGTTGTAAACTTGCAATTATATTCCCTATGTATTTAGGGTGCTAGTATTTTAGGAGAAGCTTCAGGTGACAAGCAAAGGTTTTTCCGATTAGCTGGAAGTAGTTGCCAAGTGAGTTGGTTCCATGAGCAGAGATGGTAAAATTGCTGTTGCCTCACCATCAATTACCAGAGGACCATCACATTTGAAACATTTTGTTGACAGTTTCACGCTGGACCAAAGAGACCAATGCAATTAGGAGCCACAAAATATGGTATCCAACTATGCCATAAATCTTCAGCCAAGACCTACTTACATGTACTTGTTTTTCATGTGTCTAACACTTGATGCTTGTACCTCAGCAATTATCTCATCTCCAATATAAACAGGTAATTTGAAGTGCAAGGTTTGTGAAACATATACAGCTCCTGGCTGCAGAAATTACCAAACAACAATAGCTAGAGTGAATTTTCCAATTTAAAACCAGAGTACCTTCCCCATTCAATGTTGCATATTTAGCTACTTTAAAAAATGTATCATCATATTTACTTTTAAATTATATACACAAAAGTTTAAGGATCTGTTAAGCTATCGGTGTAGCTTAACTGATTGTAGTAGGTTATGTACCTTCTTTTCGACATGAACAACTAACATTTTAACTTCTATTCAGAGGCAGATCTAGGATTTCAAGAGGATGGGTACACAATTGTGAAGAGGTGGATCTAGAATTTACACTTGACGGGTTTAACTTTAGTCTCTTACCATGAATCCACTAAACTTTTGAAATTACAGATTCAAAATTATATTCTTTTTGAAATTTTAGTAATATATACATATATATACTCCGTGCCGAAAACAAGACCGTTCAGAGTAGGATTTGAAATTTTGAACTGTCAATTTCACTTGTAGAGGTGCCTTTGAGCATGGGTTCACGCACCTATATTTAAGAAATTTTGAAGAAATATAACATTGTTATACATGGTTTAGGAAGTCCCTCAACTTGGATGCCTCTGCTTCTACTTGACTTTTATCTCGCCATTCTATGACTATCAAAGTTTTGGATTTAAATTAGATATACGCTAACGTGTAGTTTAATTGTTGTAACATATCATTTAACCATTATTTTCAGGTAACTAATCCACTATGACTACATACAGCTACATGTATTTGGACTTTTACTTAACTAACAAAATAGTGTAAAATTGTCGTCATATAAAAATTAAATTCTGAAGTTCTTAAGAGAAGTCTATTGAAACAACGGGACAGGATTGAGGAACGTAGAACTTACAAAATGAGCAGCAATAATCCTAGGAAATAAGGAAGCGACAAGCATCCCAGGAACAAGGCGGTCACTAAAACCAGCATTTTTGGCGCATTCAGCATCAAAATGCAATGGATTGGCGTCGTGTGTCAGCTTGGTATACTCAATAATATCAGCATCTGAAAATGTTCTTGCTTGCTTTGAAATGCTTTTTAACAAATTCGAGCAGGTGGACAACGATGAGAAGCCATACAAAGAAATAGAAGATGAAAGGATACGTTTTATAAGCATCTTTCTCAAACTTCAAAGGCTAAGGGCGGCTCTAGGGTAAAGCAAATCAAGCTTTTGCCTTAGGCCCTCAAATATTTAAGGCCCAAAAATATAATATTATTATATTATATATGTAATTTATATTTATACAATTATTAATAAAATATTTTAAATTTTTTTAAAATTTGATAGAGGTAGGATTGAATGAGTTAATAGGATAAAAATTTTCTCTTGCTAAATTAAATAATATATTTATCTTCTCATCAATTCTATTTTTTTTCTTTCTTTTTTCATATTTGTTACTATTTTACTTTTTAATTTCAACTCAAATTCTCTAAATTAGCTATTCTTTTTTGTCACATTTGATTGATCCACACATCAGAAAGCAAGTTCTTTTGTGTCTCATTTTTTATAACTAAGAAATCCCCGAGACAAGTGTGTAAAGGTTCAAAACAAGTCGATTATACGCTCAACTCTTTTACCATTTTCACTTAATACTATATTTTTTTTATAGGGGAGAGTTCAATACCATATATCGTACGGCTAACCCACATATTATATGTTGTTCTCTCACACTTCTTTTGTCTTAATATTATATGGATTTTATGAAAGAAATTTTAGGGTCTTTTAATATATTTTAGTTTTAAGCCACCAGTTGCGATGAGCCGTGCTGATTAATTATCAACAAGTATTTATAGATCACTGTCCTATGAACGTGTTAGTCAACCAGCTTCATTCATATCTGATAACTAAATAACACATTCACTGATTGTTATTTTATCTTAATTGAGACTCTATAAAATTTGATTGAGAATGCTCAAGTAGGAGATTAGTAAAGCTTTGATTTAGATTTCCAAATTTTCTTAATAATGGATTTTATGATTTTATTTCAAGTTAGGCAATATTAAAGTTTGCCAAAAAAAGTACAAAAAACATTGGACAAAAGAAAGAAAGAAAGAAAGATTATCTACTCTTTAACACTAAAAATACTTTAGAACTTTGAATTAAATTACTTAAATCTTCATATTAGTAAATATTTTTTTTACAACAATATCAAAGGTAACATATTGAAAACACATATCTAACATCTTATTTATTTAAGTTACCTCTTACTAATATATATAATAATACTACTATGTGAAGTTAAAGGTTTTATCATTTAAGAATGTTATACTATAAATAACAAGTATGAAAAAAATGGCAACACTAACTTTTTTCTGCATATGTGTGTGCATATACTAATAAAAAATGTATAAGGTCTCTTATTATAATTTAGCTTTAGGCCACTGATTTTATGGAGACGCCCGTATTCAAAGGCAACACAAAATGATAATAAGGAAGAAAATAAGGACTTTGAATGCGGTTAAGTGAACCACTGACAAAATTTATTAAATACGAGTAGACAAAGAGCGATTGACAAATATATGAAAATCTGAAGTCTCTTTGAATCAAATCGTCGAACAGATGGTGTACGACGTGAGGCTTGGAAGATCCCTGATAAAATCCCCGTGCCAATTAAATCACAATTAGTTAGTCAGAAAATAACCCGATTTTACAGCCCAGTTTTTGAATCTACGCAAACCCGATTTTTGGATTCCAGTCCAATTACATTATTGGGTTTTGAGTTTTTCATGACCAAACGTTACCGAAAGACTTTGGGCTAAGGCTAATGCGCAATCTGGCTGTATTGTAATTTAGATCAGAGTGCTACCTCTCTCTGGTTGGATTGTCCATTAGAGTTACGTGATCTTTACACAAATAGTGAGTCAGATTCACTGTTTTTAGCCGATATACATAAATTATACATTAATTATATACGATTATATATATTATATAATAGTTATACATATATCATATATTTGTCGATTATTTTTAGTTTAATTTTATCATTTAACAACTTGCATGTCAAGACATTTAAGCAATATCAATTATGAATAATTCCAAAGAATTTTCATGTGCAAGTTATGCCGAGGTCGTACGGCCCGATCCAACATAGTATTTAAATGTTCACTGTCGAGGGTCGAAAGACACGAACTATAGATGCATCTATCTACTGTCGAGGAGTTCGACCCGCTCCACAATAGCAAATATTTTTTTAAAGAAAACACAAATTTCTCATTTACAGCCAAGTATTCCCTTCACAACTTCAAGTAAGTGAATTTAACCTTTTACAATTCTTTTATCAAATTCCAACATGACTTAAGCAATTAAATTAATAAGTAAGGGCGCAAACATTTCAAGTATAGCATGATACAGGTCCTAGACTACCCGAACAATAGCATGATTAGTAGCTACGTACGGACTCTTGTCACCTCGTACGTACGTAGCCCCCTCCCCCCCAAGTAGGTACACATATTTATTTAATTCACCTATGGGGTAAATTCCCTCTTACAAGGTTAGAAAAGAGACTTACCTCGTCTCAAGGCCTACTTTCCGGTCCAAGATTATGCTCAAACCCTCAAATCGGTGCCGAACAATCCAAAACTATTCAAATAGTGTATAAACTAATCAATATATGTTCAAAAGTTCATATTCTAACTATTTAAGTTATTACCCAACCATAAATATAAAGTTCCTAAAATTCACCCCCGGGCCCATGTGCCGGGATTCCGGAAATTTTCGAAGAAAGTTGTTATCCATAACCTCATGAACCCAAATATATGATTTTTATCAAATTCCATAACAAAATTTCTTGGTTAAATCTCATTATCAAAAACCTAGGTTTTCCATCTAACCCATGAATTCCACAAATTACATGTTAAAATCTACCCATAATCTATGTATGAAACTCACATTAGGTAGGACTCAAAGTACCCGTACCGCACATTTCCCACAGCTACATCGGCAGCGAGGTTGTTTTGAGTGTGGCGACACACGCCATGTGGTGAGAGATTGCCCTAGACTAGGGAGGGGTGCACCTCCACAGTCTTCTCAGCCACAGTGTGCTCCGGAGAGTTCCCAGGCTATGATTTCAACACCAGTTGCTACCCCACCTGCCCAGCCAGCCAGAGGTAGAGGCTGGGGAGGTTGAGGCTGCCCTAGAGGGGGAGGCCAGGCCAGATATTTTGCCATTCCTGCCCGTACCGAGACTGTCGCCTCTGATTCTGTCATCACAGGTATTATCCTGGTTTGTCATAGAGATGCATCGGTTTTATTCGATCCAGGCTCCACCTATTCTTATGTGTCTTCTTATTTTGCCCCGCATTTGGGTGTATCTCGGGATTCTTTGAGTTCCCCTGTTTATGTTTCTACTCCTGTGGGAGATTCTCTTGTTGTGGATCGCGTTTATCGATCGTGTTTGGTTGCTCTTAGTGGTTTTGAGACCAGAGCCGATTTATTATTGCTCAGCATGGTAGATTTTGATGTTATCTCGGGCATGGACTGGTTGTCTCCCCACTATGCTATTCTTGATTTTCACGCCAAAACCATGATGCTGGCTGTGCCAGGTGTACCGCGAGTAGAGTGGAGGGGTACTTTAGATCACACTCCCAATAGAGTTATTTCTTTCCTTAAAGCTCCACGAATAGTTGAGAAGGGGTGTGACGCGTATCTGGCCTATGTGAGAGATGTTAGTGTTGATACCCTTACACTTGATTCTGTCCTAGTAGTACGGGACTTCCCTGATGTGTTTCTAGCTGATCTTCTGGGTGTGCCACCCGACAGAGATATTGATTTTGGCATTGATCTGTTGCCGGGCACTCAGCCCATTTCTATTCCTTTGTACCGTATGGCTCCTCCTGAGTTGAAGGAGTTAAAAGACCAATTACAGGAATTGCTTGATAAGGGTTTCGTTCGGCCAAGTGTATCACCTTGGGGTGCTCCTGTCTTGTTTGTGAAGAAAAAAAGGATGGTTCTATGCATATGTGCATTGATTATCTCCAGCTGAACAAAGTTACAGTGAAGAACCGGTATCCTTTGCCTCGTATTGATGATCTGTTTGACCAGTTACAGGGTGCACGAGTGTTTTCTAAGATTGACTTGCGTTCAGGTTACCATCAGTTGAAGATTCGGGAGCCAGATATCCCGAAGACTGCTTTCAGAACTCGGTATGGTCATTACGAGTTCCTTGTTATGTCGTTTGGGCCGACCAATGCCCCAGCAACCTTCATGCATTTGATGCAGTGTGTTCCGGCCATATCTTGACTCGTTCGTCATTGTCTTTATTGATGATATTCTAGTATTCTCCCGGAGTTACGAGGATCATGAGCAGCAGCTGAGGACAGTGCTTCAGACTTTGAGGGAAAAGAAGTTATATGCAAAGTTCTCGAAATGTGAGTTTTGGCTGGATTTCGTGGCATTCTTGGGTCACGTGGTATCGAGTGAGGGTATACAGGTAGATCCGAAGAAAGTGGAAGCAGTGCAGAGTTGGCCCAGACCATCCTCAACTACAGAGATCCGCAGTTTTCTTGGCTTGGCGGGTTATTACCGTCGATTTGTTGAGGGGTTTTCATCTATTGCAGCACCTATGACCAGGCTGACCCAGAAGGGTGCTCCGTTCTAGTGGATGGAAGAGTGTGAGGCGAGCTTCCAGAAGCTCAAGACAGCTTTAACTACAGCCCCAGTTTTGATATTGCCTACAGGTTCGGGGTCTTATACTGTCTATTGTGATGCCTCGAGGATTGGCCTTGGAGCGGTGTTGATGCAGGACGGTAGGGTGATTGCCTACGCGTCCAGACAGTTGAAGGTACATGAGAAAAATTATCCTGTCTATGATCTTGAGTTAGCTGGTATTGTCCACGCCTTGAAGATCTGGCATCATTATTTGTACCGTGTGCCTTGTGAGATTTATACTGATCACTGGAGTTTGCAGCATTTTTTCAGGCAAAAGGATCTTAATTTGCGCCAGAGGAGGGGTTAGAGCTGCTGAAGGACTATGATATCACTATCTTGTACCACCCGGGCAAGGACAATGTGGTGGCCGATGCTTTGAGTCACCGGGCGGAGAGTTTGGGGAGTTTGGCTTATTTACCAGCAGCGGAGAGGCCCATGGCGATGGATGTTCAGGCCTTAGCCAGCCAGTTTGTGAGATTGGATCTTTCGGAGCCCAGTCGGGTTCTAGCTTTCATGGTCTCTCGGTCTTCCTTATTTGATCGTATCAAGGAGCGTCAGTATGATGACCCTCATTTGCTCGTCCTCAAGGACAAGGTTCTGTACGGTGATGCCAGAGATGTGACTATTGGTGATGACGGGATATTGAGGATGCAGGGTCGGGTATGTGTACCCCAATGTTGATGGGCTTCGGGAGTTGATTCTAGAGGAGGCCCATAGTTCGCGGTATTCCATCCATCCGGGTGCCGCGAAGATGTACCAAGATTTGAGGCAGCACTATTGGTGGAGGCGGATGAAGAAGGATATAGTTGGGTTTGTAGCTCTGTGTCTCAACTGTTAGCAGGTTAAGTATGAGCACCAGAGACTGGGTGGGTTGCTTCAGCAGATAGAGATTCCGGAGCGGAAGTGGGAGAGGATCACCATGGACTTCGTAGTTGGACTCCCATTGACTTTGAGGAAGTTCGATGCCATTTGGGTGATTGTGGATCGGCTGACCAAGTCCGCACACTTCATTCCTGTGTGTACTACCTATTCTTCGGAGCGGTTGGCGGAGATTTATATCCGAGAGATTGTTCGTCTGCATGGTATTCCAGTTTCCATCATTTCAGATAGAGGTACTCAGTTCACATCACGGTTCTGGAGGGCCGTACATCATGAGTTGGGTACTCGGGTGGAGTTGAGTACAGCATTTCACCCCCAAACGGACGGACAGTCCAAGCGCACTATTCAGATTCTTGAGGATATGCTCCGTACGTGTGTGATGGAGTTTGGAGGTTCTTGGGATCAGTGCTTGCCACTAGCGGAGTTTGCCTACAACAATAGCTATCAGTCCAGCATTCAGATGGCACCATATGAGCCCTTGTATGGTAGGCGGTGTAGATCCCCGGTGGGTTGGCTTGAGCCGAGTGAGGCTAGGTTATTTGGCACAGACTTGGTTCAGGATGCTTTGGAGAAGGTTAAGGTGATTTAGGATAGACTCCGTGCAACCCAGTTCAAACAGAAGAGTTACGCGGTCCGGAAGGTTTGTGATGTTTCCTATATGGTTGGAAAGCGGGTTCTGCTTCGGGTTCCGCCTATGAAGAGCGTTATGAGATTTGGGAAGAAAGGGAAATTGAGTTTGAGGTTTATTGGTCTGTATACGGCAAAATCAGAGGAACCAATTTCTCGTTAATAAGGCGTCTCGGAAGATCACCTCGAAGGCTCGAGACCACGGACCGAGTACCCTCCCTCGAGGTCTATCGACACCCGACCTGGGGATAACGTTGGCCGTGACCCCAATGGGCACGGGGAGTTTCTGAAGAGTGTAGCCGGGGCCGGCAAGATCTGTTAGGCTAGTCTGAAGCTAGTCTGAGCCTGCATCATGAAGTTAGCCAGCTGTCACATCCCGTCTTCTTTATCATTAATGTATTTTGTACTATGTTGGGATTTTCCCTTTCTATATAAGGGGGATCCTTGGCACTTTGTAACTCTCTCTGTTGCTCCACAGGAAATATAAAAAATATTCTCTTTGCTTTCTCATATACTCTCTTGATACTATTGCTTTCATTTCTTATCCTCTTATTTGTTCATCATTTATTGCTTATCACTGGCCATAAAGAGCCTTCATTGATTATTTCGTATTTGTTAGCCCTGCCCCAATCACCTGCGATAGCTCGAGTCCGAGCCCCGGAATCGACTTCGAGGCTCCGGATTGACAAGCTTGAGGCCCTGAATGACTGACCTATCGGTTTGATTGTAGCTCTCTTCTTAATTTCATTTCGTCTCTAAATCTCGCACGCTTAGCACCAACTGCCTAACAAACCAGCATAAAAATAGATCACGTATTTTTAGAGTCCCATCAACAAATTTAATTGTTATTACCATTTTCACGGTAAACATGGTCCTTTTGAGATATTGAGGCGTGTTGGGGAGGTTGCTTATGAGCTAGCCTTACCTCCCAGCTTGGCAGGAGTCCATCCGGTATATCATGTTTCGATGCTCCGGAAGTATCACGGAGATCCGTCACATGTGTTGGATTTCAGTTCAGTCCAGTTGGACAAGGATCTATCTTATATTGAGGAGCCGGTGGCAATATTGGACAGGCAGGTTCGGAAACTGAGGTCAAAGAACATTGCATCAGTGAAGGTTCAGTGGCGGGGTCAGCCGGTCGAGGAGGCGACCTGGGAGACCGAGCAGGATATGCGCAGCCGTTACCCTCATCTTTTCACCACTTCAGGTATGTCTCTATGCTCGTTTGAGGACGAACGAATGTTTCAAGAGGGGGAGGATGTAACGACCTGGCCGGTCGTTTTAAGAATTAACGCCCCGATCCCCTATTAACTATTTTTCCCGTGTTTGTTTCTTCTATTTTGATTTGCCGGGATGATTTGTTTTGAGTTTCGGAGTGTTTTGGGACACTTAGTCCCTAAAAGAGAGATTAACCTTTAGAATTTGGACCGTAGTTGGAGTAGTGTAAAGACGGCCTCTGAATGGAATTCCGTCGGTTCAGTTAGCTCCGTTGGGTGATTTCGGGCTTAGGCGCTTGTTCGGATTGTATTTTGGAGGTCCGTAGCTTATTTAGGCTTGAAATGCCGAAAGTTGAATTTTTGAAGTTTTCGGTTCGATAGTGAGATTTTGATATCGGGGTCGGAATGGAATTCTGGAAGTTGGAGTAGCTCCGAAGTTTTGAATGTGACGTGTATGCAAAATTTCAGGTCGTTCGGACGAGGTTTGATAGACTTTTTGATCGAAAGCGGAATTTGGGAGTTTTTGGAGTTCTTAGGCTTGAATCCGATGTTAATTTGGTGTTTTGATGTTTTTTTGAGCGTTGCGAAGGTTGGAACAAGTTTGAATGATGTTTTAGGATTGGTTGGCATGTTTGGTTGAGGTCCCGGGGGCCTCGGGTGTGTTTCGGATGCTTAACGGGGGTCATTTTTGGACTTAGAGAAGTTGCAGATTTTTCTGTTGTTGTGTTGCAGAGAAAACATTCATTGCATTTGCGAGAGGGTTCTCGGGTTCGCGTAGAGCATCTGGGCGAAGCAGCTGAATCGTGCTTCGAATTCGCGATGATGTCCCGCATTCGCGAAGGTATCAGCCCTTTGGTCTTCGCGTTCGCGACATGGTCATCGCGTTCGCGTAGGGTCCGTCAGTGTAAGCTACGCGTTCGAGAGTGGACCCTCGCGTTCGCGAAAGAGGAAGACTGGCCAGTGGATTTTTGTGCATCGCATTCCGACAATGGTCTTGCATTCGCGAAGAAGAACGCGTCTGGGCAGAACATAAGTTTCAAAATCGAGGGTTTTGAGTTCATATCACAAAATTGAATTGGGAGCTCGGTAGGAGGCAAATTTTGGTGAGATTTCCGGAGGAAGTTTGTGGGTAATGATTCTTAACTCCTTTTTGCTTATAACCCATTAATCTAAACATGAATTCATCATCTAATTTCGGATTTGGGGTGAAAAATTTGGGAAAAATGGAATAGAGTTCTTCAACTAAGATTTCGAGTTTTGATTGGGAATTTGACATCGGATTTGGATAATTTTGGTATGGTTAGACTCGTGAGTGAATGGGGGTTCATAATCCGTAACTTTTACCCGATTCCGAGACGTGGGCCCGGGGGACTTTTTGGGCAATTTTCTTAATTTCGTGTGTTAGATTCGAATTAATTAGTGGAATTAGTTACTTGAAGTTATATTTACATTATGCAATTGATTTGAATAGATTTAGGCCATTTGGAGTTGAGTACTCGTGGCAAGAACGTGATTTCGAGTTGATTGAGCTGGTTCGATGTAAGTGGCTTGCCTAACCTTGTGTGGGGGAACTCCCCTTAGGATTTGGTATTGTTGATATATGAAATGCCTTGTACGTGAGGTGACGAGTGCGTACTTGTGCTAATTGTTGGAAATCCTGTTTTCATTAAGTAACTATAACTGTGTTTCCTTCCCTGTTTATACTACTAGCAATTTATGTCTACTGTTAGCTTAGGGAAGCATGCCAATTTGACTTAATTGCTTTACTTGCTCAAACTGCTTTATTTGAATTCTGTGCAGCATGCTAGGTTAGAAATACCTGTTTTACTTTGGTATGAAATTGGATTGAATTGAATACTCTTCGTGTTACTGCTGTGTGTTTACTTTGGGACTACGGGCGATATCCCGGTAGATCCCCCTTGCCTGTTTATTTGGGACTACGAATTGATATTCCGGTAGATCCCCCCACACATTTATATTGGAACTACGGGAGTGCACCCGGTAGATTCCCCCAGTACTGGGTATTTATATTTTGGACTACGAATCGGGATTTCGGTAGATCCCCGCGCACTATGAGTCGGACTACGGGACGACACCTGGGAGATCCACTGGATATTTACATTTGGGGACTATAGGACAGTATCCTGGGAGATCCCCGGTTGCTATCTCTGTGTGGAGTTACGTTCTTATCAAAGACTTTGAGGTATATCTGTCGCGTCCGCAGACCAAGGAGTCCCTCTCCATTCTCTTTTGTAGTTATAGCCCTTCTGTATTTCTTTGATTTAGAAATTCTGGAGTTAGAGCACTATGTAGTATCCATAGCTTGTGATTTCATGAGATTCCGGGTTTTGGGAAGTTGTTCAGTTTTTGAGATCTTGTATTAGTATGTGCCGAGCGACATATTAAACGCTTCTATATTTGTTTATCTTCAGTTTTTATCAGTTTTTCTGCATTTTGTTTTCTTTTTCCGCAATTGTTAGGCTTACCAAGTCGTAGAGACTAGGTCCCGTCACGACAGTTCACGGAAGGCGAACTTGGGTCGTGACAGGTAACCCGATAACTAAGTCATGCTTGGAGATTTTTTCTATAAGATGCATGATTGCATGACCAAATTTCTTATGCCATATCCATGGATCATCAGATATGGATGTTAAGCAAATATGACCATCTAGATTTTCAAAACCATCAAGAATATAGACTTTCCATACCTTTTTCCTGGGGGATTATCTTACCTGTCTCATCTTCAATAGCACATCCTGTTTTCTTGAACTTTACTTCATACCCTGAGTCGCATAGTTGACTTATACTCAGAAGATTGTAGTTGAGTCCATCTACAAGATAAACCTCAGTAATATCACAATTGTTATTGAATGGAATTGTGCCAGTGCCGACAATTTTCCTTTTGAATCATCACCAAATTTAACTCTTCCTCCATATATCTTTGTAACTTCTTTAAACAGGTTTTTGTCACCTGTCATGTGACTGGAACACGCACTATTAAGTACTATTTTCCTTTGCGGCTCTTCCTGTGGTGTTCCTGTAAAATATAATTATCACTTCCTTTTAGGTACCCAAGCTTACTTGGTTCCTTGTTGTTAGTATTACTAGATTTAGGATTGTTTTTGGGTTTTCAAATCCACCCTGAAACATTAGATTTATGAAATCGACAAAAGGAATATTTATGTCCACTTTTATTACAGTAGTGACACATAGGTCAGTCCTGATCCACTCTTGGATCTTCCATTTATGTTAGTACTAGTGGACTCTGTTCTGAGTGGTGCTTTTCCAATTGACTTGTAAGTCGCATGATTCGACTTGACAGAACTATGACTGGTGGATTTGCATTTGCAATTCCTGAAACTCATCTTGAAGTACTTCCTTTTCAATTTCGCATACTTCAAGCTTAAGTTCCCAGTCTTTCTTTTCTCTGTTGAGTCTCTTTAGTTCATTCATCATTTTTTGAGACTCTTTTAGAGTAAGGTCAACAATGTCCTGTAATTCATTACATCTTTCACAATTGTAAGATCTTACCTCGCTTGTTTCACCTCGTGCATGAAACAATTCTCATTATCATCTTTGCATTCATCGTCTGATGTATCCTCATCTGTCCAGCACCCCGAGAGTTTGTTCATGTCATTTTCCAGGGTTGTTATAAAGCACAGATTAGCTACCTCTTCGTGTTCTGAACTGTCTTCATCACTCCAACTTCCAAATGATTTGTTTTTTGTTAAATCCTCTAGAAACTTTTCTTTTAAGATCTGGGCATTCAGCTTGAACATGCCCATATCTTCCACACTCATAGCATTTATCATTATTTTTGTCTTGTTCATTATATTGCCTGGTTCGCCTGGGTGATATCCTGCCTCTTCTTGTGTTCCTGTATCTCCTCATTAGACCATCCATGTTCCTTGATACCATGGCGATTTCTTCTTCAAGAGCTTCAGGGTCGTCATCAATATCATTTTCTACTCTTTCAATTGTGGCCTTAAAAGCAACTGTTTTATTCTTTTCTTCCTGGCCTGTTTTCTTGAGATGAGTTTTCTCGAATTCTAGAAGTTATCCTCGAAGTTCATCATAAGATAATTTGTTCAGTTTTGTGATTCAAGTGTAACCAATTTCGTCTGCCATGTGGTAGGTAGAGTTCTCAGAATTGTCCTAACTTGATCACCACTTGAATATGGTTTGCCAAAGGCTTTTAGATCGCTAATGATTTTGCTGAACCTGACAAACACTTCCTCAATGGATTCTCTTTCTTTCATCTGAAAGAGTTCGTAGTCATGAACCAACATGTTGATATGGGTCTCTTTTACTTTACTGGTTCCTTTATAAGTAACTTTGAGTTTATCCCACATTTCTTTGGCTATATCACAACTGGAGATTTTCTCATATTTTTCTCCACTTATAGCATTATAAAGTAGGTTTCTTGCTTTAGCATTGACTTGAACAACTGCCATTTGCTCATCTGTG
The DNA here is from genome assembly GCF_001879085.1 of Nicotiana attenuata. Lineage (NCBI taxonomy): Eukaryota > Viridiplantae > Streptophyta > Magnoliopsida > Solanales > Solanaceae > Nicotiana > Nicotiana attenuata. The sequence goes on along the minus strand of NC_031995.1, from coordinate 2,010,630 downwards.
TATTCATCTATATCTTTTGGATCAGCAGGTGGTGAGTAGCTGGAGGTAGTGGATAGTTCCCCTTTGTGATAACTCGCCAAACCTTGACATCATAAGACTTTGCGTATATTTCCATACGTACTTTCCAGTGAGAAAAATATTGTCCATTGAAGTACGGTGGCCTAACTTGCGATGTTCCCTCTTGAAAGAGTGCTCCGACAATAACTTGATTTGCCATGATCTTTTCTCACAAGCTGTTAAGCAAAAAGATGTGAGTTTAGCTCTGATACCAATTGAAAGTACAAGAGGGGGTGAATTGCTTATTTTTAATAACTTTTATAAGTAGTTGACTAGTTTATCAATTAGTCGACTTGAAATAAGAACAGTATAATAATAATAAATGCAGAAATAAAATGCAGGAATTAAAGACACCAGAATTTTTATACTGGTTCGGATTCAATGTGAATCCTAGTCCAGTTCCCTTGGGTTGCAATGGTGTTCTCTTTGAGTAATCCATGTTTCTTAAGTAAAGAATGAATGGTGTAGCTTTACACCAATAGTTTAGTCTCTATGTCTCTCTTCTTTTCTTGATACAATCCCTCACCAATGTTTATCTCTTTTTCTTCTCTCACTAGTTACACAGCAGATCTAATGAAACTACACTGCTTGCTTGGAGTAGAACAAAAAGAGGGTAGATGTTTCGATCAAAGTATATAATATTATGTCAGGAGCATCTGTATATATATATATATATATATATATATATATATATATATATATATATATATATAAGGCCTTCACGTCTTGAGAGATTGCAAACCCAGGGGAGTTGATCCTTGAAAGGTATCCTAGATTGATTCTTTCCAAGAATAAGATTAAGTTCCCGTTGATCTTCCTTGATTAATGGCTTTGACGAACTTTTCTTCTGCTAGGCATATCTGCTGGATACCTTGATTTCCGCCTTCATTAATTTCCAGTAATCTTGATTCCCTTAGATTTCGATACCTTCCAGTAATAGCTTCCATCAATCTCTGATTGATTTCTCTTGCCAGATTTCCGCTGCTTCTTCCTTGCTGATCATTGATTATTTTCCTTGTTGGCTTCCGTCAATCGTCAATTGACTTTATCACTACATCTTCCTTTTTGCATCGCAGATCATTAGTCATGTTGCTTGATCTATTTCAAACCAGTACTGCTTCTTTATTTCCTTGAGTCCTTGTGATCCTACATCAACTATAATATATTATTTTTAATCATTGAAACTTATAACTAACACTTCCTGCACTGTAACACTAGGGAATGCATCTGTTGTTGATACCCAATTTTTTCCTCACATATTTCAAATATGTATATATATACTTTCAAAATAGTGCATGAACATCATCAAGTATTTTTCCATAATTTTTAAAGATTTTTAATCAATTTATTCCCATATTTTATTATGAAAATAATCATTAATTGCATCACAAATTATTTCTATAATGATATTATCATCTAATTTCACCATTTGCACCCAGATTAGTTTTTAAAAAAAGCTTTAACATATTTATCATAAATACATTTGCATTTTAAGGCTAGAATTGCACATTTTGCAATAATAGCCCATATGTACTTATAATTACATTATTTATGCAAAAATAATCTTTTATATTTTTATAGTGTTACATAATTATTTTAAATCATTTTTATGCACCACTGATATTTTTGTTATTTACTTATTATTTTTATAAATTATTTTATATAATAAATTAGGTATTTAAAATCTGGCCCCATTTTTATTTAAATTCGGACCTAGACCAACCCCAATTTACCTAGCCCAATTACCCCTGGCCTAAACCTATTAGCCCAGTCCCCATACCCATTTTGATACACGACCCAGAACCCCGACCAATCATGGCCGTTGATCTTTGAGATCAACGACCCATATTATTCCTACCCTTTTTAATTACACCCAAACCCCTAACCCTAATCCATTCCCTCTAAACCCGCCGTCCTTAAACTCTCTCAACGCCCACTCCATCTCTGTCAAACCCTAGCGCCGTCACCCTCAAATCTCTCATATTCCGGCTCAAACATGGAATCAATCCATGATTTACTTACCTATTTTGTGTTACTCTATTATTGTACGCTGGTCTATGGTATTACTTAGATTCTTGCCCTATTTTTGGCAAGAACTACCTCAATAACTAGTATATTCACCCTGATTCTGTAAAGATCTGGACGATCTTCCGTCCATATACACGTTTTATTGAATGATTCTTGCATCTCTGGTCCGATTCAAAGCATCTGTCTCGACTAGGGTTTGAGACCTTTCCTTGTTCTTTACTGATCTCTGACTTTCCTTTCTCGTATTTGACTAATATTTTCCTTATTTCTGCTTAATCTAACGTGTTTCATTTATTTTTACCTTATTTTGCCCTAAATTAGGATTTCAAATCTTTTTCTGGTTCGGTTATATGTTTCCTTTTGAATAATCTCCCATCTATGTTCGTTTTTATGCAAATATGTGATTATTTGCTTTATTTTCTGCCGATTTTATGGTTTACCTAAATTTAGGGTTTCAACCCCTTTTACTTGAACCAAATCTGGTTCAATCCTACGCTTCTTTTGAATAATCCCTGTCTAAGTTCATTTTTGTGCTAGTAAATGATTCTTTGCCATTATTCTCTGCTGATTTTGGAATTTACCAAAACTAGGGTTTCATACCCTTTTTACTTGAACCAAATCTGGTATTCCTTTTCGTTATATGCCTTATGTGATTCTTTACCTTTTCCCTACTGATTTTGTGTATCTTCACTTGAAGTTTAGGGTTCAATTTTACTAATTTAAACGCTTACCTTTCTAGTGTTTGATAATTGGTTTTCCATGTTTATGTGTCTAATTCCTACACTATTTAAACCCTTTCCCCTTTTCCCTTTAGGACAAGACCTGAACTCTCCTATTCTCACTACTAAAACTAAGCTCTCTCTCTTGCTCCTATTCTGATTTCCGCACTAAGTGGCTATTGTTTGGCCGGCTGAAAGCCAAGGCCAAATTACTCTGGAATTTAACTATTACTGCACCTTTACTTGCTTTCTTCTTAACTGGTATGCCCTAACCTTTGCAATTTCCTTCTCTATGCTTTGTGTGACTAGCCTGTTTCAATTCCTAGCATGATTCTGCCCTTTATCTGGTAATTTGATAATATTGTTAACTTAAGACTAAGGTATTTAGATGGAATCCTCTCATAAGTTGGTTTAAGGTTCGATTTGTTTGTAAGTTTTATACATGTTCTAAACTATGAGCATGTAATCAAGTATGTTTGTACTTAATTCATATGTCCTATCTGTTCAATTCAAATGTTCTGCCAAATTGCTTATGTGACTAAGCCATGACTGTTTCAAATACTAGTATAATCATTTAGCTTAATCAGATTTCACCATGTTTGAACTGTATGCTGAACCTGAACCTTGTTTGTTTCTTGGAGCAGTTCTGCCTGCAACTCTATATTCTGAACTGTCTCTCTTCTAAAAATTGAACTATTTCAAAACTTGACCCCTTATCCTTTATGCACTGGTTTTCAAACTCCTACTCTTAGTCATTTAGGTTCTCACCACTCCCAGTGTGAGCATTGCCTAGGGTCCTTGAGACTCCTTTGAACTCTTACACATTGGGGTTGGTTTTTCCAATCTTTCATGAACTCTGTGCTGAATGTGTGGTTCTGGTGTGAGCATTGCTCGGGGTCCTTGAGGCTCTTTGGGAACTTTAACACACTAGAAGCCCGGTTTAATGTGCTGTGAATGGATCACTGCTATACTTCAGAGCTGTTGTGTTTGAAGGCCTGGTTCCCAGGTTTAGATAGGGCCTATGAAGGCTCCCTATAGTGTAATCGTTATTATTATGTAATTCATTCATTCTGGGCTATAATAATTTCTGTAATAACAGATTTGGGGTTTATTAGTAAAAGCTGGGGGGTCTATTCTTATATCTTTTGTTAAAATTGGGTAGAAATCCTGCCTGTAGGACTTAATTATGCTGATTGAATTATGTGGATACTATACTGTGTTTAGAGATCCTGCCTATAGGTTTAATTATGCTGATTGAACTATGTTGATACTATACTGTGTTTAGAGATCCTGCCTATAGGATTTTTCATGATCATTTTGATTCTGTATTGCACATCTGCATGCTAGAAACCCTGCTTATAGGACTTTACGTTTAATTCTGCACATTAGAAATCCTGTTCATAGGATCTACACATATTTTCAACCCAATGTGCATTGGTGACCATGTCTATAGGGCTTTTGTTGATTATCTTTCATAACAACCTGTTAATTTCTGTCCAGATACGGTTAATAGATATCATGCCTATAGGAATAAAAATCGGTTTCAAACCTAGAAATCATGCTTATAGGATTTAAAACTAATAGATTTCATGCCTATAGGGTGAAATCAGTTCTGAAACTTAGAAATCCTACCTGTAGTAGTTTAAATCAACCTCGCAATTAGAAGTCATGCCTATAGGGGTTTAAATCAATTCAGCAATTAGAAAGAATGCCTTTAGGATCTAAAAGGAATAAAACTGTCTTTACGAGTTAAAATCAGTGCTACACTTGGAAATCATGCCTATAGGTCTGTAATTGACAAACTCGTAGAAATCATGCCTATAGGATCCTGTTAGTCTATTCTGAATTCAAGCGCTCTTGTAAATCACTTAGGCAATAGATCCGTAGAACTTATTAATGATTCCGGGGTTAAAACTGTGACACATTTCTGCCTGAGGTGCCCAGATTCATGTTGAATAAAATCAGTAGGCAAACAAATAGGTCTTAATGCTCGCCTTAACAAAGCTGTCTCTGAACCCTATTTTCTCGCATAGATATCCTGCCTATAGGATTTCTAAATTAATAAGTTTGCTGGCTCAATTGCGTGCTTTGTTGCTTATGTGTGGAGGTTAATATGAGCCTATACTTGCTCTTTATATGAGAATCCTATTTGCTTTTTGTGTGTCACCTAGATTTCACATTTTTAAGTAACATAGGTTGGTCTAGAACCATCCCAAATAGAGGTCCTAATACCTCCAGGACCATAGGTAAGGGGACGGGTAGTGCACGCATAGGGTACGATTTAGAATCAATTAGTGCGCTTAAGTAACAACTTGAAGATAGTAATTGGGTAGTAAAGGAAATGATAGCCCATGCGCTAACGCTATGAGTAAAACCCCGACTTGAGGGAGTTGCAAAGCATTGCATGGAATGATCCTATAGGCCAAAAACTTAGGACCACCCCTGAAACCCCCGTTTAATGTAAGTTAAATATTGTATTTGTCCAAATTGTCCTCTCTCCTTTTTAGACTAATTCGCTTAATTTAAGTTCGATCGGAATCCACTGTTGTGGACCTCAAGGGGTGCCTAACACCTTCCCCTCAAGGTAATTTCGAGCCCTTACCCGTCTCTGGTGATGTAGACTGGTTATCTAAGTTAATTGCTTTAGGTGCCCTAACGTACCTTAAATCCGTTAGGTGGTGACTCTTTCAAATCCAATTCCCTACCCTCACGGAAAGGAGTTGTCCTAGAAATGTCGAAACCCGATTTCGCAAGAAAAAGGGGGCGCGACAGCATGGCGACTCTGCTGGGGATCATTAGGCTCTTACCATAACGAACTTGTCTGTGAATTAGTCTTTAAGCATGTCTTTATTATTCCATTAATACTTGCACACCCCTTCCCATTCTATGTGAATTTATTTGCTTATCCTTATTCATTTATGATTCCCTCCCCTACTTTATCACTTTTACTATGGAAACTGACTTGTCTCCTTGTTTTCTTTTCTTAAATGTCTTTACAATTATTAAATACCGTATTTTATCATTATTCATCATGCAAATACTTGGCAACATGTTATTTTCTTTTGCATAACTCCATGCTCAACATCATATTCCACCCGTGCGTACTAATACCATAGCGGCGGTTGATGAGTGTCCACGCTCTTCCTAAAATCACCCTTTAAATTTGAAAAGGCTTATTTGCGATAAAACTAGTCGATCAGCGGTGCAGTCGACGGTTCCGTGCCTTTCCCTCTCAAGTTGTCAGCTTGAGGGTACAGTCTAGACTTCTATAGAAACTTTACTCGGATAATAACTGTGCATGCATCATGGTCAAACCTAGTCAGGGTTTATATGATGTCCGCATAATAACCCTCTACGAAATCCTTGTCCAAAGTCCACCAGGATTTCCATAATCCTAATGGATGCAACCACGATATGTGCATTATTTGGAGAGATAAATGCCGGCATGCTAATCGTTAATGTGTAAGTAGTCGAATACGGAGGGGGCAAGGGTCTAACTCTGTTTATTTTGCAGAAAATAAGGCACGAAGTCCCCAGGTTCGGCATGGTCCGAAGTATACCAACGTTGTTGTTAGACTGGTGAGAAAATCTTTCGCCAAGCGACAAAAATCACGTGAAAAGGGTTCTTGAAAATTTACCTTCCTTATTGGACATCCAACCAAACAACATGCTGATCGTGCTACTATGTTCTGGGACGAGAAAGAGCTGTATTCCATATTGGTGACATAGAAATGACTCCTCTCTTGGAGGAAATTGGAGGATTCGCTGGATTACCATGGGATAGTCCTAGTTTACTAGTACCAGAAAACCGCAATATTAGGGGGTTTCTGAAGATGATGGGTCTGAGAAAGAATGAGGACTTGGAGTGCCTGAAGAAGTCCTACATACCTTTTGACTTTCTCTATGAACGATATGGACACAACAAATCTTACCGTATCTTTCATGATGAATTCTCCATCACTCCCTGGGTTGGACTCATCGCAGGGTTTTTGTATTCATCGTCTGCTTTCTAGGTATCATATGTTCCCAAGCCAAGGGGATAGAATTCACACCAGGTTGGCCATGGTAACCAAAGCTTTAATGGAGGGAATTGAGGGACAAACCTATACTATTGTCCCGATGATTGTAGCAGACATATACCGGTCTCTGGATCGCTGCAAGAAATGGTTCAAACACTTTGAGGGTTGTAACTTACTACTACAGATTTGGTTGTTAGAACATCTCCAGAGGGGTCAATATCGCCAAGAGTTTCCATGGAGACCATGGAACGTTCACATAACTTTCCACCATCCTAAAAGAATGACCTTTATTGCAGATAGATTTGCACAACTATAGAATGCTACGGAATGGGCACAATTTTTCAGCAATCTGACCGAGGACCAGGTTCACTGGATGTTCGAGTGGTTCCCTACCGATGAATTCATCATTAGATCCAGGGATGTTCCGCACTTGGTGTTGATTGGGTTAAGGGGAATACATCCCTATGTCTATCAGGGTCATGAGACAAGCTGGTAGAAAACACGTCATACCACGAGTCTCCAAAATGAGCCATTACACAGCCGATTTTCAGGGTGACGCCATTCCATACAAATGTGAGACCCAGCACATGTGGCACTTGAAGATTATCGTGGAAAAGGATACCATCGAGCCAGATCTATATCACACCGGTCATGTGTACTTCTACCCATCATGATTAGAAGATAACATAGCAGGAATATTCGAGCCAAGGGTTGGTCAAGAAAACAGGGTCATAGATGAAGCTGCTGAAGCACAAGTGAAGTATGAGAGGCTATGCAAGAGGGTCCTTGAATCCGAATCCAAGCATCTGGTGCAACACAAGTTCGACATGGAATCAATTAACGAGTGAAAAGAAATGGCTACATGGTCGGTAGAAAGGTTGGAGTACTTGGAGCAGGGTCTAATGGAACTGGAAGGGAAGATGAGGAAAAGGGTCGCAGACTGTCAGAATGCAGAAGGCAACGAGGGAGAACATCTAGCAAGGGCATACCTGCTGCTGGACATGTACGACCTGGGGAATCTGATTGATGGAGCCAAGAAGGCCAAATATGGGGAAGGTCCCTCCGGGACCAAGTAGATTAGGTTTATCTGTTTTGAGTCATTTTGGAATTTGAATGTAATAAGGCAGATGCCATTAGTAACTCATTTATTTATCGTCGTTTTTAGGTTCGTCTTATTTACATTAATGAAATGAGGCATTTATCAGCATTAAATCTCTCCAAATCTACTTGTCACTAGGCCCACCTCGGGCACAACGAGGTTCCCCAAATTAGGACGCAAATTTACATTCCCGCAATACGTGTTTAAATCCTGCAAATGCTTTTCAGAATCCTTACTGACTTGTCTACCTTTTATTTTTCTTTATTTTGATTATTCCCATCCCCTAAGGTTGGTTTGCACATACTGGCATCGTCAGCATATCACACCAGATCCAGAGGTCCTCCTCTTCCTCCAAGTAATCTTAAGAGCAAAGGAAAAGCTAAGATGGATGATATAGGTGGTATCCGAAAAGAAAATGCTGAGAATATCGAAACTTTAGACGGTCGAAGTACTCCAGCCCAGAATGATTTGGTCCTACGATTGGAATAGAAAATACTAGAGTTGCAAGGAGAACTTGAGCAGGTTCGCAACTTGGAAAACCTCTCCCTCACCCTAAACGTCCCAAACATTAACCAACAAAATGCTCAAAACCCAGCACCTCCTCAAAACACACCAAACCAACGTCCACAAAATCCTTCCGCACCCCATCCATACGCAACTCCTCCGCAAAATCCTAATCCTCCACCAATACCCTCTCCCCCGCAGCATCAACATCTTCCTACTCAATACCCACAAACCACTTACCATACTCCTTAGAATACCCCACAACCTATCCCTGATCCGCAAAACTCAACTAATGATCACCACTACACTCCAACCCCCGGCACCACCAAAACAATACCATATACGTGGAAACCTTACCTCACTCTACTCAGCCAATCCCATACACTCCAGAATTTGCCGAGAATGACCTGCTCATTAAGAACATGGCAGAGGAGCTCAAGAAGCTCACAAGCCGAGTACAGGGTGTTGAAGGAGGCAAAGGAATTAGAGGTCTGAATTATGAGGATCTGTGCATTCAGCCAGTCGTGGAACTGTCGGAGGGTTAAAAACCTCCTAAGTTCGAGATGTTAGATGGAACAGGTGACCTGTAGGTGCATTTGAGAACATACTGTGATAAGCTCGTGGGAGTTGGGAAAGATGAAAGGATTCACATGAAGCTGTTCATGAGGAGTCTCACTGGAGATGCCCTATCTTGGTATATCAGTCAGTATCCCAAGAAATGGGTTAATTGGGTAAGCATGGCATCAGACTTCATAGATCGATTCAGGTTTAACACATAGAATGCGCTGGATGTCTTCCACATACAGAATCTAAAGAAGAAACCAACAGAGACTTTTCGCGAGTATGCTACTCGATGGAGGTCAGAAGCTACAAAAGTCAGGCCGGCACTAGAGGAAGATCAGATGAACAAATTCTTCGCCAGGGCCCAGGATCCCCAATACTATGAAAGATTAATGGTCATCAAAAATCACAAGTTCTCCGACATCATCAAACTCGGAGAAAGGATTGAAGAAGGGATCAAGAGTGGGATGGTGACCAATTTTGAGGCATTGCAAGCTACGAACAAAGCGTTACAGTCAGGGGGTATATGGAAGATGAAAGAAGTAGGGGCAGTGATGGTGGCCCAAGGCCCAAAATCTCCACTCACACACCAAACACCTCCACCCACATACCAACCTTCACCTTCCAGATATTCTCAACCCGCTACTGCCTATCACACTTATAATACCCAGCCAGCCTATTACCATTCACCTCCAACCCGTCAAAACTATCCAAAACCCAGACCCAATTTTAATCGCAGGCCGCCCAGACAATATACCCCTATTGCTGAACCCATTGACCAACTTTATGAAAGATTGAAGGCTACCGGATATGTTACCCTTATTCCTGCTGTTGCCATGGAAAACGCTTCCCAGTGGGTCAACCCAAACAAAA
>NC_031995.1:1998132-2000420 GCF_001879085.1 Nicotiana attenuata | reverse complement strand
AACAGCACCTGCGACTACACCGGCTCCATTTGAAGTAAAAATACCCACACCCTTCACTGTGACAGCAACACCCACACCTCCTTTCAAGTCCAACGCCATACCCTAGGATTATGTTGCCGAAGCTAGGAGAAAGGGAAAAGCAAAGATGGAAGAATCTGGTGCTGCACAGGGGATGACCAGAACTGGAAGGATCTATGCACCCGAAAATTTGGGAGTAACAAGCAAGGAAGCTGCTACCAAGCAACCCGTTATTGAAATTGTCCCAGATGATCTCTGGAGAAAAGTACAGGCAAGAGAATACTCTGTCATTAATCATCTGAACAAGACTCCCACCCAGATATCCATCCTGTCACTGCTACAAAATTCTGAGGCGCATAGGAACGCTTTGATGAAGGTGTTGAATGAAGCTTATATGCCTAACAACATCACTAGTGGAGAGATGGCCAACATGGTAGGGCAGGTACTGGAGTGCCACGAGATCACCTTTCACGAGGATGAACTACCACCTGAAGGGTTAAGTCACAAAGGACACTGCACATCACAGTACAATTCAAGGACAAATTCATCGCTAGAGTCTTAATAGATCGGGGTTCAAGCCTCAACATTTGTCCACTGACTACTTTGAAAAGGTTGGGCAAAGATTTCCATGAGATACAAGCAAGGAGTATGAATGTGAAAGCATTTGACGGGTCACAAAGGGCCACAATTGGGGAAATTAACCTTTGTCTGCAGATGGGCCCGACTTGGTTCGATGTTGAGTTCCAAGTATTAGACATATCTGCCACATACAATCTTCTATTGGGACGACCTTGGATACATGTCGTTGGGGCTGTGGCTTCCACGCTACACCAGGCCGTGAAATTCGAAGGGAACCATCAGGAGGTAATCATTCACGGAGATGGAAGTAACCCCATTTACACCAGTCAAACTGTCCCGGTTGTCGAAAATAGAAGAAAGCTGGGTGGAGAAACTTATCACCGCATTGAGCGTGTCAACGCAATTGAGAAAGATAAGTGGTGGAGTAGCAAAATAGAAAGCATACTGGCATGGTCTGGGTATGAACCCGACAAAGGGCTTGGGAAGAAACTCCAGGGCATTACCAAACCGATACAGTTGAAATGTCATGGCACAACTTTTGGGCTTGGATATCCATACACCTGGCAAGAATATAATGATTGGTCGCTGCCATGGCGTGGTCCTTATTACCCTCTCGAGCAGCCAGTGCCGCATCTGAGTCAGACTTTTCACCAGGCTGACACAACATGGGGATCTAAAGAGGAGGAAGCTTTGGCTGGGCTAAGGAGCCTGTTTTTAGAAGACGAGGAGATGGATTGCAATGTGATCATTGAGAAGGAGGAGGAAGAAGGCCTTACCATTCAGATCGTGGAGAAGGGAGCTGTTCTCAAGAATTGGACTGTCACACCATCTCGGGCCCGTCGAGTTCCTGGATAGCTTGGCAATTAGCCTGACCTGTTTTAATAACCATTTTAGGCATTTAAGATATTTCCAGTATTTTGTTTTGAAGACGCATTTTGTTTCGAAATAATTGCTCGAGTCATCGAGCCGTACTTGTTTTGGATGTTTTCAAAATTTAATTAATACATTGTTATTTTGTATTTATTATTATCTTTTATATTTTTCTCTACAGCATTATTATTACTTTTCCTGATGAACCGATGACTGGACATGTAATGAGACAACGCAATATAAGGATAGTGACTCAGAAGAAGAGGATGAAATACCTGAGGAAGTTATCAGAGAAGTTGAGAATTTTGAGAACAAACCTAAGTCCAATCTGGACGAAAGCGATGCAATCAATTTGGGAGATTCTGAAACCATCAAAGAGACTCGCATAAGAATTCACCTATCACCGTCAGAAAAGGAAGAATACACTCGTTTCCTGATAGAATATGAGGATATTTTTGCATGGTCATATGATGACATGACTGGCATGAGCACATCCATAGTGGCTCATAAGTTGCCTACCAATCTAATATGTCCGCCGGTAAAGCAGAAACTCAGAAAATTCAAACCAGACATGAGCCTAAAAATCAAGGAAGAAGTCACCAAGCAGATCAAAGCCAAAGTCCTCAGGGTAGTTGAGTATCCAACCCGGTTAGCCAACATCGTACCAGTTCCGAAGAAAGATGGGAAAGTAAGGGTGTGTGTTGACTATCGGAATTTAAACAGAGCAAGTCCCAAGGACGATTTCCCACTGCAAAATATACACATTCTGATCGACAATTGCGCTGAGCATGAACTCCAATCAGTTGTATATTGCTTCGCGG
>NC_031995.1:1902885-1998032 GCF_001879085.1 Nicotiana attenuata | reverse complement strand
ATTGCTAAAACCATTAACAACTTCATTATCATTAAATTTAGTCAGCAAGTTCCCAAGAGGATTCGCATGCTCCCTGTCACTGTCATTGATCGCAATTACCCCTTCTTGAATCATTCTTTCTATTTCCCTTTTCAAAGAACGACAATCTTCAATGCTATGCCCTTGGACATTAGAGTGGTACATGCATCGTACAGTAGGATCAAAGCCTTTTGCATATGGGTCTGGAATGTAGCCGAGGAGCGGCTCAATCAGGCCAGAATGCTTTAACTTTTCAAATAAGCTTGTGTAGGACTCCCCAATTGGCGTGAAACTATTTCTTTGCCTTTGTTCCCTTCCCTGCCCCTGTTTTCTAGGGTTGTTGGGTGCTCGAAAATGTGGTGAAGGAAAGAATGCATTATGCGGTGTTGGCGCTCGCCATAGGGAGTGACCTGGTGGTTGGACATATGACCAGACATTGTTCGGAGGATAATACTGAGGTGGATTATGTGGAGCTCGGGGATAGGTTTGGGGTTGGAGTTGAGGCTGGGTATATTGGTGAGGTGGACCCTTTGGACCACTCTGTGACTCTGAAACAACCATGGCAACATCACCCTGTTCCTTCTGACCCAGCAAGCTTCCTGTGTCGTTCCGAATTGCTTGTGTTGTTGCTTTTAAAGCAGAATAGCTCATGATCTTGCTCGACTTCATCCATCTTCTACCATTTCTCCCATTTTTACCACATCATTAAAAGGCCTACCCACAGCCGTGATCAAATGCCCAAAGTAAGTTGGTTCTTGATCTTGAAGAAAGTAGTCGACCATCTCTTTTTCTTCCATCGGAGGATTGACTCTGGCAACTTGCTCTCTCCATCTGAGCCCGTATTCCCTAAAGCTTTCATTAGGCTTCTTTTCCATTTTGGCGAGGGACCTGCGATCCGGGATGATTTCTATATTATACTGAAAGTTCCTGGCAAAGGCCTGAGCCATATCGTCCCACGTGTACCACCTGCTAGCATCTTGGCGGGTGTACCACTCCAGAGCTGCCCCACTCAGACTTTGACTAAAATTTGCCATCAATAATTTGTCTTTCCCGCCGATGCCTCTCATCTTACTGCAGTAACCTCTCAAATGGGCCATGGGATCTCCGTGCCCGTCATACAAATCAAACTTTGGCATCTTAAACCCAGCAGGCAGTTGGACGTCAGGAAACAAACACAAGTCTTTGTAAGACACACTCATCTGGCTCCCTATCCCTTGCATGTTTCTTAAAGACTGCTCTAAGATTTTCACCTTCTTGGATATCTCATCTTGCCCCACTGTCTTAGCAGGCTTTTCAGTTTCACCAGGAGACTCAAAATGAGGAGCGTGAGAGTATGGATTCGAGACTTTGAAAGTTGGTTCTGGAGCATAGTGTTGGGCATTGGGGACTTTGAACACAGCCTCGTTAGAGGATCGAGGAAAAGTAGCTGGAGGAGGAGCTACAAGAGCATGAGTGGCCAAAGGAGCGGGATACGAGGTGGTTTTGGCGGGTAAAGTGTGAAAAGGTTGTGGGGTGATATCAGCAGCAGTGGGAATCTGGATTTGGGATAGTGGTGAAATAGTTGCAGGGTTTTCAGTGTAGTTGTTGATACCCAATTTTTCCCTGTATATTTTTTATATGCAAATACCTTCAAAATAGTATGTATATGCATATATAAGCATGTCCAAGTATTTTATTATTATTTCTAATTTTCAAAAAAAGATTTTTAAACCGATTGCTTGCCCTATTTTAGCAATACAAAAGCCAATAAGTGTTCTTCAAATTATCTTTTTGGTGATTAATCTATTTTATTCTTATATTTATGCCAATATAGGTAAGGTAATTTTTACACATTTTTATAAGTCGATTTGGTATTTTTAAGCTAAATTTGCACTAAATTGCAATTCTAGCCTATTTTAAGATTTAAATAGCGTTTATAATTATAAAATTTATTCCAGTATTTTCAATTTAATTATTATATATTATTAACTAATTTAGTGCCTTCAATTTGTTTCAAAAATCATTTTACTATTTTTTATAAATTAAAAAGGGAAAAGTGGCTATTTAACTGATAGCCTTATTTGTATTTCAATTACAGCCAAAATCAACCACCGCAATAACCCAATTCCAATTTCAAACGGACCAGCCCAATCCTAATATATAACCCGACCCCTAACCCGTTAATAAAACCCGCTCGGTTTTTCTTTTGATTCAGGCCGTTGATCATTTTGATCAACGACCACGATTCCCCCTTACCATTTTAATTCACCCAAACCCCAACCCAAATTCATTTCCCTCCAGAGACGCCGCCTTGAAACCCCTCGTCTCTCAAACTCTCTCAAATGTTCTCAAAACCCTAATCGTCTTCTACCTCAAGCTCACCGGAATCCATGGCCTCTCAGGCCATGGATGGTTTAAACTCATCTCCCTCTGCTCTTAAACAGTTGGTACTCGAAGGTTCGAGGTCTGACCTCAAAGGTTTTTGTTCAGATCTTTGCAAACTCAAGGTTCTATGTCCATCTCCGGCGTTGCTCCGGCGTACAATGGTGTTTTGAGCCTGGTTCTGACTTTCCGACCAAGATCGGACCTTTTCCAAGCCTTTCTCATTCTAGGGTTCTTCTGAAACCCTAACTAGTCGAGGTTTTCTCCGATTTTTTCTTAAATCTGTTATATATCTGTGCTCTACTTGAGTTTTTGAACGATTTCCTCAACTTCTCTTTCAAAAATTACTTTCAAAAATTACTTCTTTCTGATTTAGGGTTTCCTGAAAATGTTCAAATGTTTCTCTGACTTTTCTTTCCCTTTTTCTTTGTGTGTATTTGTCTCCGCTATGTTCATGTTTTCTTTTCTACCACGCATGCTCTTCTACTGTGTTCTTAGGTTTTTCCTTTTATCACGCATGTTCTTCTACTGTGTTTTCTATATTCCGTTCTTTCTTCTACTGTGTTTCTATGCTATGTTTTCACATGCTTTCCCACTATGTTCTGCTATTTTCCTTCCACTATGACTTGATATGCTTCGCCTACTGTATCCTTTTACCACATTCTTAAGGGTTTACTGTTTCACTTCTACTTTACCTAGTTTTAGGAAACGTTTAAGCATGTTTTTCTCTATTGTTTCTTCTACTCTCATTGTGTTTCGAATTAGTTTCTGCACTCTGTTTGCTTTGAACTTTCAACTGTATTCTCTTGCTTTCTCATGAGTTTCCGAAAGAAATCTCTGAGCCTGCTGCCTCCTCATCTCTGTATTTGACTCGAGGTAGAAACCCTAGAATTTGGGGTTCCTCCGAGTTTGGTCATATGATTGGATTAGGGTTCTGTTTGAGAACCCTTGACTCTTTCAGACTAATCCCTGAGTCTATGAACTAAGTGTGAATTTCTTTTGTTTGCACACAATTCTGATTCCCCTACACCAGACTCTTCTATGGAATAACATGACAAATTTCTTCATGTTTAACGTGTCCGTATGCTTTTATATATGACGAATCTTTCTTCAAAAGGGTTTTCTAACTTGTGATTGATTCATAATTCCTTTTAATGAGTCTAATTGATTGTTACTGTTTTTCCTTAAGTTAAAATCTTTCCTATCTTTCTGACCTGGTTCATTCATACAAAATCTTCAATTTTTGATTTACTAGCTGTTAATTGATTCCCTTGCCTTATTTGCACAAACCGTGTACTGTCAAGACCTTGTCCTTAAATAAACCTCTATGTATTTACCCCTCTTGTACTGCTTTGAAAAAAAGTGTTTGATTAATCTCTTTCCTTAATTATTTTTACCCGTTTGAAATCAGAATCTCTTCTCTTTCTCACTTTTACTTCACAATTCACTTCATCACTCGGGCCACTGCTCTAGAGGTTCAATTATCACTTATGCTTTCACCATTCGTTATACAACTGGAGCCAACGCTCCTCAACATTCATAGGTCACAATTCGTTTCACAACTTTACAAAACAAATAGAAATTTTCACCAAGGCATGAATAATACCACAAAATCATGGAAATCACAATATAAGACTCACGGTCATGCTCGACACCGACGTATAGATACTCGTCATCATGCCTATACATCGTACTCAACAAGAAACAAATAGCAAATAGGACGCAACTCCTAATCCCTCAAGCTAAGGTTAGACCAAACACTTACCTCAAACTTCCACGGCCAATTCAATCCTCAATAACCGCCTTTCCTTTCGAATCCGGCTCCAATTCAATTGTATCTATACAATAATGACTTCAATACATCAATAATTGCTAAACAATACGAACCCAATGCCTAATTATAGCTTTTCCATCGTTTTTTTCAAAAACTCAAAAATCGACCCCGGGCCCGCTTGGTCAAAACACGAGGTTCGGACCAAAATCAAATCCCCCATTCGCCCACGAGCCCAAATATATAACTTGTTTTGAAATCCGACCCCAAAACGAGGTCAAATTCCCAAATAATCAAAAAGCCCTAACTCTACCCAAATCCCCAATTTTCCACCCTAATCTCATGTTTTAGGCCTAGAAATCTAGTGGGTGTTGATAGAAATGGAAGAAAACAAGTTAAAGATTACTTACCTAAGAGATTATGGTGAAGAAGCTCTTCAAAAATCGCCCCAAGAGGTGTGGAGAAGAAGAAGTTATGAAATTTTATGAAAAACCCGTATAGCTACTGTTCTGGACTTTTAAAAATAACTGGGCGGATTTTGGTCTATGCGATCGCGGAGGAAAGGATGCGATCGCATAGAAGAGATTGTAACCTCCCGGAATTTTCTCTATGCGATCGCGGAAGAACAAATGCGATCGCATAGGACAAATTGATGCCTACCCAAATTAACTCTATGCGATCGCGGAAGAATCAATGCGATCGCATAGAACAAATTCATGACTACCAAAATTAACTCTACGTGATCGTGGAAGAATCAATGCGATCGCATAGAACAAATTCATGACTACCAAAATTAACTCTATGCGATTGCGGAAGAATCAATGCGATCGCATAGAACAAATTCATGACTACCAAATTAACTATATGCGATCGCGGACATTCCTATGCGATCGCATAGAACAAAAACCTGGACACCAGCAACCAGCAAAAACACCAGATTTTCTAAGTCCAATAACACTCCGACGCCTATCCGAAACTCACCCGAGCCCTCGGGGCTCCAAACCAAACATACATACTAACTCAAAAATATCATATGAACTTATTCGTGCGATCAAATCGCCAAAATAACATCATGAACATCGAATAAAACCTCAAAATCAAAGAATTATTCCAAACTTCTTAAAACATCAATTTTAGCAATTTAGGTCCGAGTCACGTCAAATGACATCCCTTTTTCACCAAATTCCACAGAAGCGTCTAAAATCATATATAAGACCTGTACCGGGCGTCGGAACCAAAATATGGGCCCGATACCATCATGTTCTAATCAAATTTCATTACAAATTTCCTTAAACAATTTCAGAAAACAATTTTACTAAAAAATTTATTTCTCGGGCTTGGGACCTGGGAATTTGATTTCGGGCATACGCCCAAGTCCCATATTTTCCTACGGACCCTCCGGGACTGTCAAATCATGGGTCCGGGTCCGTTTACCAAAATATTGACCAAGGTCAAATTTGTTCATTTTAACATCCAAAACTTAGCATTTTTCACAGAATTTCATATTTAAGCTTTCCGGCTACGCGTCCAGACTGCGCACGCAAATCGAGGTGACTCTAAATAAGGTTTTCAAGGCCTCAGAGTCATAGAATTCAATTAAAAATAGGTGATGACCCTTTGGGTCATCACACTGGCCCTTTCACACTGCACTATGACTCAATCCTGCAATGTATTTGGGTGTGAGCACTGCCCGGAGTCCATTTGAGGCTCTTAGGGAACTCTAACACATCCCAAGTGAGAGAAAGGCTTTGGATCTTGATCTTTGGAGTTGATTTACTTCATGCTTCAGACAGGAAGTCTGAATCAGGCTCTCCTTGGTTGTAATTTTTATTTTTTTTTCTAATGTAGTTTTCTTTATTTTATTTTTTTGGACTGTAATAATTTTGTAATAAACCTCTGGGTGATTAGTGAAAAGGGGAGGGTAACCATGCATGAAAAAGGGGTAGATATCATGCTCATAGGGAATTACTACACTTCTGTACTCATGTATCTTGTCTACAGTTTTGCACGTTTGTATATCACATGTAGATACCATGTCTATAGGGATTATGCATCTCCATATAGATACCATGTCTATAAGGAATTCTGCATTATCACATGTAGATACCATGTCTATAAGGAATTCTGCATTATCACATGTAGATACCATGTTTATAAGGAATTCTGCATTATCACACGTAGATACCATGTCTATAGTTTTCTGCATCATCACATATAGATACCATGCCTATAAGTTAACCAAAAATCCAGACTATACATATGCACTGGTCACTAGGCAAACCTGTTTATAGGATTAAAACTAACAGTATTCAGATACCATGCCCATAGGATTTCTGCACTCTTGCCACGCCCGTAAAAAATGTTTAAAATCAGTAACGCCTAGAGAGCATGCCTATAGGAGCTATCAACCAAAGTTGAATCGTTCGTTCGCTTATAAGTCTAAAATCAGTGGTAGCAATAACGTCTGTAGAAATTTATGTTCCTGTAATTGACAATTTCTTTCTTTTAAAATCAGTATACTTCTTTTTTGAAGCTAATAGATATCATGCCTATAGGATTCATTTAACACTTAGGCAAGCTATAAGGTAAACCTATAAATCGAATCAGAATTTATTAATTACAACCAGCAGGCAGGCCTGATTCGGGCTTCTTATCTGAAATATGCAATAGATCAGTCTACCACAACTTTTGAATTTAAACAGGCCCTAATCAGTACGTGTAAGACATGCTAAACTATCTGCTTCTCTCTGGTTTTTAAGGAGGTTTGTCTGAGCCTTTCTATCTGCTATGTGTTTCTCCCTATATTTGCTATATATGTGTTTTGATTGTCGCCTTAGCATTTTGTCCTTTGAAACTATAAAGCCTCATACCCCTTCCCTGTAGGATTAGTAGTCTAAGTACCTCCGGGACTGATAGGATTGGGACGGGTAGTAGCATGCAATAAGTAAAGAAACTATTCCGTGCTTTAATACCTTAACAGGGTGGGAAATGGTAGATATGGATATGATGACCATGCGATAACACCACGCGTATAAATGGTTACCGGGTGTTGCATGGGGTGATCCATATTATTTATAAACCTAGGATCCCCCCCTCCCTTTACTTGTTTATTTTATTCAGGATTTCAAAAACCGCTTCTTCTCAAATTCCAGCTTCTTCAACTTCTTTTAATTTTAATTACTTACAACAATTATGTGAAACCCCCCTCATATTTGTAATTCTTACTTGTCTACTTGTTATTTGCAGTTAAAGTCACAATTATAGTATGGCCGGGAACCACACTAGTGGATCTCGAGGGGTGCCTAACACCTTTCCCTCGGGATAATTTCGAGCCCTTACCCAATCTCTGGTTTTCTAAATCAAAGTTCTTCTTAGTGTCCTAATGCACTTAATCATTAGGTGGCGACTCTTCAATTCAAACCCAATTCCCAAAAGGGAACGAGTTGTCCTCCCAAATGTCATAAACGAGAAAAAGGGGGCATCGACAGTAGTTAGCAGGGAATGAAGTTGGAGGATGCCCCCTGATCCAAGACTGATACATTTCTGCCATCTGTTGTTTCACCCTTTGGACCTCCTCTTTCAATTCAAACTCTGACTCAACAAACTCCCTTGACGGGTCAACAACTCTTGTGCCCAAGTTTTTGCTAGCCATGGCTACCTTCCCCTTTGACCTTGTATTGTATGGATGAGTTACCTTAAGAACCACAAACCAACCACATTTCTGCTATAAAGATATCAAAAGGAACAAAATGGGGTCATCTCGTTAGCGTTAGGGCATTTAACAACAAAATATCACATTGCGTGCAATGCACCTAGCAACAATTAATGGTTCTAGAATGACTTCGAGGGTCGTAAGTTCACTTGGCATCATCCCAATTTGTCCATTTGAATCTTCTCTTTTCTTTTTTTTTTCCTCGCACTTCTTAGCTCGCTCATTTTCCTTCCCCTTTTTTTCTTTCTGATTATCGCTCTTTTCTTCCCTTTCATTTCTCACATCCCATAATTTCACCATCTTTTTTCTTCTTTTTTTTCTTTTTTCTCTTTTTTTTTTTTATCTTTTTCTTTTCCTTCTTTTTCTTTTAATAATTAAAAAAATGATTCGATCGAACCCTATGTAGGTTGCCTACGTATCATGACCCCACATGAATCAAATCTTTGCATAGTTCTGGAAGATCGGGAATAGACTAAACAAACTGACGTCCTCTTTTTTTCTTAATGACTACTTTGACGAGATAAGGGAAATAAAAGAAACAAATATTTTTTTTTCCTTGGATTTTCTAGACTTAATGTTCTATGACCTATTCTAAACTCAAGCTTAACGGGCATGTTTTTTTTTCTTTTTATTTTCTTTTGAAACAAACTCTACTAAGGAAAAATCCTAGAAGAGAAAAATATTTTTTGATTTTTTTTAGGAAGGAAATCATGTTGTTTTCTTTTTCTTCTATGTACAATATCCTAAAGTTCTAATGAAAATAAAAGGATTTTTTTTTCATTTTTCATTAGTTTCCCAAAGAAGAACCTCAAAAGAAAATCTTTTTAGATTTTTGAAACTAATACCTTAAAGAAAACTCTTTAAAGAGGTACTAAAAGAAAATTCTCTTTTTTTTTGAATTTTTAGTCCTAATATACTAAAGGAAATATAAAAGCAAAATTTTCTATTTGGAGTTCTAGAAATTAATTTCCTAAGGAGAAACACCTCAAAAGATTTTTTTTTTTCTTTTCTTGAATTGGTATTCTAAAGAAAACTTCCAAAGGAAATAAAAAACGCAAAATCTCTTTTTTTTGGATTTTTGATTTATAACACACTTGTTTTTTTCAATACAAAAATAGTTTATACAACAACAAATGACTCGACATTACTGTACAAAACTAGAAGGTAAAAGACAAGAAAAACAGACTCAAAACACAAAAAGAAAAATCTCCTTAAGCAACTCCTGAATAATCCTGATTGGATGGTCTCGGGGTGTCTGTCATGCTCAAACTCCGGTAAGTAGATCCACACCTGTATGAGAAAACTTTAAACCAACACTATGTGAGACAATAACACTCCCTACTAGACATATGCAAGACATGATTTATTTTCGCAAAATGGCTTTATTTGGCCAAAAGGTGGCTAGAAGTGCAAAATTTGGCTAAGACCCCGCAAAGCCAAGAACCTAAGCTTTACTAGGAAGACCGGACCCTATGTGGGTTGCCTACGTATCACGCCCCAAAAGACGAGAATCGGGTATGTGTAGTTCGGGCAGATTGGATACGGTCGAGAATTAAAAAAAACAACTAATTTAGAGAAAATATGTTTTATCTTTTCCTTGAAAATGTTGAAACATGCAAAATCTTTTTTGGATTTTCTTTTTCTCTTTTTTTCTTCTTCGATTTTCGGAAAACGATGAAAAAAGTGCAAAATCTTTTTGAATTTTTCATGCTTTTTTTTGGACTTTTTCTTAATAAAAATGTAACAAAAAACATAACTGGGCCCTACTTGCTTTATTTTCACACTTCACCCTTTTTTTTTTCTTTTTTCCTTCTTTTTTTCTCCTTTTCATTTGTCCTCAACTATCATTGGTCCGTCAAATGACCCTTTTACCCTTGAAAATTGCAACATGTAGCACATAGGATGCATCAGAATGGTCTTTTCATTTCGGGTACACCTGTCCTAGACAGACCCAACCCATGTGTTGAGTCTCCAAAGTCAAATGCACATGATGCAAACAAGCGTTCCTACTAGGGATCCGGCATGAGGCTGAGTTATTCTAGGTTCAAAACCTGGGTATGTTGTTCTAGACTTGTGTACCCGAGCGGACAACTCGAGCCGATGAGGGGGCTACGTACCGGGAACCAAAAGGCCATCCGACTTTGTAACTTGTCCGAGCCTCTTTCTTATTTAAGATATGACACTAACAGAAGAGGAGTCACGCCAGCGTGCACATCCCCAAAGATGAGAAGAGAAGGGCTTCGTAGCAGTTTATATACAGTTCAGATAATATCAAAGCAGTAAAAAGCAACATTCAGCACATTAGGCCCAAACATGTAATTAAAACCAGATAATAAATAAAGCCAAATATAACAATTATTCTAAGCTCGAATTCTTGAACCCTGAACCAGAAGTTCTGGGTTCAATCCCCAGCAGAGTCGCCAGAGCTGCCACACCTCCTTTTTACTACCCCCGAAAGGGTATAAAGGGAGTTTTTCCAATTAAAGGACAATCTAAACGGGATTATTTATTAGATTCAGAGTCGCCACTTGGGATAATTTATGGTGTCCCAAGTCACCAGTTTAGCATCCCGAATCGAGGAAAGATTGACTCTGTTTTACAGTCCGCGAATACAGAAATTCGGGTAAGGAATTCTGTTAACCCGGGAGAAGGTGTTAGGCATTCCCGAGTTCCGTGGTTCTAGCACGGTCGCTCAACTGTTATAATTGGTCTATTATCTGATTTTAACACATGTTTTAACCTATGGTTCAATTTTAACTTTATAACCGCTTTAATTAATTATTTTTTAGGAGAAAGATTCAACGTCATCTAAAATACGTCTTGAACCACGTCACATAAATGTACCCGCGGTCCACGATACATTTTTTCTAATGTTGTTGAGATTTGGATTTGGGTCACATAAATGCACACCCGAGTTTAGGAAAGTAATTTTTTAAAATAGCGCGCCTAAAGCAAACTACGAATATTCATTTTTAAATCGTACTCGTATCACGCAAACGTGTACATAATTATTAAGTTGTGATATGAAATCCAAGAGAATGAACTAATAATAACCTATGTACATTTTACAAACTTGTGAATTAAAACGTCCCGTTGAGTTTCAGATTTCCCGTAAATCACAATCTATCATATACCATACCTAAAGTAGTAAGCCATACGGATGATCCAAATTTTGGCAAATACCAAATCTAATCTATCATATACCAAATTGAACCAGCCCTTAAAATCACAAAAATTAGCTAAAGACAATCTCAAACCAATAGAATAAAATAGATCGAAAATCCCAAATTCACAATGATCAATTAATCCGAGGAATAGAGCAATTATGTAGTCTGTATACTTCCGACTCCCGTGTCACCAAGGTATAGCACAGGGGAAAACAAACATTGATTACATAGCTTGCATATAGCTCAAACAAATTAGTATGAAACAAGATATCATTTCAAGTTAAAAAACATTTACAAATTAACAAAACCAGTCATGGGAACGAAAGCAGCAGAAGAAAAAAACAAAACGGAAGAACTGACCTTATACTATTGAAATTCTGGAGCAAATACAATGAAAATAAAGCTCTGGACAGCAAAGCGTTCGAGCGAGCTACAAACTAGGCATCTGGACCGGAATCGCAACCTCGAACAAACCCGTTAACCAAAGACCACGCCGGAAAACTCGACGACACAAACTCGACTGTATTTGGGGTGGAGATTTCGAGCTCTGGTCTAGTGTGGTTCAGGGTGTTTGGAGTTGGACCTACTGCTGGGTTCGAACTCGGCTTCGCCGGATTCAATTGGGGGTCACTGAAGCTACATGTTTTCCGGCGAGCTGGGTTTGTGCGTGCTGCTGAAAACGGCTGCTGTGAGGGAACGAAGGAGATGGAAAACGGGTAAAAGGGTGAGGGTGGTATGTCTGGTTCGTCTATGGCTGCTGCTTCTTCAGCTTTTGTCCCTAGGCCTTTTCAGGCGTATTTTTCTGTGTGTCCCCCGTTTCACGCGTTAGTTTCATTGTATAGGTCTAGGTCTAATGTAGATTTTTGTGTATTTTGCCAATTAGTCCCTAGGTCTTTTGTGTATTAGGTCCTTAGGTTTTTAAGAAGGGTTTTTCTAGGTTAAGGGAGATGGGTTTGGTCTTATTGGGCTTGGGAATTATGGGCTAGGTCCAAAAATTAGGCTTAAAAAAACGGGTCGTTTGAGCCCAAATGTCATTCTTTCCCCACGAACGAGAATAAAAATACGATGTCATTTATTAATTAAACTTACTTATATAAAATAACTATTAAAATGAGATTGAATATTAATACAAAACTATTTTTGGTATTTTTCAAGATAAGAAATGACTACAAAACATTAATGAAACTATTTTTTGTAATTTTTATTTTCTTGTAATAAAGTAAAGTAGAAGAGTAAAAATGAGTTGAAATAGCTATATTAGGCATAAATTAAACATTTACGTGCTAAAATATGAAAAATCTTGGGGAGGGTCAAAAATCACATGTCTACACCAAGTACAAACAATACAAACAATAAAGGGAGAACACGGATAGTAAAGAACCGAAATTGCGTAAACCAGACAACCCAAACAATTCAACACTGATATAGCAGAGACATAGACAAGTAAGAATGTATCCAATTAAAGAAAACAATGTCAACTCAATCAATCTCATCAAGTTTGATACACCATCCCGACAATTTCAATCCTCGNATAAACATCAAGATAAAGATAACGTAGTAACATCAACTGCGGAGAGAAAATCCAAGTACAAACAGTACAACAATAAAGGGAGAACACGGATAGTAAAGAACGGAAATCACGTAAACCAGACAACCCAAACAATTCAACACTAATATAGCAGAGACAGAGACAAGTAAGAATGTATCCAAATAAAGAAAACAATGTCAACTCAATCAATCCCATCAAGTTTGATACACCATTCCGACCATTTCAATTCTCGATTTCTCATATCATAATCTCAACTTTCAAACTTTCAGCAGATATGGCACCTCGTGCCCACATATTTTCCCATCTCACTCTTAACAACAAAATCCCCATGATATACAATACCAAATATCCTTGCAAATGCACTTAAGATGTTCAAGATGTCCTATTTGCATAATATAAATTAAATTTGAATTTCTAAATAAGTTTGGAAAAATCGGCGATAAAAGATGAAATTATTTTTAGAAATCATTCAAGTAAGAAAAATACCCCTTTACATTTAAAATATAACATCGGAAGAATTATAACCTTTAACGGGGGAGTTGATAACTTAAAACTTAGTAGAAATTTCTTTTTATGTAAAATACAACCTCAGACGGTTTAAGGGAATATAATTGAGAAACTAATTGAATTAAAGATGTAACAACTATTAGAGTTTGAAGTATTGGAACGTATATATATATATATATATATATATATATATATATATATATATATATATATATATATATATATATATNGGTATTGAAAACATTGTGGGTTCTAACACAAAGGGTCACAGCAATAAGGGAATTTGACAGTTTAACATTTGAATTGATAACAACTAAACATAGCAAACCGAAAGTGCACGGCACCAAAATCCAATCACTAACAAGGATAAAAAAAACCAAACACAGAATTTCACTTTCATTTTATTTATCTCGTTGCAGGCATGCCACCCGCTCCCATTTCACTTATCTTGTGGTAGGCGTACCACCCGCTCCCATTTCATATATCTTGTGGTAGGCGTACCACCCGCTCCCATTTCATGTACCTTGTGGTAGGCGTACCACCCGCTCCCATTTCATTATATCTTGTGGTAGGCGTACCACCCGCTCCCATTTCAATTTCTCATCATCAATTATAAAAGAATACCGGCAAGGAAATTAATAAGGAAACAACAATATCTCGGCAAGGGAATAATAAGGAAACAACAATATCCTGGCAAGGGAATAATAAGGAACGACAATATCCGGCAAGGGAATAATAAGGAAACAATAATATCCCGGCAAGGGAGTCAGCAACAAGAATAAACACGTCACGGCAAGGGAACCAACAGTAAGAATTAAATATGTCCCGGCAAGGGAATCAGCTATAACCAAACTTGTACCAACAATTAACTTCACAATGAAACCTCAACTACACAACAAGATGTAATAAGCACGTGAAAACTACACCGGCAACTACAACAATTGGACATGTAACCTATTTGCACGGAGTCATAGAGGAACTCACAAGAAAGAAGTATCAAAACAATAAGGAAGGCAATCACTTCAATTAAGGCAATTTAGGGTCAATGTAACACGTAACAATTAGAGGAAAGCTAATAATGTCATATGGAGCATATAGAGGCAATTTAAGCAACTAGGAAACCCAATCATAACAGGATACTTTCCGCATAAGGACCTAAGAACTCTAGAGGCAAATTTCCCACAAATAAGTCCGAGCACACACTTGTCACCTCGCATGCATGGACTACAATTAGCATAGAAGACTCAATTCCTAAGGGGAAGTCCCCCACACAAGGCTAAGCAAGATACTTACCTCAAAGGCGACAAACTGATACTCTAAAATGCACTTCTCGGGTGAAAAGACATTCGGACGGCTCAAATCTAACCAAATTAACTTCAAAGCACAAATGCAACACATAAGAAACTATCCCGGATCATAAAGTTTCAATCTTTACAAAAATATAAAAATCGATCCAAAAAGTCGACCCTCGGGCCCTCACCTCGGAACCCGTCAAATTTTACAAAATTCGATCACCCATTCCAAAATGAGTTCAACCATACAAATTTTATCAAATTCTGATACTATTTGGTCCCTCAAATCACGATTTTTCATTTTAGAACCTTTCTTCAAAACCAACTCCTTCCCCAACCCCAAACACAATTTAAATGATAAAAATAAAAACAAATTCATGCAATATATTCAATTCTAGGTAAGAACACATACCCAATTATTTTGCTTGAACAACCCACAAAGAATCGCCCAAAACCGAGCTCTAGAACTCCAAAAATGGTGAAAATGGCAAACCCTCGGAATAGAGTACTATTTATTCTACCCAGGTATTTAAAGCATCGCGAACGCGGAGGAAGTCTCGCGTTCGCGAAAAAGAAAAATGAAGGCTGCCCAGATTACTCATCGCGAACGCGACAGTGCGTCCGCGAATGCGAAGAAGGGGTCGCGAACGCGTGAACTAGTACGTGAACGCGAAGAGTGGAATGGCATAACTACGCGAATGCGAGAAGGGTAACGCAAACGCGATAAAGGCAGAGACACAGCTCCGTGAATGCGAGGCTCTAAACGCGAACGCGAAGAAGGATTTCAGGTGACCAGCAACAAGGCTTCGCGAACGCGAATGGCTGTTCGCGAATGCGAAAGAGGATACCAGAAGCAGGAAACAACAGTTCAAAACAAGGGAAAATGACCCGTAGCCCACCCGGAACACACCCTAGGCCCCCGGGACCCCGTCTAATCACACAAACAAGTCACATAACCTAACACGGACTCGCTCGAGGTTTCAAATCACATAAAACAACACCAGAATAACGAATCAACCATCAATCGAACTTATGAACTTTCAAATCTTCAAATTTCTAAACTCGTGCCGAAACCTAACAAACCAATCCGAAATCGCATTCCGGCCCCGATATCACAAAAGTCAACTATGGGTCAAACTTCTCCATTTTCCAAACTTCAACTTTTTTCCAACTTTCGCCGAAATGCCTCAATTTACCCAACGGACCTCCAAATCTGAATCCGGACGCGCGCCTAAGTCCAAAATCACCATACGAAGATGTTGGGATCACCCATGACCCATTCCAGGGCCGTTTACTCAAAAGTCCAATTCCGGGCAAATTTTCACTGTATAAACTTCTAAAACTAGGTTCCTTCTTCCAGTTCAACTCTGATTCATCCGGAAACTGAATCCAACCATGCACACAAGTCAATGTACCTAATGTGAAGCTGCTCGAGACCTCAAACTACCGAATCGGGCGTAGTTGCTCAAAACAACCAGTCGGGTCGTTACAGTGATGGCGCCTAACATTTCACTTGCTAGGCAAGCCAACGTTAGGACATATTATCCATTCTTAACAGTTGAATTAAATAACGAGAGATAACTGGAATAACTGAAATATTAATGCGGAAGTTAAAACTGCCAAACGTCTATTACAATCCCTGAATCTGGTGTCACAAGTGCACGAGCTGCTAGAGTAATACATAAAAAGGTTTGAAATAACGTAAAGCTGTCCGAAAAGAAGATACAAAACTAAATAAGAACAAGAAGGGGACTTCAGGAGCTACGAACGTTGAGCAGTTGTACCTCTAGTCTCCGTAAGTTGTCCGATCTGAGCTCTCTAGCAGCCGCCGCGAGGACCGACTCCAAAATCTGCACAGTGTGCAGAGTGCAATATCAGTACAACCGACACCATGTACTGGTAAGTGTCGAGCCTAACCTCGACGAAGTAGTGATGAGGCTAAGGCGGATCACCTACACTATAACCTATGCGCAGTATATAATAATGACAGAATAATGGAAATACTATCCAGAATTAAACAGCCAACAGAAAATGATAACCACAGCCTCAAAAATAAACCAGTTTCGTTTAGAATTACCAATCTTTACCAGTTCAAATAAAATATCGGAAAACAACGCAGCTCAAAAAATAAATGGAAACATATAGGTTGTTGCGGTGCGCAACCCGATCCCACCAGACAGCACATAATCCTCCCTTATTCCATCGTGATAATATCAATGACCGTAAATAATATAGATTTGTTGCGGCGCGCAACCCAATCCCACCATATATCAGTATCAATATCATAATTCATCCTTATTTCACCATATCAATCCACCCTTATTTTACCTGTTGCGGCGTGCAACCCGATCCCACCGTATAAACATATTCACCCTTATTCCACCATATCAATTCACCCTTATTACACCTGTTACGGCGTGCAACCCGATCCCACCATATCAATAACAAACACTCAATGTACACAGTCAAATCAAGAGTGGAAATTACAAAGCCTTTATAATCAATAAATACCAAACTGAACCAAAAGGGAAACCTTGTTCAATATAGAATCTACACAAATAACCAATCCAGCAATTTACATTATAAGGTGAAAACAAGTCAAGTTAAGCAAATAGCAGGGATTCGTGAAATTATGAAAAGAGCTAACATCATTAACGGGAGAAGATATTGATTAACAAGTAGCAGTTAAGCATGGAAAGCATTTAGAGCATATAACAGTTAAGACATGAAGGGAAAAATTTAAGGAAAAGTGGTAAATCAGGGAAAACAGATAATTTGGCGGCGTATAAGCACTCGTCACCTTGCATATATGCCGCTCACATGAGAATCACATAGCAAATAGTCTGAGGGTTCCTAATTCTCTCAAGTCAAGGTTAGACACAACACTTACCTCGCTCCAAAGACCACTCAAAGCTCAACCACGGCTTCGCCTTTCAAACTAGCCTCCGAACCAAAAATATCTAGCAATTACCAACCAAACGATTCAAAATAAGCCTTAGGAATCACCCACGATTGCAAAAGATTCAATTTAAGTCATTATTGAAAAATTCAACAAAAATCAAAACCCGGGCCCGCTTGGTCCGAACCCGATATTCGGACCAAAATCCGATTACCCATTCACCCCGATCCCGGATATGTAATTGGTTTTGGAACCCGACCTCAATTTGTGGTCTAAATTCCCAATTTATCAAATCCCTAATTTCTACCCAAAAATCACCAATTCCACCATGAAAACTTTAGATTTTAGGTTAAAGATTTGTGAAATGTAACGAAAGATTGAAGGAAATGAGTTAGAATCACTTACCAATGTTTTGGGGAAGAAATGGTCTTGGAAAAATCGCCTCTAAGGTTTTAGGTTTTGAAAATTTGAAGAATGCAAGAAAAATCTCGTCTAAGTCATATTTACCTAGCTACAGAAGTCACATTTGCGACTATTTGTGAAGCCCGCAAATGCGAACCCGTCGCATTTCTGCTGCCTTCGCAAATGCGAACATTTTGTTCGCAAATGCGGAACTGGAGGATCGCAAATGCGACCCCTTTCTTCGCAAATGCGAAGAACCCTTCCCCCAGACCAACATCGCAAATGCGAAGGTTTCTTTGCAAATGCGATACTCGCATTTGCGAGCCAGACCTCGCAAATGCAAAGTCTGCAGACCTAAAGCACACCAGCTATGTTTTCTAAGTTCAAAACACTCCGTAGCCTATCCGAAACTCACCCGAGCCCTCAGGGCTCCATACCAAACATGCACACAAGTCTTAAAACATCATACGAACTTGCTCGCGCGATCAAATCGCCAAAATAATACCTAGAACTACAAATTTAGCACCAAATCAAATGAAATTCTCAAGAACACTTTGAAATTTCTATTTTCACAACCGGACGTCCGAATCACATCAAACCAACTTCGTTTCTCACCAAATTTTACAGACAAGTCATAAATATTATATTGGACCTGTACCGGGCTCCGGAACCAAAATACGGACCCGGTATCAACAAGGCCAAACGTTAATCAATTCTTGAAATCATTGAATTTTCATACTTTTAATTTTCAACAAAAATTCATAACTCGAGCTAGGGACCTCCGAATTCGATTCCGGGCATACGCCCAGGTCCCATATTTCAATACGAACCCATAAGGACCGTCAAAATACGGTTCCGTATCCGTTTACTCAAAATGTTGACCGAAGTCAACTAAAATTAACTTTTAAGGCAAAATTTCTTGTTTTTATCAGTTTTTAACATATAAGCCTTCCGAAAAAACACCCAGACCGCGCACGCAAATTGAGGAAGGATAAAATGAGGTGTTTAAAGCGTCGAAACACAGAATTTGATTTTAAATCATAAGATGACCTATCGGGTCATCACAACAAATTTATGTACCCTAAGATATGAATTTAAAAAATAATTGAATTGGATTCTCTGGCTAAATAATTAATTAAAAGATTCAATTATTTGGTTTTAACATAAAAAATAATTTATTCTATGTTGATTCAGATCTTAATATTAGTCTATCTCTTGTTTTAAATATTTAATCTTAATTATAATTATATTCACCATAAATTTCATTTTCAAAGAGTAAAAAATTGATATGACATTTCACTTTTAGATCGTTATGTTTGTAGAATCATTAGTGGTATTGACTCTTACCAATCATTTTTCTCTCTTTCTCATGCATTTATATTCTTATATATTTTCTTAATTGTTGTTTAATAATTGGGTATTTTTCAATATTACACGAAAAATTGATATAAAAATATTATTTGAGTAGGATAATAGTTCAAATATAATATTAAAATATATTATCGTGGGGGTATTTTTTTTTAATTTTATCTCTTTATGCAGTCCATTTAATATTACTTTTATTTTTTTGGTATTGGACATAATGGAGTGGTAATATATTGCCAAAACAGAGAATTCTTATGAAATTGATTTTATTAAACCTTCCTACATATTTTTAATAAGAACTTAATATATAAAATTTTATTAATTTCAAAATTTTAAATATTAAAAATTAGTATAGAATGTATTGTTTTCACTGGGTCATTGTTGTTGTTGTTGTTGTTGTAGTATAGAAGGTATTGTAGTAAAAAAAAATAGGTTATTGCAGTTTATGTCCTTTCCTAATGAGTTCTTCCGTTTAATATTTTAGGGCTATTTTGGTATATTAATATTGTATTTATGCTTTTATAATAATATAGGCTTTTCTTTTTCTAAATGGATTTGGAAAATATTGTTGGGTTTTTTAAGCTTAATTTAGCTTAAAATAGGGTGAATGGGAAATGGAGGGAAAATAAAATATTTGAGTTTTCCTCCTTGACAAAGGGACATTGTCCCATATTGGAAGAGGGAAAGGTTTTTGATGGGTATATATACAATTGCGCTTCCTCATCCGGTGACCAGCAGCCCGAGCCCCCAGCAGCAGCTCCCACGAGGGGCAGAGGCCGAGGCCGTGCTAGAGGCCAAGGTAGGGGCAGAGCTCAGCCCAAAGCAGCAGCACCAACAGCGAAGCCTCGGGTTGATTTTGATGATGAGGCTCCGGCCCCAGCAGCTCCGGTGGGCCCAGCTCAGGTCCTAGAGGGGTTTATTGCCACCCCAGTTCTTTAGGATGCTCTGGTTCGTCTAGTGGGCCTTATGGAGAGTGTCACCCGGGAAGGCTTGCTTCCTGTAGCACCAGCCGTCTCTCAGGCTGGAGGAGGAGCCCAGACCATTACCGCGGCCGCCGAATTTCCATCGCGGGCGCCAATGCTGAACTCTTCCCTTTCGCGGTTTGCGAACTTCTACCGCGGCCGCATTCTTCTACCGCGGTCCGTGAACTTCCTACCGCGGCCACACTTCCAAATGTTCCGTGACCTACAACTTTCAAAACACCAGATATGAAGTATTTTCCAACCCCCAAAGCCAAATAGTGATCTGATAACCACCCGGAACTCACCCGAGGTCCTCGGGACCTCAACCGAACCTAGCAACACGTCCCATAACATCATTCAAACTTAGACGAACCTTCGAAACACTCAAAACAACGTCAAAACACCCAATCACACTCAGATTCAAGCCTAAGGACTTCTAAGTCTCCAAATTCCACAAACAATGCTGAAACTTATCAAACCACGTCTGAATGACCTCAAATTTTGCCCACAAGTCACAAATAACACTACGATCCTACTCCAACTTCCGGAATTCTATTCTGACCCCGATATCAAATTTTTCTACTGCCGGTCGTAATCGCCGAATTTTTAACTTTCGCCAATTCATACCAAATTCTACCGCAGACCTCCAAATCACATTCCGGACGCACTCCTAAGTCCAAAATCACCTAACAAAGCTAACGGAACCATCAAAAATTCCATTCGAGATAGTTTACACATAAGCCAACATCCCGTTGACTTTTCCAACTTAAGCTTCTAAATAGGAGGCTAAGTGCCTCATTCCACTCCAACACCACTCCGGACCCAAATCAACTAGCACGATACGATGAAACACAGCTGAAGAACACAGAAGAAAGCAGAAACGGGGGAAACAGAGCTATAACTCATGAAACGACCAGCCGGGTCATTACACTACCGATCTTTGTGTTTGCTGAAACACTGGGGTTTGAAGTACCGCTACACCAGTTTGTAATTCGTTCTATCCTGGGAGAAAATAATCCACAACCTTGGGTACTAGGAGGGGATTAAGTTCCTTAAGGAAACACTGTGAATTCAGTGGGCTCGGATTAAATTCTTTTTCTTTTACATTTCTGTTTATATGTTATTTTATCTTCTTCAGAATTATTTTACAAATACAATTTAGTAACAAATATAATACATTCTCAAATTAAATTAGTAATAGGACATTATAATACGTTTTTAAATTAAATTTGTAATAGAAATTTTTAAGAAGTATATCCTAAAAGTAATAGGATTACATGACTAAAGATATTTACCTATTCAATCTTATATGAATTAGACAGCCCGAAAGTAATTATACCAATAGGATTCCTAAAGTTAATCATGTAAGATTCCTAACGTGTAGTATTACGTCCTAAAACTAATAGGATTATAAGGCTAATATCTAGAATTCCGATTATGTCCTTTTATTATGAGTTATTATACTTAATATTATAAGGTTATTTTTGTAAACCAATATTGTATTCATGCTTTTATAATAATATATATAATATAAATGAACAAAAGAAAAATGTAAAAGAGATGATTGTGCTATGATATTATATATTAATTTTAAGTTATAGACAAAAGATTTCACAGTTTGCATATTACGACCTATTACTTGATTGTAGTGAGCAAATACTTTTAGCGAGTACATAACACATATTTTAACATACATTATTGATTAAATTATTAATCTCTGTATTCGTGCGATCTAGAAGTATCTTTAGGTATCAAAGATTGAACTACTTACATAATTTTTTAAACGATTCTATTCTCAACTAAAGTCTGGTCCTCTTTAGTTTGTATACTTTTGATTTTTTTTCTTATTATCCAATATAAATCCTTAAGTTCAATTTTAATTCTTTTTCCTACTTAACTTTACCTTTTTCTAGTAACTCCTATCTTTACTGTAATTCTTAATTATGTATTCTACCAAAAGTTAACTTAGTGAATAGGCAAAGTCTTCGATTTTACAATTTCACGCATCTTAAAATTGTCTATTTGAACACTAATTTATGTTTTGGAAGGTATAAAAGTTGGTTAAAATTTTTAGGATATTTTTGTCATTCAATTAGTTCATCTAAAGTTTAAATATAAATGATGGTTATACTTTATCCAATATACATTGTGGCAAAATGTAATTAGCTTTTCCAATACGAAATTATCTTTTGAAAAAAAGAACTATTGGTAAGGTATTTTATCGTTTGTTACTCATTAGAACTAGTTAACTACTCTCTTCCGTTTACTTTTACTTGTCCACTATACTAAAAATAAATTTTCACTTTTACTTGGCTACTATACTAAGGGTGTGTTTGGTTGAAGGAAAATGTTTTCCTGAAAAATAAATGATGTTATCACTTATTTTCCCATGTTTGGTTGGTGAATGAAAAACTTTTTTCGAAAAATATTTTCTAGTATTTGGTTAGATAGAGTATAAAATCTTTTTTAGGAAAATAATTTTCTTTGCTACTCTCCTCACCCCTAGCCTCCCCCAATTCGCCATGTTTCTTGTGCCCCTCACTCCCCCCTCCCCCCCCCCCCCCAAAACAATTACTCAACGTTTTTACAACTCCATTTTCCTTCAAAATTCAATTAGTCTTCTAAAAAATTCACATAAATTCAAAGAAACTTTTCACACAAGAACGTTGAAATTTTAGCTCCATAACTGAAAAGAAAATACTCTTTTCTTGTTGAAACAAAATAAAAAAACTCTTTATACAACATGAAAAGAAAGTACTCATTTATTGAAATGAAAGAAATACTTTTTCTACATCATAAAAAGAATATACTTTTTTGTTGAAGTGAAAGAAAATACTTTATACTACATTTTGTTGAAACGAAAGAAAATACTTTTTTTACTTTATGAAAATAAAATACTCATTTTGTTGAAACGAAAGAAAATAATTTTTCTACATCATGGGGAGAAAAGGTACTTTTTTTGTTGAAATGAAAAAAAAATACCATCCACAACATGAGAAGAAAGTATTTTTAATAGTATTTTTATTAAGGGTGGGTAGTGGGGGGTCGAGGGTAGGGTGGGGTAGGGGTAGGGGGTGGGGGTGGGATTGTGGAGGTGGGTTGGTAGGGATGGGGAATAGGGTGGGGAAGATTGAAAAACAGTTTTGGAAAATATTTTCCCTTCTCTTGATAGGGAAAACATTTACCTCCAATTGGAGGAAATTGGGTTGATGAGAAAAATATTTTTCAAAGAATTTAAGCCAACCAAACATGAAAAAATTGAAAAAAAATTCCGAAAATTATTTTCCTTCATACCAAACACACCCTAAATCAAGAGAAAAACATCTTCTTCTTTTTTTTCTTTTTCTGTTTTTACCTTTATCATTTACCACTCATTCCACAAATTATTTTTCAAGACTTTTGAAAATGCTATCATTATTATGGCTTAAATTATAAAATACATACTTTATTTATTTTTTCTTAAAGAGCGTGCAAAGTTAAAAGTGGACAACTAAAAATAGGGGAAGGGGGAGGGGATATAATTAGGACAATTTCAATTTAGTTCGTCATAAGGTTCTGGACTTCTTTTAATCTTTGCCGAATTCATTGGAAGGGAGGACTTCAATTGGACAAAAATAAATAATTGTTGTCCGTATGTAGTTTAAAAAAAAAGGGTTCCATCGAGATTAGGAACAGACAAGCGACAAAATTAAAATTAAAATTAAATTTCAAAGATTCAAATATTAATTATATTAATCATTAGTACAAGGTATATAGAATATATTTGAAGGATTAAAACCCGAAGAATTTACTCCCTACACAATTCTCCGCGGTATATTTGTTTGACCAAAAGGTGTAAACCTTCGGTTAAACTATTAAATCTTGTGTAATAAAGAGTTAAACCTAGTTAATAATAATATCTCTAGATTTAGAACTAGTTGGTATGAAAAACGTGGGATAATGTTGGTGAAGAGTTAAAAGCAACGTGCATTATTTTGAAAGATTTGAGCAATGATAGAGGAATAATAAGCAATAAGTAGCAATAAATGGTATTTACGTAAATAAGGAGAATATTTCACCCAATGTTAAATGAGGTGGATGATTCTTCTCTCTGACAGTGATGAATGACAATCTTAGAATATTGGAACTATTCTCGGATCTGATGGAAAAGTATGAGACAATAGATGATGTAATCTTAGTAAAAAGGTAGTAGTTGTATCTTTTCTAAAGAGAGATTCTTCTTCTCAAAAAGTGTTCTTATCAAATAAATATTACATTCCCTATCCCCTTATCTCCTTTTCTATTTATATGGGACATATCTCTAATCAACCCTAATAGTACAAGTGCAGAGAATATTCAATGGAATATTCTCTTTGATATCTTATTACAAAAAATAGCCGTTAGTGACCTCGACCATCGTTAACTGCCTGGCTACGAGTTTCACTGTTTACTGGTCGACCTCGGCCGCATCATTTTCCTTAATTTCTCATTATACTACATTTCCTTAGGGCAAATTTTGACTCGTATAGTTAGTCCCTCCGCTTATTGAGGCCGACCCTAGATGACCTCGATGCGCGGACTCTGTCAGTTATGGTTGGGAAATTTAGGCGAGCAGGTCGAGTAGTAGCGTTTCACACGTGGAAGCAGCGTGGCCCTTTGTGAGCCGCAACCTAGGGTTACATCGATTCAGAATGACGTCATGACATCATGCGTCATAATTGCGCATTTTCTCGATGCCTTGCGTTGTTTCCCGTGCCTCTGTCGTTTTGATACCTGTGCTAGGCTTTGACGATCTGCTTTCTCGATATTGGTGGGACACCTGTGGAAATTGTGAGTACTGTGCTTCGAGATGGGCCGTCGTCCTCGAGGCTGGCTGACGTTCCTTCGTTCGCCAATGGGAGAGACAAGGGTGTTGCTGAGGACAGCTACAAAACGGGCTCTGATCTTGACGCTGATGAGGTGCGGATGCTGAGCGAGGGGTTTACTCGAGTTGAAGTAAGGTTGGAAGGGTCCACTCGTATCATTTTGGTTCCTATGGACCGGGACCTGTTGGTGAACACGGAGGACGTGGTCCCTTCCTTAGGTCCTCTTTGCTCTGATGTGAAGGACAAAACTCTCGAGAAACTGGATGATGCTGCACTATCGACGGGTATAGCCGGCCTCGCCCTAAGGGCAAGTTTTTTCGACCTTTTCAATTTTCGTGCCTTGCACTTTATTTTTTGATTGATTTTGGTTTTCTTCCTCTCTCTCCGTTTCTTTTTTCCTTTTAGACCATTATTTTGGAGATCGAGAGTGCTCGCCAAGAGGAGAGGCGCAAAACTATTTTTCGGAAGATGGAGCGGAAGTACCGTGAATACCGCAACAAGCACCGCGAGATCTGCAAGCGGTTTGGCGAGAGTGTCAACTTTCAGGCTATCCGGATCGAGCTTAAACAGAAAGATGATGATTTAATGAGAGTCATCGGCAAGTGCAGCGTCCTCGAAGGGGAGCTGAGAGAGAAATAAGAAGAGCTCGAGGTGAGCAAAGGGGTCGAGGACCAATGTGTCGATCTCCATGCCCAAGTAATCTCGCTGCGGGCCGAGCTCGAAGGGAGTCTAGTCAAGGCGAATGCTTTGAGTGGTGAGCTCGCCGAGAAGACAGTGGACTTAGAGAAGTCGGAGTCGGATCGTTCGGCGGCTTTGAGGAAAGTGGAGGCTTTAGAGGTCGTAATCCGCGTTTTCGTTCAGAGCGAGAAAGTGATTTGGAGATGTCCAAGCTCAGAGAAGAGAGGCTCGATGAGCGGATAGGGGAGCTAGAGAGAATGGTTTCGAGCCTTGGTGACAAGTTGTCGCTCTCGAGGCTGAGAAGGCACAATTATTGGCTCAGCCGTCCTCTTCTCTCACTTCTGCTTTTCCTAATATTCTGTGGGACTTATATGAGAAGTGGATTCACGCCGAGGCCCAAATGGATATACTTAGAGATTTGATGACGATGGGGAAGTTTCTGAGGCCGACTTCGAGGATGCTCGTGCTAAGGCTCGCACAGCTCGGGTTGCTTGTGGCTATGACCCCGCTACACTAGAGGCCGGTAATGGCGAAGAGTATGAAGGTGTGGATCAGATAGAGCAGGACCCCTAGTACGAGGATGAATATTCTGATGGCAATGGCGGAGAGACAGGTGGAGATGGTGCTGCTGGGTTAGGCGGTGAGTAGTTATTTTTCTTTCTTTTTGCTTGTAAACTTTGTACATATTTTGTGCGCTTCTATTCTAACCTTTGTAAAGAACATATTTTGAGTATGAAATGCCATTTTCGTTGCTCGTACCTGACTCTCTTCTTTCTTTTGTTTTGTTATTTGGTCGCCTTAATCGTAAAAAACTTAATTCATGTATGTTGAATGAGTTCGAAATGGAACTCAGTTTTGATCATGGCCGAGGGCCAGTAGGTGTTAATTCGAACGAGATCGAATGTAACCTATGCTTAGTTAATTACGGTCGAGGGCCGAATGTAACTTTTGCTTAGTTATTTCTAGCAAGGTCGAATATAACTTAGTAAATTCGAGTGAGGTCAAATGTAACTTTTGTTTGAGTTAATTCGGGTGAGGTCAAATGTAAACTTTTGATTAATAATGGCCGAAGGTCGTATGGGTGTTAATTCGAACGAGGTTGAATGTAACCCGTACTTAAATTAATTCGAGCGAGGTCGAATGTAACTTTTTCTTAGTTAATTCGAGCGAGGTCAAATGTAACTTAGTTAATTCGAGCAAGGTCGAATGTAACTTAGTTAATTCGAGCAAGGTCGAATGTAAATTTTATTTGAGTTAATTCGAGCGAGGCTGAATGTAACTTTTGTTTAATAATGGTCGGGGGCCGTATGGGTGATAATTCGAACGAGGTCGAATGTAACCCGTACTTAAGTTAATTCGAGCTAGGTCGAATGTAACTTCTGTTTAGTTATGGGCATGGCCGAGTGGGTGTTAATTCGAACGAGGTCGAATGTAACCCATATTTAATTCGAGCGAGGTCGAATATAACTTAGTTAATTCGAACGAGGTCGAATGTAACTTCTGTTTAGTTATAGCAAGGGGCCGAGTGGGTGTTATTTCGAACGAGGTCGAATGTAACCCGTAGTTAATTTGAGCGAGGTCGAATATAACTTAGTTAATTCAAACGAGGTCGAATGTAACTTCTGTTTAGTTATGGCCAGGGGCCGAGTGGGTGTTAATTCGAACGAGGTCGAATGTAACCCGTACTTAGTTAGTTCGAGCAAGGTCGAATATAACTTGATTAATTTGAACGAGGTCAAATGTAACTTTTACTTAATTGAGGCAACATTGCTTTGGCGAAAACATGGGATAAATTCATGCATTTGTGCTTTGTTCATATATATTGGAGAAATTTACATTTCTTTCGGGCTGGCATTCCAATCCCAGTCTGTTTAGTGTCGGCTGGCATCTCAGTCCCAGTCTATTTAGTCCCTTCATTGGTCGACCTAGAGAAGTATTGAGAGGTTGGGCAATAAACTGACCGTCCTGTGACTCCGTCCATTTGAGCACATAGTCCCCGACTTTGAGCGGTTTGACCTTAGCCTTTTTGTTATAATAGCGTTCTGCTTGTTGATTTTGGGAGATCATCCTTATGTAGGCCATATCTCTCCGTTCTTCGACTTTGTCGAGCTCTTGCCTTCTGCTTTCGTCATTCCTCGGCCCGCTCTCATGGGAATATCTCAAACTAGGATCTCCGACTTTGACTGGTATTACTGCATCAGTCGCATAGACTAATGAGTAAGGAGTCTATCCTATGCTCGTCTTCGGCGTTCTTTGGTAGGCCCAAACTACTTCGGTAGTAACTCCGGCCATAGTCCCTCGGCATCCTCGAGCTTTTTCTTCATGATGTTCAGTATTGATTTATTGGAGGATTCCTCTTGCCCGTTGCCTATGGGGTGATATGATGTTGAGAGAATTCTTTTGATATGCCACTTCTCAAAAAAATTGGCGACCTTTTTTCCTGTAAATTGGGTTCGTTGTCGCAACTGATCTCTTTGGAGAGGCCGAAACGGCACACGATGTTTTTCCATATGAAGGGGATCACTTCTTGTTCGCGTATTTGGGTGAATGCTCCTGCTTCTACCCATTTAGAAAAATAGTCAGTTAAAACCAAAAGAAATCGTACGTTACCTCACCCCGCGGGGAGGGGGTCGACAATGTCCATTGCCCCGTATTTGAGTGCTAGCCATAATTCTGCAATCATGGCCTCATGCTCGTCCTCGTTGTTAGTCATGTTCGGGCACCTTATGGACTGGAGAATCACTTCGCCTGTTGGGACTTTGAGTACGAGTCCCAGTCCGGACCCTGACGCGTTAGAAGCACCGTCGGTGTACAAAATCTATAGATATTTTGTTTGGGGAGAAGCGTGGGCGGTTTCTTTTTTGACTTCAAGCATTATTTTTACGCTGAAATCGGCAAGGACTTGTGATTTTATTGCCGCTCGCAGTTGATATGTGATATCATACTCGCTTATCTATGGCCCATTTAGCTCACCTGCCCGATAGCTCGGGTTTATGCAAAATACTTCTCAAGGGAAAAGTTGTAACTACCGAGATGGGATGGCACTGGAAGTAGGGTGTAAGCTTTCGCCAAGCTACAACCAAAGCCAGGTCCAATTTTTCGATACCTCGTCTCAGCGTCGACTAATGTTTTACTAATTTAATAGATGGGAGATTGCGTACCTTTATTTTCTCAGACCAGGACTGCGCTCACAGCTACTTCAGACACAGCTAGGTAGACGAGGAGGCGCTCCCCAGGTTCTGGTTTTGAGAGCAGCGGCGGTGACGATCGATAGGCCTTTAGTTATTTCAGGGCTTGGGCGCACTCGGTGGTCCATTGGAGGTCGTTATCCTTCTTGAGTACACCGAAGAATTTGTGGCACCTATCGGATGATCGTGAGATGAACCTTGAAAGGGCGGTGATGCGGCCAGTCAACCTTTGCACCTGTTTTTTGGTGGTCATGTGCTCTAGTATCCCTTCGATGGCTTTGATCTGGTCGGGGTTGACCTCGATGCCTCGATGTGACACCAGGAAACCTAAGAATTTTCCTGAGGCCACACCGAATGTACACTTTTCGGGGTTTAATTTCATTCTGTATTGCCTGAGTATGTTGAAGGTTTCTCTCAAGTAGTCGATGTGATCTTCTTTTCTTTTGGACTTGACCAACATGTCATCTATGTAGACTTCCATCGTCTTGCCGAGTTGGTCCTTGAACATTTTTGTTACCACCTTTGGTACGTCGCCCCTGCATTTTTTTCCAGTCCGAAAGGCATGACTCTGTAGTAGTACATTCCTTGATGGGTGATGAAAGTGGTTTTTTTTCTGATCTTCTTCTTTCATGAGGATATGATTGTAGCCTGAGTAGGCATCCAAGAAACTCAGCATTTCATGCTCGGCCGTTGCGTCGATAAGTTGGTCGATATGAGGTAATGGGAATGAGTCTTTGGGACATGTTTTATTTAGATCTGTAAAGTCCACACACATTCACCACTTCCCATTTTTTTTTCTTACCATGACCATATTGGCGACCCATTAGGGGAATTTTGACTCTTTGATGGAGCTGTTTTCCAATAACTTTTTGGCTTCTTCGCATACTGCATCGTTTATCGCGGAGTTGAACTTACGCCTAACCTACCTCACCGGGGGGTGAAATGGGTCGACGTTCAATTTGTGTGTAGCGATCTCTTTCGGGATACCTATCATATCTGCATGGGTGAAAGAAAACAAGTCTATGTTAGTCGTTAAGAATTAACGGAATTTACCCGGTTCTTGAAGCTTGCATCCGATGTAAGCTTTCTTGCTATTTTCGTTGCCATCTAGTTGGATGGGGTCGAGGTCTTCTATGGTCGATTCCGTGGCTTCCACCGTTTCAGGGTCTTTAATAACGTCTTCCCTTTCATCGCTGCTCCACCTCGGCCCTGTTGATTGCTATGCCTCTTTTGCTTTGCCCTTCATTTGTTGAGTGGTCGTACAATCCAGGGCGATGCGGTAGCATTCTCAAGATGTGCGTTGTTCTCCTCGTATGCTGAATATCCCCCATAGGGTTGGAAATTTGGTAA
The DNA here is from genome assembly GCF_001879085.1 of Nicotiana attenuata. Classification (NCBI taxonomy): domain Eukaryota; kingdom Viridiplantae; phylum Streptophyta; class Magnoliopsida; order Solanales; family Solanaceae; genus Nicotiana; species Nicotiana attenuata. Next base: position 1,967,967 of record NC_031995.1, on the reverse strand, counting down.
TCTGGTACAAGCTGGAGGGGATGGCTCTCATGGCGTGTATCCATGGTCGTCCGATTATGGCGTTGTACGCCATGCCCTAGTCCATGATATGGAATGTGGTTTCTAGAGTGACGCCGCCGACCAAGACGGGGAGTGTGATTTCTCCATATTTTTGTTCAACTACATTGTTAAAACCTATTAGCGTGATGCAACGCAACACTATCTTATCCTCGAGTTTCATTTTTGCAAGTACTTGATCTCATCCAAGTCGCACCTCTATTTGAGGTTATGAAACGATCGATGCAATAGTAATACCCAACAAAGAGTCGGGGTCGAATTCCACAATGAGCTATACGTTGGATTTAGGAGTATAGATTGCAGTGTGTGAGTATGAACTATCTCAATTTACACTTCCACAAATTGGTATTTGTTCTAAGTCTATTTTAATCTAAGATAAAGATTAAGAATTGAAACTAAGAAATTATTTTTGTTGTTGTTTTTCAAATGATATAAAAGGCCTAGGGCTATGACATTCACCTAGGTGTTTGCCTAACAGGTTGTAAACTTTAAAGCTAATTTTTTTGGTCGGGGTGTATTATAGCTATCAACACTTGAGTACCCACTCAATACCTCTCGGTAAGAGAGTGGTTTTTCCCAGTTTGGCTTTCTCAAGTCCAAATGGATATTAAACAAAACAGTGGATACAGAGCTCAAGTCGTGTTTAACTATCTTTGGGTTCAACCCTTTAATTGGGACTATCAATCTCTTGAATTACCCTATTTCTTGTTAGCCAAGTTTTTCTAGACTATGTCTCTCTTTCTCAAGTAGACGAAGTTGAATAGGCATGAACTAATGTTTGCAACCATTAATTCTACAATTAAAAGCAAGAAAAAGGCTAAATAATAAACACCCAACCATAAACAAGCAATAAATCAAACACCCATTAGGTTTACACTCTAGGGTTGGGTCACAACCCTAGTGAAAATCTAGCTACTCATGCTTAAGATAGAAGAAATAGAAGAAGAAATGATAATTAAACTCATATTGCAAATTCAAAATGACAAAATCTATGTTAAAATAACTCAAAAGATGAAAAACTACTAAAAGGAGTAAAGAGAAACTGCTACTGTAGCTGCTGATGTCAAAACTTAACCTAAAAAGGTGAAACTCTTCTATTTATACAGGGCTGGAATTTTCGGACAAAAATGCCCTTTCAGAGGTTCTGCGGCCGTACAATTCCATGTGCGGTCCGCACTTTTCTTCAGCTTGACAGGATTGGAAACTTGCAGCCGCATAATTATTGAACTGCGTCCGCACTTCTCTCTTTCTGTGGTCTGCACATTTCTGAGTGCGGCCGCAGATGTCTCTTCTGCGGACCACACAACTGTGACTGCGGCCGCATAGTTGATCTTATGTGGCCGCACAATAATTGTGTGGCCCGCACTTCTGTTGAATTTGAGATGCAGGTTTTCTGAACTTTTACTCTTGCCCAGTTTCTGCGGCCGCACACTTTATTTGCGGACCGCACTTTGCACAGATCCCTGATATGGTTTTCTTCACAATCCGCGGCCACAGATGATAATCTGCGGTCCGCAGATTAAGCTTCTGTGTCTGTTTTTGTCCTTGAGTTCAAATCACTCATTCTTGAGTTAGATTTCATCTTGGAGGCTCATTTTCTAATATTCTTGCAATTAAACATATTTCATTAGTTTTTTGGAACACATTTAAGCGCTTTTGGATTGAAACAAAAGCTAAAAGGCGCTAATAAGTAGTCAAAATCCCCACTTATCAACTCCCCCTAACTTAAGCTTTTGCTTGTTCTCAAGCAAATAAGGTAATTCCCACATCCACAAGTTAAGAGCTATTCCAGATAATCAAAGATGCATCAATCACACTTCAATTGGGACCAACAATTGCCCACAACACTTATGAATTATCAACAAGGCAACGAGTTGAACTTTTAAGCACAAATAGTTCTAATGTGACACTTGAGCATCAAGAGTTGACTTTATTCATCAAGGAAGCTTGCTCTTTCAATTAGGTAATTGTGGATCTCAAACTCCTCCTCCTCTACTCTCCGTTAGCATACCTCGCTTAAGAATGTAGCACTCAATTCAAAGATTTGTGAAAGGTTCGTTCTTCTCTCTCAAACGAATGTCGCAAGTACGAATCTAAGTACCATATACTTGCCCCCTCATTTAGATCAACGTTAATGTAAGCTCACTCGGCTTGAAATCACGTAGGGCTTTTGCGGAATGCAATGAAGGCTTTTGGACTAAGGTTGGATATGTTGTGATAGAACGGGTTCATTCTTTCCTTAAGTACTCCATTTTCTCTTATCGTCACAAGTTTTGCCAAGTCTTTGAGGAATTTTCTTTTCCTTAGGGGAACTAGAGAGACTTAACATCACTTTTTCTTTGTCATGATATTCATTTTCTCCTTCTTTTCTTTCTCCATGCTTTGCATCATTACTTTTCTTTGAATCCCTTCAACTCTTCAACTTTTTCACTTTCTTTTTGCATTTTTCTTTTTGTTCTTCCATTCTTTTTCTTGCCTTTCCTTCTCTTCATTTCTTTGTTTGTGCATTGATACCTTTTTCAAACTCCTCGTCTCTCCCCAAAACTTATGTTTTTAGCCAATTGTATCTCAAGAGTGTTAAGGAAAGCTCGGGTGCAAAGAGAGGGTCACAATAAAACGGGTAGAGGCTTGTAACATGGTTATCAAATGAGAAAGGTTTTAGGATCAAATGGGTTAACTAGGGATAACAACATTGGTGGACCATGGACAATTTCAAGCAGGTCAAGGAGAGCCTACAATCACTTCTCAAGCCAAGCAAAACTTAAAATTTCGCCTCGAAACACATTCGGGTCAAGTTCTAGACCATTCGCACATGTACTTGGACTTGCAACAAAAACATCCCACCTCTCACACAGCTGGATTGTTAAAGAGGATAGAGTAAAGGGCCCACAACAATCATATTCAAGATTGAAACTCACTATGGTTCGACTAAACCACTCGATGATTGCTTAAGTCAACACAAGAGTTGTCACTAAATAGAGCTATTTCTTTCCAAAAAACTTGTTTTAATCATAAGCACGTAGTTAAGTATGTTGGTACCAAGTGATGCATGTTTGACTCTTCGAGTCTGACTCAATTAGGACTTTTTATTCATTATTACTACTATTCTTACCTAAACACCAAAAATGGACACAATCCCTTAAGAAGGTTCTCACGCCATGCATCGTTGTGAAGAGTCACCCGGTTCGCACAAAAACTACATTTGGAAAGAACCGTGGCATTAAGAAAATCAAAGGCTTATTGTCCACTCAAACATAAAAAGAAGCTACTAGATTAAAAGGAAGCTATTAGATTAAACAAGAAGCTACTGAATTAAACATTGACTAATAAGAAAACATAATAAAGAAGCTACAAAGCAAACTACTGAAAGCATAATAAATATACAAACTGAGAGAGGAAAAGAGAGAATATATACATCAATAGAGAGAGAGAGAGAGAGAGAGAGAGTATATACATGATAAAAAGAAAGAAGAAAATATTGTCAGCTATTACAAACCAAATGTCTAGAAATCATCCAAATATCAAATAAAATCCACCCCCACCCCCCGAATAAAAGTGAGCACTATCCCCAATGCTTAACAAAATAAGAACAGATAAGGGTAAGAGTGAAGAGGACTCACTATGTGGTCTTGGGCATCTCCGTGTCCATAGCAGTGTCACCGCCCTCAGTCTCTACTAACTGGATCTCATTATCCTCGGCTCTGGGAGTAACTAGGTGGGTGAACATCTAGTGTACCGCCTCAGCAGTGACTGTAGCCAGGTCTGGCTCCTCAGACTGGCCAGCTGGTGTCAGTGGAGCTGATGGTGCTGCTGGATCTGTCTCTATCAGCATATCAAATGGAAGGTCACCAGTGGCTGCTATCTTGGTCACCTCTCTCCTCAATCTATTTCTTGATTTCTTGGATGCCTGGGATTTATTCATCTTCTTTACCTGCTTCCCAAGCTCCTCAATCACTGCTCCATGTGCTACTAAAGTGTTCATGATGGTCTGCTGGTTCTCTAAAATTTTCTTCAATGTATCTTCCACTGTCGGAAGAATCTGGGGTGCCGGGGTGGATGATTGTGCTGCAACAGCATTTGCTAAGTCAGACATCTTTGCAGTGGTTGTCTGCATCCAGTTGTTGAGGCTCCACAATGTCTGGGAGACTCGCAACGCAGATAATGGATGAATGGGCATGGGCACCGGCTTCAAAGCCGAGGTGGAAGGCACTGATACTGAAGGATCTGAAGTAGGAAGTGAGGCATAGTTGTTGCATTGGTAGAAGGCACTGCTGAGGTTGGGGGGGGGGGAATATCAGCCGACTCTGCAGCTACCACTGAAGGCTCATCAGACTAGCCTACGGTAGTAGTCAGCTGACCCTTTTTCTTTGGGTTCCTCAGGTCCATCAAAGAATACCAAGAGAAAGGCTTCTTTGCCCGAACCTTTGTGTCAAAATCCCTCGGCTCCACCCCCGCATCCGTGAGGTACTCAGTGATAGTGTTGGGATACGGGTAGGAGGTGTCAGCTTGCCTAGCGACCACAGACATGTTGGCCGACATCACGGCACCCACATTGATTGGGTACTCGGCCATGATCGAGGCGACGAGCACTACCTGCTAAATAGGAAGATTTGTTTCATTCTGGCACAGGAGGTCTAGTCTGCTGCATATGAAAGTTTGCCATCCCTTTGCCTCGAAGTTCAGAGTGTTCCTGTGAATAGGAACCCGTGCTGTGATCCATAGTGGTGGTGGCCCAAGCTGCAAGCATCTCAGCTAGCCATGGTCAAGCTGCATCTCCCAGTGCTAACTTTTCTAGGTATTGCACAAGCTCCACATCCTCAAACCCTAAATACGTGTTCAGGGTGTTCTGGTCAAATCTCACCTTCAGGTTCATCACTTTTGTCTCTTTGGTCCCTTTTTTTATATGCGCCACATTGGAGTAGAATTCCCGGACAAGGTACTCCTTGGCATCTACCACACTTTGGGTGAACCACATCTACCCCTTCCGCTCTCGGAACTGTCTCAACACCACCGGGTTATACTTGTCAAGATCTTTCAATTGGAATTGATCTCACCGGCTACCACTCTCGAAAGCTAGTGAAGGCAGCTAGACTGGCGAATCTGTCTTCCCAAATTTCTTTCTTCTTCGACCTCTCAAGGCCGGAAACTCTAGTATCACCCCATCGGCCATCATCCGGGATATCATCCACATCCGTTGTAGTAGCTGGTGTATCGGTGCCATGTGTGATGAGGGCTCTGAAGCCTGACTGTCACCTTCCGAACCCTCGTAAGTGCTCTCAGAGGTGGAAGGTTCATCTCGGAGTTGAAATCTCCCCTGAAGCTGTTGTGGCTGTGATTGAACAGCAGGTTGCTCTTGCACAGAGTCACCCTCCAATGCTTCCCTAGACGGTACATAAGAACTTGATTCAGCAGGCTCTGCAGCTCTACCTCGGCCGGCTGTCACCTTTTTGGATATATCTATATAAAGGGTGAGGGGTAAGGTACTCTTGCCTCTGCCTCGGGAGGGTTCACCCCTCCCCTTCGATGTATCACCACGACTATGTGATCTAACCATTTTCTACAACAAACAGCAGCAGGAGTTAGTTCTAGTTCAAGTGCAGATAAGCAGAAAGTTACAGAACAAAACATGTTGCAGGGTGGGGAAGTGCGGACCGCATAATTACAAGTGCAGCTGCAGGTTGGGTTGTGCGGACCGCAACATTTGAAAATGCGACCGTAGAGATGAAACTGTGGTCTACACAATTTTGAGTGCGACCGCAGAATTGAAGTACGGTCCGCACATTTTTTAGTGCGGCCGCACAGTGGGTACCTTAAAATGGCAACTCACTTAAGACAGAGAATGCCTTGATCTACGACCGCACACACTTTTCTACGGCCGGGTTGAATTTCTACAGACCGCACAATCTTGCCTAACCAAATGCCCTAAGTTACACTTCTGCGGGCCGCACCTTTCAAAATTTAATCGGTCATAGTCCTATAAGGTTTCGATTTTATGCACAAAATGGACATGGTAGTAGCAATTAAACATGATAAATAAGATACCCATTCCCCAAATAGCAAGTAGGAGTTTACCCAACACAATTTACACCCCACATAGATATGAAATTGACAAATGGTCTAAAATAACTAACAAATTGGAAACTAAACTAAGAAAATTGAAGAATCCTAGATATGATTTGAACATACCAGTGATGAAGTGGTGCTAAGGAATGATCACGGGTGCTTAATTAGGTGGTAGATGATTGAAGCAGATGTGTGCAAAATTTTAGCCCTTTTTTGATTTCTCAAGGAATGGAAAGTTTCAACAGTAGCATAAGGGCTACTATTTATACACGTTGGGTCTGGTTAAGTAATCAAGAGACGAGTGCGGCCGTAGAATTTCTTCTGCGGTCTGCACTCTATTACCTAGTTTTCAAATGCCCTTTGTTGATTTGTTGTCCGCAGAATTAGCTGTGCGACTGCAGATTTTGGTATGGACCGCAGAATTCATTGTACGGCCGCACTTAGGTTGTTTCTATAACAAACAAACTTCATAGAGTTTGCATTTTCTCATCTCAAGTTGTGCGGCCCGCACAAGAATTGTGCGGCCGCAATTTGCCTTCTGCTATAGCGTTCAAAATTGTGCGGTCCGCACAATACATGTGCAGTCCGCTCTTTTTCCATATTTAGCCAATTTTTTCTAAGCACAGTTCTTGTAAAGCACACTCATTCCTGCAACACACTTCAAATCTAGTTAGCACAAAATAAGACCTATCTAAAGAAGAAGAAAAGAAAAAAAAGAAAAAGAAACATGGGTTGCCTCCCAAGAAGCGCTTGATTTAACATCGCGACACGATGCAGATTACCATCACTTGAAATGAATTACCGCCACGACATGGCCATCACCAACTTTTCCCATATAATGCTTCACCTGGTGACCATTGACTCTAAACACCTCATCATTTTTATTCTTCCAGTCCAATGCACCAAGGGGTGTCAAACCCACAACCTCAAACGGGCCACTCCATTTAGACTTTAACTTTCTGGGAAACATCCATAACCGTGAATTCAACAACAACACAAGATCACCCTCTTTAAACTCTTTGTTCCAAATGTACTTGTCATGAACGTAAATCATCTTCTCTTTGTATAAGGACGAACTTGTGTATGCATGGTACCAGAACTCATCCAACTCATTCAAATGTGCCACCCTTAAGTTGGCGGCAACATCCCTCTCAAGATTCAACTTTTTTAAAGCCTACACGGCCTTGTGCTCAAATTTCACCGGAAGATAACAAGCTTTTCTGAACACCAACCGGTATGGAGAAATTCCGATAGGTGTTTTGTAAGTCGTCCTATAAGCCCATAAAGCATCATCAAGTTTGTTGGACCAACCGTCCAGTTAGCATTCACTGTTTTTGACAAAATACTCTTTATCTCCCGGTTGGAGACTTCCATTTGACCGCTTGCTTGTGGATGATGGGGAGCCATAACTTTATGAGTGACACCATACTTGGTGTTAAGGTATCAAAGGATTTGTTGCAAAAATGCGACCCCCATCACTTATGATAGCCCTTGGAGTACCAAACCATGTAAAAATATTCTTGTTCAAAAACGCCACCACACTTCTCGCTTCATTGTTGGGTAAAGCAACGTCTTCAACCCATTTGGACACATAATCAACCGTGACCAAGATGTAGGTGTTTCCACAAGAACTCACAAAAGGACCTATGAAGTCAATACCCCACATATCGAAAATATCAATCTCCAAAATGGTGGTGAGGGGCATTTCATTTTTCTTTGAGATTCCACCGGCCCTTTGACATTCATCACAATGCTTGGCGAGATCACTTGCATCCTTGTAAAGAGTGGGCCAATAGAAGCCGCAACTTAGCACTTTGGCCGCGGTTCTTGCTCCACCATGGTGACCACCATACGGCGTAGAATGACAAGCCCCAATAATTTCACATTGTTCCTCCTCCAGTACGCATCTTCTAATCACTCCATCCGTACGAATCCAGAAAAGGTACGGTTTCATCCCAATAATAGTCTTGACAATCCCGTTTGAGCTTCTTCCTATGGTTTAAAGAGAACTCATCCGAGATGATACCACTTACAAGAAAATTTGCTATATCCGCGAACCATGACACCTCTTTCATTGAAATGTCCAAGAGTTGCTCATCGGGGAAGGAGTCATTGATTTCAAGGCCATCATACGGCCTCCCCTCCTCCTCCAAACGAGACAAGTGGTCTCCCACTTGGTTTTCACTTCCTTTCGATCTTGGATGTCTATATCAAACTCTTGTAACAAAAGCACTCATCTCATCAACCGGGCTTTGGAATCTTTCTTGCTCATCAGATAACGAAGTGTCGCATGATCCGTATGGAAAATCACTTTTACACCCATCAAGTACGGGCGGAACTTCTCATTAGCAAACACAATGGTAAGAAGCTCTTTCTCTGTAACGATGTAGTTTACTTGGGCACTATTCATGGTCTTACGTGCATAATAGATTGGATGAAAAGTCTTGTTGATGCGTTTCCCCAAAACAGCCCCTACCGCTACATCACTTGCATTGCACATGAGCTCAAAAAGGTGATAATGGGAGTAGTAGTCAACTTGAACTTTAGCAATTCAAAGTCTCTAATGCAATCATCATTAAAGTGGAACTTAGCATCTTTCTCCAAAAGATTGCACAACGGGTTCACCACTTTATATAAATCCTTGATGAAACGCCGGTAAAATCCCGCGTGGCCTAAGAAACTCCGTACGCCTTTCACCGAAATTGGAGGTGGAAGTTTAGAAATCACCTCAATCTTTGCCTTGTCGACTTCAATGCCATTCTTTGAGATCTTGTGGCCAAGGACAATGCCTTCCTCGACCATGAAATGACATTTCTCCCAGTTGAGCACCAAGTTTGTTTCTTCACATGTTGCCAAAAATTTATCCAAGTTTGCGAGACAATCATCAAAAGGATTCCCGACCACCGAGAAGTAATCCATGAAGACTGCAAGGTAATCCTCCACCATGTCCGTGAAGATCGCCATCATACACCTTTGAAAAGTCGCCGGTGCATTGCACAACCCAAATGGAATCCACGAGAAGGCAAAAGTACCATAAGGACATGAAAAAGTAGTTTTCTCTTGATCCTCTGGAGCAATAAGAATTTGGTTGTAGCCAGAATACCCATCAAGGAAACAGTAAAACGCACCGCCGGCCAATCTATCAAGCATTTGATCTAGGAAGGGAAGTGGAAAATGGTCCTTCCTTGTAACTTTGTTGAGCTTACGATAGTCCATACACACTCTCCACCCAGTTACCGTTCTTGTAGGAATGAACTCATTCTTATCATTGGTGACCACCGTCATGCCCCCTTTCTTTGGGACACATTGAACCGGAGAAGTCCACGAACTATCGGAAATGGGGTAGACAACCTCGGCATCCAACCACTTGATGATCTCCTTTTTGACAACCTCTTGCATGACTTCATTAAGTCTCATTTGATGTTCAATGGATGGTTTGGCACCTTCCTCCAAATTAATCTTGTGCATGCAAAATGTGGGTCTTATCCCCCATATATCTGCCAATGTCCATCCAATAGCCTTCTTCCTCTTTTGTAGCACCACCAATGTAGAGTCTACATGTACGTTAGTCAAACAAGAGGAAAGAATAAACGGTAAAGTAGAAGAAGGGACAAGAAATTCATACTGAAGATGTGGAGGCAATGGCTTCAACTCCAGGATGGTGGGCACCTCAATTGAAGGCTTTGTTGGACGAGTTGTCCTATTTTCAAGATCCAAGGACAATTTGCGGGGTTCATAAGTATACGACCCCATTCCTTGCAAAGAGTTAAAGCATTCCACAAAGCCCTTCATCTCTTCATCATCAAAGTTGAGCAATACGGCCTCCAATGTATCATCAACATTCATCACAGCACTTCATCTACAATCACATTAGTCACCAAGTCCACGAAAGAGCACACCTCATTGCTATTCGGTTGCCTCATAGACTTACACACATGGAAAACCACTTTTTCATCACCAACCCGAAAGGTAAGTTCTTCGGCTTCAATATCAACTAGATCCTTCCCCGTAGCAAGGAAAGATCTCCTAAGAATAATCGGTACCTCATAGTCAATCTCACAATCAAGAATGACAAAATCCGCCAGAAGAATGAATTTATCAACACGAACCAGTACATCCTCAATCACTCCCAATGGTCTCTTCATGGTACGATCGGCCATTTGTAATCTCATAGATGTGGGTCTTGGTTGCCCAATTCCCAAAGTCTTGAAAATCGAATAGGGCATCAAATTGATACTTTCCCTAAGATCACAAAGAGCTTTAGCAAACTCGGCACTTCCAATGGTACAAGGGATTGTAAAAGCACTGGATCTTCCAATTTATGAGCCATTGAATGCATAGTTACACTCACTTGATGAGTCATTTTTGTAGTTTCACAATTCATCAACCGCTTCTTTGTCACCAAATCCTTCATAAGCTTTGCATAACCGGGCATTTTTTCCAAGGCTTCAACCAATGGCACATTGACCGATTGACTCTTAATCATGTCAATGAACTTTTTGAATTGCTTTTCGCCATTTTGCTTGGCAAGCCTCTGAGGATATGGAGGAGGAGGCCTAGGCGTTGGTGCCTTAGCCTTTTGCACTACCGGTTCCGGTATGTCAACAATGTAATCCCTAGACGGGTTCACTTCCTCTTGAGTCTCTTCCACATTTTCATCAATATCAATCTGCACCTCATCATTTGCTTGAACCACATTGTTCGGGGTCTCATCTTCTTGTACCACTTGCTCATCATCCACAAGTTTCCTTTGACTTGAGGTGGGTGCATCCCCACCTTTTCCACTCCTTGTAGTAACAGCCATGGCATGTTCCGTATTGTTCCCACCCTTTGGATTCACCACCATGTCACTTGGTAGTGCCCCCTTAGGACGAGTGTTTAGAGCTTGAGAGATTTGCCCCATTTGAACTACCAAGTTGCGAATTGATGTGTTGTGTGAGGCTAGTTGGGCATCGGAGTCGGCATTCTTCTCCATTATTTGTTTGAACATACTCTCAATTCATCCCATCTTATTGTTGGAAGAACTTGGACCATGGGAAGGATAAGGAGGTGGGTTGCTCGGTTGTTGATACATGGGGGGCCTTTGAAAACCCGACCCCCGATTGCCTTGATTATTGTTCCATCCCCCTTGGTTGTTACCTCCACAATATCCTTGGTTGTTGCCACTCCAATTGCCTTGGTTATTTCCACCACTCCAAATTTCCTTGGTCGTTGTTATTATTCCAATTACCTTGGTTGTTAGAATTCCAATTACCTTGATTACCTTGAGGTCGCCATTGTTGTTGATTCGGGCCTTGAGAGTTGTTTCTTTGCCCTTGAAAGTTGTTCAAGTATTACACTTCCTCCTCTTGTTCATTGTAAGATTCATCTTGATCAAACCCACTCTCTTCTTGCACATAAATCTCCACGCGATTTTGTACTTGTGGACCCTTTGGCCTTCTTTTGTTCATCATCATACTAACTCCCTCCATGGCATTGAGTTGCTTTGGACTTTGCACTTGTTGAAGTTGATCCTTGGATAATTGATTTATTGTGGTGGTCAAAACCAAATATATAGCTAAATCCGTTTTTAGCTATCCGGCAACAGCGCCAAAATTCGATCTCGTCCAAGTCGCACCTCTATTTGAGGTTATGAAACGGTCGATGCAATAGTAATACCCAACAAAGAGTCGGGGTCGAATTCCACAGGGAGCTATATGTGGGATTTAGGAGTATAGATTGCAGTGTATGGGTATGAACTATCTCAATTTACACTTCACAAATTGGTGTTTTTTCTAAGTCTATTTTAATCTAAGATTGCAAGATTAAGAATTGAAACTAAGAAATTGTTTTTGTTGTTGTTTTTCAAATGATATAAAAGGCCTAGGGCTATGACTTTCACCTAGGTGTTTTCCTAACGGGTTGTAAATTTTAAAGCTTGTTTTATTGGTCGGGGTGTATTATAGCTATCAACACTTGGGTACCCACTCAATATCTCTCAGTAAGAGAGTGGTTTTGTCCAGTTTATCTTTCTCAAGTCCAAATGGGTATTGAACAAAACGGTTGATACAGAGCTCAAGTCGAATTTTACTATCTCTAGGTTCAACCCTTTAATTGGGACTATCAATCTCTTGAATTACCCAATTTCTTGTTAGCCAAGTTTTCCTAGACTAAGTCTCTCTTTCTCAAGTACAAACGAAGTCAAATAGACATGAACTAATGTTTGCAACCATTAGTTCTACAATTAAAAGCAAGAACAAGGCTAAATAATAAACACCCAACCATAAACAAGCAATAAATCAAACACACATTAGGTTTACACTCTAGGGTTGGGTCACAACCCTAGTAAAAATCTAACTACTCATGCTTAAGATAGAAGAAATAGAAGAAGAAAGGATAATTAAACTCATATTGCAAATTCAAAATGTCAAAATCTATGTTAAAATAACTCAAAAGATGAAAAACTACTAAAAGGAGTAAAGAGAAACGACTACTGTAGCTGCTGATGTCAAAACTTAACCTTAAAAAGTGAAACTCTTCTATTTATATAGGGCTGGAATTTTCGAACAAAAATGCCCTTTCAGAGGTTTTGCGGCCGCACAATTCCATATGCGGTCCGCACTTTGCTTCAGCCTGACAAGATTGGAAACTTGCGGCCGCATAATTCTGAATTGCGGCCGCACTTCTCTCTTTTTACGGTCCGCACATGGCTCTTCTGCGGCCCGCACAAATGTGACTGCGGCTGCACAATAATGGTGCGGTCCGCACTTCTGTTGAATTTGAGATGCAGGTTCTCTGAACTTTTACTCTTGCCAATTTCTGCGACCGCACACTTCATTTGCAGACCGCACTTTGCACAAATCTCTGATATGATTTTCTTCACAATCTGCGGCCGCATATGATAATCTGTGGTCCGCACTTTACGCTTCTGTGTCTGTTTTTGTCCTTGAGTTCAGATCACTCCTTCTTGAGTTGGATTTTATCTTGTAGGCTCATTTTCCAATATTCCTACAATTAAGAATATTTCATCAGTTTTCAGAAACACAACTAAACGCTTTTGGACTAAAATGAAAGCTAAAAGGCGCTAATATGTAGTCAAAATCCCCACTTATCAGTACTCGAGGGTGGATAATGCACGCGTCGCTCCCATCGTCCACCATAATACGTCTCACATCTATATCTAATATTCATCAAGTGATAACAAGGGCATCATAATGAGGGAAAACCAAACCATGGGTATGTGACTTATCGAAGATGATACCTTCTTCGAGTTCGTCGTACCATTCATGAGTGATCGACCGTTTGAGCTTATTGGTCGTAGTGAACTTTACGATATTTATAGAAGCGTGGTCTCCTCCCCCGATGATCATTTGAATGGTGCGAGTCGGGGAGAGCGATTTCGGCGGTCCCTGATGTTGTTCACGTCCTCGGGCAAAGTTGGTCCTCCCCGATCGCTCAGCAATTCTTTGAGGTGTCCTTGGCGAAGCATATTTACGACCTCCAGCCTTAGGGCGATGCAGTCCTCAATTTTATGACCTCGCTCTTTATGGAACTTGCAGAGGGTGTATGACTTTCTGGTGTTTGGGTCTGACCTCATCTTTTGCGGCCACTTAACCTTCGAGCTTCTCCAATGCATAGACTATTTCTGAAGGTGACCCACAAAAATTTTGAGCGGATAATAAACGGGGCATACCTCTTTCGTTCTGATGAGTCCTTGTTCTTGGTCTAGGCGGGGCCTCTTCGTGGTGGGAGGGGGCATGATGGCACTTCTGATATACGACTGATGTCGTTCTTGGTTAGGTCGTGGAGCTGCAAGGTCCCTCATGACATCGTTTCTTCGATCCTTTCTGGATTCGGCCTGTACCGAGGTCAGCCAATGGGTTGGCCTATTTAGGTCATCCTGTCTGCATGGACCTCGGCACAGTAGGCATTGGGTATTTCACCATGTGGTTGGAGGATATTTTATAAGCCGACTTAATAACTTTTTGGTCGCCCTTAAGCCATTCCTGCTCAGCCCGTTTTGGAAAGCTGTTATGGCCATTCCTTCCGATACATTTGGTAAGGTTTTTCTTACTCGGTTGAATCGAGCGAGGAAGTCTCTCAATCCCTCTCCGGGCGATTGTTTGATGGCGAATATATCGTTCACTCTTGCCTCCGGCTTTTTGGCCCCAGCATGAGACGTTACGAAATTGTCGGCCATCTCTTCGAATGTTTCAATGGAACGCGCCGGAAGCTGTGAATACCAAGTTAATGCTCCTACGGTGAGGGTCTCGTCGTACTTTTTTACAAGATGGAGGATACTTGTTCCTTGGTGAGGTTATTGCCTTATACAGCGGTGACATAGTGAGTCACATGATCTTCGGGATCGATCGTACCATCATATATTTTCAGATAGGGCGGTATTTTGAAGGTCTTTGGTATGGCATGCGGGGCGGCTTCATCACTATATGGTTGTTCGACGAACTGACCAGCATCTCTTTTTGGCACGAGTTTCGGGGCCCCCAGTATTTTGTCGACTCTTTCTTGGTGCTCTCTCATTTGGTCTCGAAGCACCCTGTTCTCGTTTTCCATTTCTTCCTTCTTTTTCAAAATAGTTGTGAGGGTGTTGTCACCTGCATTATTAACAGTGTGAGTAATACCTGTTACCAAAGGGGAAAGGGCCATGCTGATCGACCGTTGTCGGTGTAATGCAAGTCCTTGTGTTTTCTCTGACTATCTCCTGGGTGGGCCTGTTGAGGATACTGGTTAGCGTGTTAGCTAGCCAAGTCTCAAGGAGCTTTTTCACTACTGGTGGCGTCTCTTCTGTTGTGGACGTGGAAGCTTCTTTACCATGGGACGTTACAATACTGTCGTGAGGGAGAGGCAACCCGCCTTGCCTGGGAGAGGCATTAGGCTTTATGTCCTCGCCTTCTGTCTTAGAAACCTAATTGATTGTGTTTAAAAGATTGGTGGTGAGGTCTGCCACTACCCTCATTCTTTCTTTTCTGTTACCTGTCATGTCAGATTTGTGTGTACAAGGAAAAAGGAGCTTTGTTCTGTATTTTTTTATTGCTAGAAACCCGTGATAGTTATAAATCTAGGAGAAACTAAAAATTTAACTAGGAAATCCCCACTAACGACACCAAATTGTTTGACCAAAAGGTGTAAACCTTGGGTTAAACTATTAAATCTTGTGTAATAAAGAGTTAAACCTAGTTAATAATAATATCTCTAAATTTGGACCTAGTTGGTATGAAAAACGTGGGATAATGTTGGTGAAGAGTTAAAAGTAACGTGCATTTAATATTTCGAAAGATATGAGCAATGATAGAGGAACAACAAGCAATATGTAGCAATAAATGGTATTTACGTAAATAAGGAAAATATTTAACATTGAATGAGGTGGATGATTCTTCTCTCTAACAGTGATAAATGACAGACAATCTTAGAATATTGGAACTATTCTCGGATCTAATGGACAAGTATGAGACAGTAGATGATGTAATCTTAGTAAAAAGGTAGAAGTTGTATCTTTTCTAGAGAGAGAGTCTTCTTCTCAAAAAGTGTTCTTATCAAATAAATATTACATGCACTATCCCCTTTTCTACTTATATGGACATATCCCTAATCAGCCCTAATAGTACAAGTGCAGAGAATATTCAATTCTCTTTGATATCTTATTACAAAAACTAGTCGTTAGTACTCTGTCCTTGGTGCTCGACCTCGACCATCGTTAACTGTCCAGTTACGAGTTTCACTGTTTACTGGTCGACCTCGGCCGCATCATTTTCCTTAATTTCTCATTATACTAAATTCTCTTACGGCAAGTTTTGACTCATACATATGTGTTCAAAGTAAACATACCTCTCCATAGGTGGTCCAAATTGCTTTCATCCTTGTAGAATTGGTTTGGTTTTAGAATTATCAATAATATGTAGGACATGATATTCCAAATAGCTAAAAGGTTGGAACTTGATTAAGATTAGAAGTCCATATAAATTTATATTACATAAAGTTTATTATTTTTTGAAGAGATAACTTAACTATGAAAGGACATAAAGTCAATCAATATCTTAAGGATATTTTAGTCGTTAAATATTTAGCGTGTAACATTCGTGCTTTTATAATAACTAGATTCTATGTACGTTTTGCACGCATATTTCCTATCAATTGTTAAAAACATATTTTAAAAAGACAAATTTTTAATTACATGTATTCACCAAGTATGTAGATAAATAATAAATAAATATTTACTAGAACCTTCCAAGATGAATGATTAATTTAGATAATTGGTGTCCTTGTTCTAAATTTTAAAATAATTTTCTTATTATTTGATTCATACGTATCTATTTGTACAAGTACTACCAATAAAATTAAGATCTTATTCCTATTAGAACTTGATTGGAACTATTTAGTTATGCAATGAAGAATTGGATTAGACGTGGAACCTTTAATCCCAAATAAACTTGTGTTTAGAAGAAAATAAAATCTCATTTTTTCCAAAAGGGTAAAAACTTCTAGAAAAATAAGAGTGACAAATACTATAGATTTAATTTCAAATTCTTATTTAAAGATTATTTCATTCAATATTTAAATTAATAATGGTGATTACATTGGATCAATTGCGTATGCACAAAACACGTTTGTAATATAACTCAATTACATATACACAACCTCTTTGTAGTTTAAATCAAACATGTAAATTACTATATAATATGTAAATTATTTTCAAATGTCTAAAAGTCAAAAAGATTTTGCTTCCTGGCATATTTTATAATGGTAAGCATATATCTCTACTTTATTTATGAGAATGGGAGAATGCGACCAGTTGCAATTCTTTTTAGTTTTTGATATATTCCACAGAACAATCCCTCTTATTGTATTTACTCCTAACCTTAAAATTAATTTTGAGGTGTCTACAAGCATAATAAATATTTGTTAAGCTTAAGTATTATAGTGGCCAAAATCCAACTTGAGTTAGGCCTTCTAATTCTTCTATATCAGGTCAAATCCAGACAAGCCTAAATTTATACTTGATTTCAGAGTTCCAAGTCTTGCAGCACGAAATATAATTAACTTATTTATTTGAATTTAAAAGAAAATTATGGACGTGCTTTTCTAATTCAAGTAAGATCAACTTTGTAGGGTCTACGTATGTGCCGTTTAATTCATAAAGGAATTACATCATTGGGTAATTTACAATTAAATCTGTAAATTATACAAATATTTAAGGGCTTGAAAGTTGATTAATATTTCGAGGATATTTTAGTCGTTCAACATTTAACATAAGTTATTCTTGCTATTATAATAATCCTAGTCTCTATGTACGTGCGTTGCACGTAAATATTTAGTTAAGACCATAACTGGTCGAATTATTCTTTTTCCTTCTTTAATTTAATTACCAAACTTTTAGTTAAGAACCTTCACGTGTGTATATATATATATATATATATATATATATATATATATATATATATATATATATATGTGTGAGTCTCTTAAAGTGCAAAATCCAGTTCTAGGGGTTAGTGTAAGGTCTAATAGTAAGAGTATACCACGAGATATGTGAATTAGGCGCATGTAACAGATTAATATTTTGTCGTAGATAAAAGTATGGTAATTAAATTAAAGAGAGAAAAAGAATAATTCGACCAGTTATGGTCTTATACCAATTATGTCCTCTCCATATTTGTATCAACATCCCCAACCCTTCGTCTTTGTGTAATCCGCTAAAGAGACAAATGTAGAGCAACCGAAAAAAAAGTATAATCAAGAACTGTCACGATCCAATTTCCAAACCCGATCGTGATGGCGCCTCTCGTGAAGACAAGGCCAGCCAACTAACCCAAATCGTCTCTTTAACATTTATTAAACATAAACGAATAGGTGAATATAGCTTAACGACAATAATAACCAGTATGTACAACCCGACCGGGGTGTCACAAGTCACGAGCATCTAAAGAAACCTGAACACAACTACAGGGCCAATAATAATATATAAAGAAAAATTCTGGAAAATCAAAAGACAACATCCGGTGCCGCGAACGCTGGCGGTCACCTTGCTCAGCTACAATAGCCCTACCTTCAATCGGCTAATAACCCGCTACCGGGTGAACAATACCTGCAACTGCACGCGAGGTGCAGGGAGTAAAGTGAGTACTTCCAACTCAGTGAGTAATAAGAGTAAATAATAACTGAGAGGCAAGAAATCACGTAAGAGCACTCCATCATGCTATATAGGACAGTACAACTCTTTGAGAAAATAGTAAAACCGTGAAAATCCTTTAGAAAATATCTGGCTCAGTTTAAAACCTCTTTTGAAAACATCTTTTTCCAACAGTCAAGCAAATGAATGCGTAATCAGATAGTGCAAGTCCGCACATAAGTCAGCCCCTCGGGCACAACACTCCACAAACAATTAACACCAGGGCGTCTGGTAATCAGTACAAGAAGTAGCATGGATGCCAGTGATATGAGAGTCCTGAATGTCATGACACGTAGTACAAACAGGAACCAATGCATGAATGTAATGCAATGCATATGACGCTGCGGCGCGCAGCCCGNTCAACTCTAACACACCAAATACCGATAACGAAACATGAAGAAGCATAAAATGGGGAAAACGGAGCGGTAACTCATGAGACGACGGGTCGGGTCGTCACATCCTCCCCAACTTAAACCAACGCTCGTCCTCGAGCGTACCCAGAGTTGTACTAGAAGCCGACCAATAGCTGAATGACCTTACCAAGCATATACCCGGGGTGATCCCACGTCACCCTATCTCACATAGCCCCTATAACACGACATAGCTGAAATCTCACAATCCATCTAGACCATAAACCGTAGAACCGCATTGCACTTTCCGAAATCATACACAAGATCAGAACCTCACCTCTATACTCAGAATAAGCCTGAACCAGCTGTAATGACCCATACCTGCAACCTCAGGTGCAATCACATGATATACTACATAACCCAAATACTCGAAACGATAACTTCTATCCATAGCAGTTGCCCACAACACCAGAATACCGGTAGGAAACTTCTTATTAGCTAAAGTCTTATTCCAACACTTTCATATACTGCCAGCGATAAATGAAACACACGATAAACCGTAACCATTTTCTCAGATCAACCATTCATGAAATCCCTTCCCTTTGACTATTACCACAACAGATTTCCGAGCCGAACCTCGATATTATCCTTCTAACAAACTGAAATCAAATTTGTTCGTATTAATTAATGACTCCACGATCACCTCGAATCCAACACGCCACTCTGGTGATATGACACCTCAACACAGGCCTAAACCACAACTTGCATAATACCCGCACCAATGAGGAACAGTCTGAACATACTCAAATCAGGACAAATGACTCAACGAAAAAGCTGTACCTCAAGCTCATCAGTATCATTACAACACAAGGATGAGACCCCGTCTCACATCATATAAATAGAACAGCTGAATCTACCTCTAAAGATCATAACTCCACGTGGCCTCGCCACAATGCGCGATACTATCCAAACACTGTTACACATGAAACACCTCAAGTCGCTATGCTCAAAACCGACAGCCACGCACAATTTGATGCCTGAAACCAAAGCAATTCATTACACCCACGATCAAACAAATAACATACGACACGCAACCCGATAGGTCATAACCAATACTCCATTTACCGATCAACACCCAATTATTCTTCCCGCTCGACTTCCTCTATGAATCCCCAATAGAACCGAACCACATGTGCCCATATCCAACAAATCATAACATCTCACAGCACAGAAAAGCAACTCATACATCTCCCCAGATCACTAGCAAGTTCAATAACGATCGAATCAACCTACCCCTCAACAACACAATTCGGGGCCAACCGACCCAACTCAAGCTAAACACATATCCAATTAGCTTACCAACGACCTCATTACCAAGAAGCCTGAAGCTGCTCCTTCCACTACTATAACTCCTGCCGGAGCCGTACGATGCAGTGCCCGGCACCAAATCAATATCGAAATCCACAACCACGCCCGGCGACATGCCCGGCCACAAGAACGCATCCGAAAAGAGTCCCTTAATACTGGAACTGAATCAATGGTAGAAACCTCTGCATTGACATTCACCACGAAGGCCCAATTAAGAAAAGAAATCCTTCCCAGCCGTCCGCTGGTCTTCGGAATACAAACCACTCTGCTAGAACATAATCCAATTCAACTCGCCACGCAACCTGTGGCATTTTCCGACATAGCCCATAGCACAATAGTCTAGAATAACCTAACACTGAGACAACCAGTCTACACCTCCATATAGCACACGAATCACTGTACCTGATCCCAAATTCCGCCGTATGAATACATATTACATCTCAAGTACCCAATCATTCCACGAAAGATATTCTTAAAATTCCCCTGTGCCATTAAACAACTCAGACATCAGCAGTCGATCTAACAAGAAAGCGCCGCAATACTACCGAAGTATCATCAGTTAAGTCACATTACCCCTTTCCGAGACAAATACTCTCGTCAAATCACTTCCAATTAGCAGTATCATTTCCTTCGTTATCTGAGGCTACTCTTTACTTAAGATTTTTATGAACTTCTTTTCAGAACTGAACTGTAACTCACCTAGCCAATAACTTCCACTGATCCCATTTGGAAGAAAATCATTACGCATTCCATGCTTCGCATGCCCATAGAAGATATATACATCTCCAAACCACGGTGAAACCTAACAAGAATTCTTCCCCAATTCCATCTGCACAAGCTAAACTGTCAGGACTGAATCCTTCTAACTAGACCAGTCTAGACAAGCTGTCAGCACTCAAGAGCTTTGCTGCACAATACCTGTAAGGGCTCATTACCTCGAACACATACAAAGAAATTAATCATATCCTTAGCATACCGATTCGGTCCACTATCAAGCTATTCCATCTATCTGATTTCCTTTGTGATTCATCATCCACTTGACATTCCTTCTTACTGTAGCACCACAATGCCTCAATCCAGGCTTACCACACGAGACCCAAGCACGAGACCACACTGTCTAAGACCCATAAGCCACTGAATACTCGCTCAAATGTTCCCAAAAACACCACATTCCCAAAATAACCTACTATGAAGAACTTCCTGCGAATCTAAATCCGTTACCTTTATTCTCCTGATATTGATGCATAGAATCCCATAATTAACATAAAAATACCACAAGTCTTGACATTTTCCAATGAAAACACAGTCTCTAACAACATACACAACCTTAAGACACCTGGTTGTCACATGTAGAATCTTGAACACATTAGAACCATTCTCGAAAGTCATTCACTCTTATTCAAACTGCAAATTACCTGACCCAACGAGCAGAGTGACTCGTGCCTTATTGGCACTCCTATAACGCAAAGTGAGATCCTTATCCCAATACAAACAAACATCTTCTCGCTCCATGCAGCGAGCATTTTTACCAACAACAGCTTAAGACATCCTCTGATTCTTACACATCTACGAGGCACCATATAACCTTTGTCAAAATTTTGCTTCGCTCGTGCCATCCTCGGCTCAATTTCCGCAACCAGTACTGATCCGCTAGCATACTTGGAAACGGAACCAACATAGCACATAATCGTGCGATCAGCTAATCAACAGCAACCTCCCCAACTTGGCTCGAAGCCATCTATCAGGACACATTCAATAACCCACAATACTTCTTACTCTAATGATGCCGCAATATTATAGTGAGATTAAACTCAAATCATCTACTAGTTTACGAAAACACAGATCATCTGGTACTGAAATCCTCTGTAAACCTCGCATTCATTCCCACATCAGCTGAGTCCACTCTTTTAAGCGACCCTAATTCTCAAATTACAACACGTACCTTTCAATTACACATGGAATCTCTAACGGACACATAAGGATCATACAACTCAAGAACACTCCGCATGAGATAACCCACCTGCTTCGCCTCAATTTAGTATTTCAGCACACCTTCCACCATCATACACATAACACAATCAATTTAGTCTTCCCGAGTCTGAACTCATACCGCCACACGTAATGCATTTCACTCCCAACTAGGAGATACAAAAATATTCTTCACGCGCCCATAATTCGGGCTACACATCAAATCACAATAGGAAACGAATCACTTAACAGTTCATCTATTATCCAACAGACTTCTTCGTCACTACCAAGTCATATAATTACATCTCGCAGTACTAACATACTCATCACATGAATACCAAACCGCCATTCCGGCTAATAGGGGCAATACTGAACATATAAGTTCAAAACACTTGCTCACTCGATCAGCACCTCGGTGCTCAAGACATAGGCAAGATCCGGCCTCAAGTCCTCCAGACTGGCCCAACATCAAACACACGGAGATCACATCTCGCCCCTTGATCCAGGAATCATAAGCCATCAAGGCACATCTGATACTGAGCGCTCACGTGCGCACACAATCGCGTGGAAGGAATTTCAAGAGTTTTCTTTCAAGCCGAATCAAGGACGCACGATAAGAATTCAAGAATGTGAAGTTTTCCTAAAGGTTCTGCAGCCTCTCAAGGATAAATACAGACGTCTCCGTACCGATACGCGAGACTCTACTAAACCTGCTCATGACTCGTGAGACCTAGTAACCTAGGCTCTGATACCAACTTGTCACGACCCAATTTCCAAACCCGATGTGATGGCGCCTCTCGTGAAGACAAGGCCAGCCAACTAACCCAAATCGTCTCTTTAACATTTATTAAACATAAACGAATAGGTGAATATAGCTTAACGACAATAATAACCAGTATGTACAACCCGACCGGGGTGTCACAAGTCACGAGCATCTAAAGAAACCTGAACACAACTACAGGGCCAATAATAATATATAAAGAAAAATTCTGGAAAATCAAAAGACAACATCCGGTGCCGCGAACGCTGGCGGTCACCTTGCTCAGCTACAATAGCCCTACCTTCAATCGACTAATAACCCGCTACCGGGTGAACAATACCTGCAACTGCACGCGAGGTGCAGGGAGTAAAGTGAGTACTTCCAACTCAGTGAGTAATAAGAGTAAATAATAACTGAGAGGCAAGAAATCACGTAAGAGCACTCCATCATGCTATATAGGACAGTACAACTCTTTGAGAAAATAGTAAAACCGTGAAAATCCTTTAGAAAATATCTGGCTCAGTTTAAAACCTCTTTTGAAAACATCTTTTTCCAACAGTCAAGCAAATGAATGCGTAATCAGATAGTACAAGTCCGCACATAAGTCAGCCCCTCGGGCACAGCACTCCACAAACAATTAACACCAGGGCGTCTTGTAAACAGTACAAGAAGTAGCATGGATGCCAGTGATATGAGAGTCCTGAATGTCATGACACGTAGTACAAACAGGAACCAATGCATGAATGTAATGCAAAGCATATGACCGCTGCGGCGCTTAGCCCGATCCATTTGGGTACCCGCGCTCACTGTGGGGGTTCAGACTCCGGAGGGGCTCCTACAGCCCAAGCGCAATATCAATATCACACCGCTGCGGCGCGCAGTCCGATCCATCCTCAGTCCAGAAATGCACATAAGCCCCATGGGCAATAGTAAAATAACAGTTCTCAACTCAAAACGTCAGTAAAATATCATTTAAGTTTTCAAATCTTAGAAAGGTGGCTAAGTTTGTGAAACAGTATGTAAAACCTTGGACCGAGATCAAATAATATACAAAGTAATGCAAAAACAGTGATATCAGTCCCTGAAGGATTCAAATAATCGGCACGAAGCCCAAAACATGGCAATCAGCCCAAATCATGCTAGCATCAAATAAGTTTCAGTCAATTACGCAATAAAACCAACAACCGGGACGGACCAAGTCACAATCCCCAACGGTGCTCTACCCCACGCTCAAACCTGGCGTGCAAGTCACCACAATACAGCACTATGATGTGCAAATCCGGGGTTTCAAACCCTCAGGATATCATTTACAAGTATTACTTACCTCGAACCGGTGAAATCTCAAACCCGCGACGCCTTTGCCCCTCAAATCGGCCTCCACGCGCGCCGAATCTAACCAAAATCAGAGCGAATACATCACAATATGCCAAGGAAACATAACCCAATCGAAAAGACTCGAAAAACATCGAAAATCACGAAGTTGGCAAAACCCGAGCCCCGGGCCCACTTCTCGAAAAAATACAAAATTCACATCATCGGATTCCTTATCTCGCAACGAGTCTAACCATACAAAAATTATCCAATTCCCATAACATTTCGACCCTCAAATCCATGATTCTATCCAAGAGGGTTTTCTATACTTTCCAACAAAATTCGCGGAATAAACACCAAAACTAGTGATAGATTCAAGTTATACAACCAAAATTGAGTTAAGAATACTTACCCCGTTGTTCTCTCCAAAAATCTCCCGAAAAATCGCCTTATCCGAGCTCCAAATCGTCAAAAATGGCAAATGGGACGAAGTTTGGACTTTATTCTGCTGCCCAGGGATTTGTTCTTCGCGTTCGCGGTCCTCCTCTCGCGTTCGCGAAGAACAAAGTTCCAAAAATTCATTTTCCAAACTCTGCTCGGACAGCCTCTAGTGTAATGGTCATAACTTTTTACACACAACTCCAAATGACTATTATAATATGTTTCTGGAAACTAGATTCAAAGAGGTACAACTTTCGTTTTTGAATCATCTCCAAATTCATTGTAGATTGAGAGATACGAGCCTCCAAAGTAAGACCTGCGCAACAGAATTGCCTCTTCTTCGCGAACGCGAGACTCTCTTCGCGAACGCGAAGAACAAAACCCCAGAAGCCAAATCCTTCTTCGCGAACGCGAAGAACAATACCAGATACCAGCTTCAGCCATTGCAAAACAGCCCGAAATGATCCGAAACCACCCCGAAACACACCCGAGGCCCTCGGGACCTCAACCAAACAAGCCAACATATCCCATACCATTATTCCAACTTGTTCCAACCTTCGGAATGCTCAAAACAACATTAAAACACCAAATTTGCATCGGATTCAAGCCTAACAATTTCAAGAACTTCCAAATTCCATTTTTGATCAAAAACCCAACCAAACCACCTCCGAATGACATGAAATTTTGCAGACAAGTCAAAAATGACATAACGAAGCTACAGCAACTCTCGGAATTCCATTTCGACCCTCGGATCAAAATCTCACCTATCAATCGGAATTCGCCAAAATACTAACTTCGCCAATTCAAGCCTAATTCTACACCGGACCTCCAAAATCAATTCTGATCACACTCCTAAGTCACAAATCACCTCCCGAAGCTAACCGAATCACCGGAAATCACCTCCGAGCCCTCTAACTCATAAGTCAACGTCCGGTTGACTTTTTCCAACTTAAGCCTTCCTTAAAGAGACTAAGTGTCTCATTTCTTATCAAAACCAATCCAAATCAACCCTAACACACCAAATACCGATAACGAAACATGAAGAAGCATAAAATGGGGAAAACGGAGCGGTAACTCATGAGACGACGGGTCGGATCGTCACAAGAACAAGATCGTTTATAGTTAAAATATGTCGGAACCCAAAGTAAAGGCAACTCTTAAAGTTACATCTTGAGACTGCCATTTAATATACTAAAGTTATCCATTCACGTATCCGTAGAGCATAAATATTTGAAGCCAACAAAAGTTATTCAAAATATTTAGATATTTCAGCCAAAATCTTATAGTCAAATTATATTTCGAGTAAATACTTTAAGCAATTAAGTAGTTTAATAAAAGAATAAGAACATCAAATATATTATGAATAATGTCCATAACACATCAACAAACACACTACTTAAAACATGAATAAATATAACGTAAAATAAAGTATACCTTAGAGAAAACAATAAGAGTACACTGCTGAAGGAACTGAACTTTAGGGAATTACAGCATAAAGCTATACATTATAAAAAGCAAAGGTGAATACAATTTGTATTCAGCAAGAGCTACATACAGTTGTCACTTTTGGAGAGGGATTCAAAGTATATTCTGTGAGAATAAATTGAATCAATGAAACTCTATGTAGAGATGGTAATAGGGCGGAAAAAGTATTTTGTTTCATATGAAATTATGTTTAGAATTCTATACAAATAGCTTTAAAAAGTTGAAATCAATACATATTTGAATGATCGAAGGATTCACATTCCAATACAAATTATATGACTCCGAGTACTAAAAATTATCCAAATATAATTAGGCTACTATCCTCTAAACCATATTCCCCTCTAAGCCATGCATAGTGGCGGTGAGTAGCAGCCCAAAACAATTAGGTCAGGAAAAAAATATACCAAATTATTAAAGTCCGCAAATGTATAGTTTAAATCGAAAAAGAATTTTATCCTTGAGTTATTTACATTTTTATCCTTAAAATATATAAATAATTAAGGGCATAAAAGGCGATCAATATTTCGGGGATATTTTAGTCGTTCAACATTTAGCATAAATTATTCGTGCTTTTATAATAATATAGATAGATAGATAGATAGATAGATAGATAGATAGATAGATAGATAGATAGATAGATATAGATATAGATATAAAATATAGATATGGATATAGATATAGATATAAATATAGATATAGATCAGTGGCGAAGCCACATAGTCATAAGGGTGGTCAGTTGACCACTCTTCGTCAAAGAATGGACTGTGTATATAGGTAAAATATTATGTTTTTGAGGTGTATAATATTTTGAACACCCTTTGTTGAATTTTTTTATAATTGAATACCCTCGAAGAAATTTCTTATTTCGCCACTGATATACATATAGATAGATAATTTGTTAAATATATATTTTTATCTTAATTTATTACCTAATAATAATAAAGTAGTATGAATAGATGTAAACACAAGATAAGAGTAAATTTTACAATATTTATTTACTCAAGTAAAATAGTGGCTTGAAAGCTGAAACGCGAGTCACGTGAGGTACACGTGAGAGAAACAAGGTAACAGACCACGTGCGCACCACATCCCCGAGCTGGTGAACCGTTCAACCCAACCCAGTCTTACACGAAACCTCTCCCCGCTCGTGACTCCCTTTACTTTCGGCCTAACCACTTTACATCTTAACCTTAGCCCTCACCCGAACCCTAATCGCCTCTCTAACCCCTACCCACCCCACTTTCCCTACCCCACCCCACCCCACCCCACCCCTTTCAAGCTTCTCTAATGGCTTCCGTAGAAGATCAACACAACAACCAAGTCTACAACGATGACGATCTCGATGATGACGTTGTTGACGAAGAAGATGATGACGTCGACGTCGATGATGATGACGATGAGGATTCCACTTCCTCTCCTCCTGCTCCTACTCCTGCTCCCGTTGATCAACGAACGGTTACTATAGCCGTTGTCGGTGTCCCTGCGCAGCGGATCAATGAATTCGCCGCCGTTACTCCGCCTCCGACTGCCGCTACGATTGTGGAAGAAAAAAAGCCTTCAGCTATCGATGACTCTCGTAAGCTATTTCAACGGTTGTGGACGGATGAAGATGAGATTGAATTGTTACAAGGGTTTCTGGAATACACGACACAGCGAGGTGGAATAAATTCGTCGTCGCATCATCATGATACGACTGCGTTTTATGACCAGATCAAGAGCAAGTTACAGCTGGATTTCAACAAAAATCAGTTAGTAGAGAAGCTGAGGAGGTTGAAGAAGAAATATCGGAATGTAATGAGCAAAATGGCATCTGGTAAAGACTTTGTCTTTAAAAGCTCTCATGATCAAGCTACTTTCGAAATCTCTCGAAAAATCTGGAGCAATGCGGTCCCCGTTGTCGTCCGCGGTGGTGGTTCTGCAGCACCACCACCACCACCACCAGAAGATGGCGGATTTGACGATGAGGATTCTCACCTTAACCTTAACGCTAATGTCGTTGACCACAGCCATAACGGAATTGACATTAAAACTCCTAGGTCGAGGAAAAGGTCTCGAGGAGGAGCAGTTAAAGTTGAAGAAAAACACGGGTTTATTCAACACTACTATCTGCCATCTCCATCTGGTGGAGGGACAAATATGTCCTCTCATGCACCTGCACCTGCACCTGCACCCGTGCCTGCACCAGGGTTCACTCCCTTTCCGATGACAGCCCCTCAGGCCACGGCCCCTCCCACGACCACAGCTGCAGTAGCAGCATCAGCAGCTGCTTCAATACCTAGTTTGATCGAGGAAACAGTGAGGAGCTGCCTATCACCCATTTTCAAGGAGTTGTTAAACAATGTGACTAACTTGAGTGGATCGAGAAGTTTTGGGTTCGGAATGGCATTGAGTCCAATCCCTTTAGGATTTGGCAGCAGCGGTGCAATGAACTCTGATATGATGGCGGACGAGAAATGGAGGAAGCAACAGATGCTAGAATTGGAAGTTTATTCGAGGAGATTAGAGCTTGTTCAAGATCAAATAAAAGCACAGTTGGAGGAACTGAGATCCATGAACACTTAGATGATGGCCAAAGATGGTGGTTCCTTTTTATCTATACTTTTTAAATAATTCTAGTTGATGATATCACCAGATTGCTGAGGAAAATAGCTAATTGTTCTAGTTAGATAATTGTGAAGGCCTGTTAGATATTTAACTTTTGGTGGTTGAATAATGAGTTCTATTTTGCTCTGTTCTGTGACAGGCTGCTTGTTTTCAAACTTAGTGCACATAGATGCACGACTCTTTGTATATGGGAATGGATTAATAGAGGCCACTTGTTGAGTTGATCTCGATTCTTGATCTCTCTGTTTAAAGTATATATTCGTGTACACATTGCTTTTCTGCAGTTGGTTGTCTGTATTATCATAGCATTCCAAGAAAACAAATTTCCTTTATGTGGGGATTATTGTTTCCCTTTGTCTTCTCTAGTTCGATAGTATTAGTGCTAGTACGGTATCCTTTTTCCTTAGTTTGCTATATTCATATGTCTTGTTCTGTTATTACTTGCCATCGGTAATTCCGTAGTTTGCTAGCAGTACTTTGTTCATTTTCTCGTTTGCTGCTTTGGATTTAGTTTTCTAGATATATTGTCTTGCTATTACTTGTTATCGGTACCTCTTTCATATTCTCTGTAGCTATCTTCGGTTTAGTTTTCTAATTATTTGTCTTGCTATTACTAGCTATCAGAGCTTCTTTCACCTTCTTTAGTCGAGGGTCTATCGGAAACAGTCTCTCTGCCCTTCTAGGGTAGGGGTAAGGCTGCCTACATCCTACCCTCCCCATACCCCACTTGTGGGATTATACTGGGTGGTTGTTGTTGGTGGTGGTGATTATTGTTTATCTTGATGTAAAATTAACTATTCTGTTAGTAATGAACGTTTATCTGAAGTTCTGGTGATTATTTTGCTCAATAAATGGACACTACTTAACCTATGTGCCATGAGCAAAATCAAAAGCTCTAGATGTGATCTGAAGTTTGCTTCTATAGGCTCTATTACTACCAAGGAGTTGGAAACAGTGATGTGATCACTTGGTCAAAATCCCACTGAAGCTGAACTACGGGATATGATCAGCAAAGTTGATGCTGATCAGAATGGCACCATTGATTTTCCAGAGTTCTTGAATCTGATGGCACGGAACATGAAGGTATAGGAATTCTAGCTATTTCAATATTATGTTACAATCTTTCTTGTTTGGCGCTGTTGAGATAGTTGTGATGTTGTCAGGTTTTCTCAAGTTCTTTTTCAGATGCCTCCTCGTTAAAAATTGATCTTATAGACAATTTGGACTTATTTGACTAGTGTGGATGCCGACTTTGCTTTTATGATCCAAATCCTTTTTGTTTCTTGAGTTATGGTTGTTTTCTGCAAGTAATTATGAGGAAAATGCAATTTGACATGCTAGTCGTTTTTTCGTATTGTGGACAGCCAATTCTTAGCATCTTATATCTACATCTTCATTTCGGCTTCGTCATGTAATGACAAATCTTGGAGAGAAACCTGATTTGATGAAGAGGTGGATGAGATGATCTTGAGAGGCAGATATTGATGATGGCCTGAGAAGGATTATTACAATATTATCAGTCTAAGATAAAGTATCCGCTGAAGATTCCAATTTGATTTTAACTTCACTTCACTCATGTCTTTTTGATAATCCTGAGTTTTGTCTTGGTTGAAAATGATGTCTTTTTTGATGATCTTAGAGTTTTAATTGGTAAAAAATGGTGTCTTTTTTTTAAGTTTGAGTAGTGTAGTCTTTGGTCTGCATATCATCGTCCATGTTTGCAGGGGCGGATTTAGGGGGCGCAAGGGTGTTCACCCGAACACCCTTCGCCGAAAAATTACATTGTATATTTAAGGCAAAATCTATTTTTTACCTCTATATATTAAGTTTTGAACACCCTTAACACAATCCAAAAGTGTAGTTTAGTGGTCAAGGGTGTTCAAAATTTACATAAGGTCATGGGTTCAATTCCCACTAGCTACAAAACTTTTTTTTTTGTACCCCCTTCGTGAAGATCCTGACTCCGCCACTGCATGTTTGGCTGACTTTGTTTAGGCAAGAGACCCCGGTGTGAAGTATACAAATAGTCCTTATAGTGGATGGGTCTTGAATTTTTATCCCCTTTTGTCCTACGAGCAGAACTTTGAGTTTAACAAGTGTTATCCTTTGCTTGTCCTATTCGCAGCACTTTTAACTTTTGACCTTGAAGTTTTGCTCGCAGGACAAGCGTCAAAAGTTTATGTTTTCCCCAAAAAGTATTATATTTTTGCAATAGGCTATAAGTAGACTGTCACACATTAAATCCTATAAATTTAAGCAGCAAGTAAGGAGCAACATAAATTAAAGGAAAGCCATCAAAATCATTCTGTACTAACAGAATTTCTGGAAATTTAAATTAATGTGGCTTTCCAAGTGCAACGAGAAGCATATAAGCTAAAGGCTTTACCATTTAATTTTTGAGAAATTCAAACAAAACACAACCTTTTAAAAAGTGATTTACAAGTTTTTCAGAAGTAGAGATTTTTGTGGAGCTTGATTGATGCCTTTCAGGCATGAGGCATCAAATACCGTGGCAGATTGAGTCAATCGTTGTGCAGTTGGGTTTTGGTTGAAAACGAGATTAGAGCAACGGAAACTCGAAAGAAGAAGAAAATAGGTTTTCCGCTTTAGTTTAGAGGTATTTTTGTCCAATTAAAATGGTTGAATTTTAATTATTTTTAAAATTGTGGCTAAATTTTATTCAGCCGTCAGAAAAATGACTACTATTTGTTATAAAGTGGTAAATTACCATTGTTACAAGTAAGGGTGTACAAATCGAACCGGAAAACCGCACCAAAACGAAAAGTTAAACTAAACCGATTAAAAAATCCGGTTAGGTTTGGTTTGGTATTGAGTAAAAAAATTCGAACCAAACCGACATATAAATATATAATTTTAATATTTACTTTTTAGACTTTTCATAGAACTTTCTTTAAAAAATGTCTAGAAATATTTGTGATTCTCTTATGGACTGTAATATTTAGTTAAATATGAAGTGCTCTATTTTATTAACTTTAAATAATCGGTTGTATGATCACTTTCTTATCAAGTGTTAGTAAATGTGCCAATCTCTATGTATGTTCTTCCAAACTCATATGTCAAGATCAGTTAAATTCTTATATTTTTTCGAAATTGAAGTGGTATTTCGATAATTTAAAATTAAAAAAGAACATATCATTATATAGGTATCATATTGATTTTTATGTTTAATTGTTATATTCAGTTAACCTTGAAAGTGTACATCAACGAAAAATTATTGTCAGACGATTAAAAAAATAACTATCATATGTTACTAAGAAAATTCTCCCATAAGAATATGCTAATAGATCATATGTTTGTCGATTTTTTCAATTTTCATTAAACATATATTTACTTATCAAAAATTTAACAAAGTAAGATTGATTAATATTCATGTAACAAAAAAAATACGGAAACCCGACAAACTTAACCAATCTAAACCGATATAGTTGGTTTGATTTAGTTTTGATAAATACCGAATCAACCCGGTCCATGTACACCCATAGTTACAAATTTGAAGAAGTGAGTCTTGAATTTCGAAAATAAAATTGAGTTTAAATCTAAGTGACGTTGAAAAGTCTTGGAAATTGATAAATATGTTATAAAATAACGACTGTAACGTAAATAAACCGAAGACAAGTATAGAGAGAGAGATTGATATATTATTTAACTTCAAATTGATGTACATAATGAACTGAAATTTTCTCTATTTATAGAAGAAAGGAAGCTGCTACTGCAAGCTGCTGTGTAAGCTGCTTGTAAGCTGCTACTGCAAGCTGTTGTGTAAGCTGCTTCTAAGTTGCTTGTAAGCTGCTACTGTACCAGATACAGATAATCTTCTACCGGTGATAATATTTATCCATAACAGAGTAAATGATAAGCTTCTTCGGGAGGCTTATTTCCAATAGAGTACTAAATAGATAAACATATTTACGGCGGAGTCCCATATGGATAAGCTTCTTCAGGAAGCTTATTTACAACAGAGTACTAAATGAACATCCATAATATAATATATATTTATAATACTCCCCTTGGATGTTCATTAAAAGATAATGTGCCTCATTGAAACCTTACTAGGAAAAATTCCACGGGAAAAAATCCTAGTGAAGGAAAAAGAGTACACATATTTAGTAATACGCATTGCGTATTTACTCCCCCTAATGAAAACCTTGTTTCAAATATTTGAGTCTCCGCATTCTAATCTTGTATACGATCTTCTCAAAAGTTGAAGTTGGCAAAGATTTAGTGAATAAATCTGCCGGATTGTCACTTGAACGGATTTGTTGCACATCAATGTCACCATATTTCTGGAGATCGTGTGTGTAGAATAATTTTGGTGAAATGTGCTTCGTTCTATCTCCTTTTATAAATTCTCCCTTCAATTGGGCTATGCATGCAACATTGTCTTCGTATAAAATTGTGGTCTTTTCTCACATTTCAAACCATATTTTTCTCGAATAAAATGAATTATTGATCTTAACCATACGCATTCCCTACTTGCTTCATGAATAGCTATTATCTTAGCATGATTTGAAGAAGTAGCAACAATAGATTGCTTTGTGGAGCGCCATGATATGACAGTACCTCCACATGTAAACACGTACCCAATTTGAGATCGAGCTTTAAGGGGACCAGATAAATAACCTGCATCAGCATAACCAACAAGATCTGCACTATCTTTGTTAGCATAAAATAAACTCATATCAAGAGTTCCCTTTAAATATCACAATATATGCTTAATCCCGTTCCAATGTCTCCATGTAGGAGAAGAGCTATATCTTGCTAGTAAATTAACAAAAAATGCTATGTTAGGCATTGTAGCATTAGCAAGATACATAAGTGCACCAATTGCACTAAGATAAGGTATTTCGAGACCATAGAGTTGCTCATCCTCTTTTAGAGGTCGGAACATATCCTTATTCACTTCAAGTGATAACCATTGGTATACTTAATAGGTGCGATTTGTCCATGTAAAAGCATTGGAATCGGAACATATCCTTATTCACTTCAAGTGATCGAACAACCATTGGTATACAATGGGTGCGCTTTGTCCATGTAAAAATATTTTAAGACCCTTTCTGTATAGGCAGATTGATGGATAAAGAACTCGTCTGCTAAATGTTCAATTTGCAGACCAAGACAAAGTTTTGTCTTTCTATGATCATCTCAAATTCTTTCTTAAGAAATTCAATTTCCTTCTAGAGCTCTTGTAACCTTCTTTCAGCAAATATTCATTGAGGCGATTATACCACATGCGCCCAAATTACTTTAAACGGTACAATGACCTTTGTAATCTGATCGAGTACATTTCTCTAGACTTTGAACTATATGCTTCATGCATTTTAAATCCTTCAGGGATATTCATATAGATTTAATCAAATGAGTCATATAGGTTATGACTTGCATTTAAATGGCATGACATCTTCAGGTGTCTGGACTGCAGGTCCTATCCTCGCAATATTTATAATATTGTGCATTATATTGTATCAAATATATCATCGACGATCATTTTGTATCGGTTTCTAAGCGACATAACTTGTTGAGATCTCATCACTTTCTTTATTTTCAGGTACCTGAACTTCTTTTGGAGTTTCATGAAATGTTATGTCGTGGGCTCTTCTAGAGCTCATTTCCTCCCCATTATGATAATTTTGATCATTAGCTCCTATCATTTTTCAAAGATTGTTACCTTTTGAACTGATTGGTCTACCACGCTTCATGCGTACAGTAAACTCTATCCTTCAGGGACTTTAATTTTAATAGGAGCATTTGTAGTTGAAATATGATATTTAATTTTGGATCAGCAAATGCTTCTGGCATTTGACTTGAATTATCTTCTAAGTGAGGATCGTATTAATGATAATTCGATTCATATCGCATATTTTTCAGCTGTTTATTCCATCCTCCAAATGTTAGAATAACATATATCCCCAATATTCTTTGGGAAACATATATTTGTGCATTGTGGTAGAGAAATTAATCATATACCACACATCAAAAGATAGCAAAAATATTTGATTTCTGATCCTAAACCAATTGTGAGGAGAGGACTTATCATATATTGTTGGTCTGATGCATACAAGTGTTGTTGTATACAATTTAGAAATTCTTAGACCAACACATGAAACTTTATTCTCATAAGCAATAGTTTAGCCATTAATAGGAGGTATTCAATGCTAAACTAGCTTGGATATAAACCAACATTATCAAGATGAACTGTCTTGATTTCATAATCTGAAAATTATGCTCTTAATTGAGAAAAGCAATTCCAAATGCCAAACTGCAAGTTGACAATAATCATACATGTAATCATCTCATATATGCATCTATAAGTGGTTCACATGATAGGTGAATGGTCCATATTCACCTTTTATATATTTCAGAATCAGGGGTCTTAGTCCCAACTTTAGCTGGTATAATCAATTTATTATGAGAACAAGCAACACAGGAGAATTCTTGAAGAATCTTCTAGTTCTTCAGTATATGCTTATCTGAATTCTCAAATAGCTCATTTAAAAATGGCAAATGAAAACTTCAAGTTTATCATGGCATGTGCTATCTCTTAGCAAACTTCTGGTTTACTATGGCATAAACTTTTGCATTAGTAAACTTTTGGTTTACTGTGATACATGATGTAGTATAAATAAAAGAATAAGGCGGGTAACTTCTCATATACATATTATTTTACCCCCCTATAATTGTGGAAACATGGAGATTTTCAATCTTCCAATCATTTGTAGTCTCAATATGATAGCCATTTGTATTAGTAAACTTCAGGTTTACCACCACATATGTTTTGACCATAATAATATAATATGAATGACATATTTGTATATAAGCTCTTCGAGAGCCTTCATTTATTATCCACAATCTAATATTTATCAGACACTACTGGTGTCATGTGTCTCTAGACAAACAGTTAGCTCTTCAGGAGTTGTTGATACATTTTGTACTATCAAATATTGCTAAGACACTTATGGTATCATGAGATAAAATTATAATCAAATAAACAATATAAAATAATTGTTTAAGTACAAGAAAACACCTCCTCATAATATTTTCCAACTTTAGGAGGAAACTTCAATTGTGTTACTTCTTTAGGAGTAAATTTAAAATACGAAAAATTGAGTGTATATTCTCTCAATCATATTATCTCTTCTGGAGGTGTATTGTAATATATTTACAACAAGAGTGCGTTCATATTTATGAGCTTTATTAATATTATCACATTCACTTCAGGGAATGGATTAATATTTATCAAAAGTTCTCATCTTTCATGGAACGAAACGTGCATTAATCACACTAAATTATGTAATGTCTTAGAACCTCTTTTATGATACTAATTCAGGAGCAAATCGAGGCATGTATGTAATATAGAGAATATTTCTCTAGCTTATCTTCAATTATAACAATAGAAAGCCTAAATTATCACTTCTGGTGGTCATAGGCATATACCACTTCTGGTGGTTACCAAAATTTAGTTACAATGAGATATATGAAACAGAACCACTTTTGGTGATTATATATTTCTTGGAAACTCTGCTAGAGTTTAAGTGGATCTAACAATGTTATACACTTTGTAACCCTTTATTGAGATAATTAGGATGAAAACAAATACCAAAATAGGTGATGTATATGTAACATATAACCAAGCAAGCAATGATAAAGATATTAAAATATAAGCAAAAGGCTCAAATTAAATAACACAAATTTGGCCACCTCAGACGTAAGTGATATCCACATCTCTACCGCCAAAAAGAAATGCTCACCACCTCAAGAATATAATTTGCCTTATGATGCTCGGAATGAACAAGATCTAACCATGGATGTAAGAGCGTCGCCTTACATCGGAGATGAACATTGAAATAGAAATTAAATTCGAAGTAAGTGCTCAAAATGACAGAGTCTCGTGCTGATAACGTGTTATAAAATAACGAATGTAAAGTAAATAAACCGAAGACAAGTATAGAGAGAGATTGATATATTATTCAACTTCAAACTGATGTACATAATGAACTGAACTTTCCTCTATTTATAGAAGAAAGGAAGTTGTTGTGTAAGCTGCTATTGCAAGCTGCTGTGTAAGCTGTTTGTAAGCTGCTACTGTACCAGATATAGATAATCTTCTACCGGGGGTAATATTTATCCATAACGGAGTACCGAAATGATAAGCTTCTTCGGGAGGCTTATTTTCAATAGAGTACCAAATAGATAAACATATTTACGGTGGAGTCCCATATGGATAAGCTTCTACAGGAAACTTATTTACAACGAAGTACTAAATGAACATCCATAATATAATATATATTTATAACAAAATACATCATTGTTGCAAGCTTGAAAAAGTGAATCTTGAATTTTGAATACGAAAATTGAATTTAAATCGAAGAAGTGTTATTGCAAAATCTTGGAAACATTGGCATATATGAAGATTGGTAGTTCAAAGTTCACTTCAAAAAAATTGATTCTGAAAGGTCAAACTTACGATGCGATTGTCGAAAGTTTGGCCTTGGCAATCCAAACTTCACGTGCATATGTAGGAAGTAGGGGTGTACATAGGATGAGTTGGTTAGAATTTTTTAATAATCAAACCAAATCAATAGTGTCGAATTTTAAATTTATAAACCAACAAAGTAGATTTTTTCAATCTCGATTTTTCTCGAATTATTTGATTGTTTTTCGGGTTTTTGAGTTTTCGGGTCTTTTCGCTGATAAAGCCTTCATAGCACTCAATATGTAGCATGTGTTCCAAGTATTTCTTTAGTCCTAATAAGATAGAACTATATAATGTATTTTATAAGTAAATAACACAATAATATGAGATAAGTCGTAGAATTAAACTAAAATATTCAATAACAAAGATAATAAAATTGTATAAAGCAAATATTATTAATTAATAAGACACAATAAAAATTAACATATCTAAAAATACTATATAGGTCATTCTATAATAAGTATAGCTTTTTTTGGTTAAAAGGGATATATATATATATATATATATATATATATATATATATATATATACTGTAGTTCCCTTAATATTGTCATGTTTTGTTCAACTGTATCAATATTACATGACCAAAAATTTCTAACTAACTCAGTTCCTAGGATGTCTGCCCAAAATACGTCATTTGAAAACATCGGAGGAACTGCTAGTATGATTGTTCTTCCCAAGAAACTTGAATTTGCTGCCTCTTTTGCCAGTGCATCGGCCACCCTATTCTGCTCCCTGTAGGTGTGCCTCACCATCACCTTTTCCATCCTTGGCATTAATATCCTGCATTCACAAATCATAGGATCATAAGTTGTGCTGCTTGTGAGTAGCATCTGAATTACTTTAGCTGAGTCAGTATTGATGGCAAGTGGGATCCAACCATTTTGTTCTGCTAGTTGAAGTCCTTTTGGTGGTATGTGGTATATTTTCCATATACCCCATAATCCAATCCCCATTAGGATTCATGAATACTCCACCAATTCCCCCAATGCCTGGATTACCCTTGGCAGCCCCATCCATGTTGAGTTTATAGTGACCCCTCCTAGGAGGTTCCCATTTGGAATGGCCTCTTGATAATACCATTATTTGCCAACATATAGTACTCTGTTGCTTTGGAGATAGTGTTATTAGTACTAATGTTGTCTTTTTTATTATTGAAGAGGTTTTGATTTCTAGTTAGCTAAATGTGCCAAAAACAAAAAGGAATAATGTTCTCCCATGGAATGATGTTGTTGAAGGAGAGTTTCTTTAACTTGTTCCATGTTGAAGGCCATAGCTGGCAGAGAATATGGGATTTAGCTGCTGACTAACGGTAGATCCTTTGGATAACAATTCTTGCCAGAAGTGGTTTGCATTAGGACATTCAAAGAAGATGTGATCACTTGTTTCAGGAGTTGCTAAGCAGTAGCAACATTGAGAGTTACAGTTAACCCCTATTCGGTGCAGGAAGGACCCAGTGGGCAGCCTATTTAGGGCAAGTAGCCAGATGAAGTTTTTGATTTTGTTAGGCGCTTTTAGCTTCCATATCCAAGTGAAATTGCCTTCTTCACCTTTTCACAAAGACTCTTTAATACTACTAAGGAATGTATAGGCTGATTTGTTGGTGAATGACCCATTTGTAGTCAACCCCCATATTAGCCTATCCTCCTTTGCAGAGTTTGAAGGAAAGAAAGTTGATTTGACCAGGTTGGAGATTTTCTCAGGGATGTCCATAGAGATGGAAGAGAATTCCCAATTCCCAAAATTGTAAACAAAGTCCACTTTGATAGATATGTCATTTGTGGTTAGAGGGCCTTCAATCATTTCTCTAATGGCTGTCTGATTAGGGATCCAAGTATCATTCATGAAGCTTACCCTGTTACCTTTGTGGATAGCCCATCTACTTGCCTTGTTGCATGTATCCCATCCCTTGAGGATACATTGCCAGATAGGATATTTAGGCTTCTTGGGGTTATGGTTTTAGTTACAGTGCTTAGAAATCAGAACTTGTAACGACCCGGCTGGTTGTTTTGAGAGTATTAGCCCCGATCCCCTATCTACTGTTTCCTCTGTTTCATTTTATGCTTATGTGACTTGCCGGGAGGTTTTGTTTTTGGTTTTGGAGTGAAATGGGACATTTATTCCCTAAAATGGAAGCTTAAGTTTTAGGAATTTGACCGTAGTTGAAATTGTGAGAAGACGACTCCGGAATGGAGTTTCGTCGGTTTCGTTAGCTCTGTTGGGTTATTTTGGACTTAGGAGCTTTTCCGGATTGTAGTTTGGAGGTTCGTAGCTGAATTAGGCTTGAAATAGCAAAAGTTGGATTTTTAGGAAGTTTGACTGGAAGTGGAATTTTTGAGATAGGGGTTGGATTCCGATTCCGAAAGTTGGAGTAGGTCCGTAATGTCAAATATGACTTGTGTGCAAAATTTGGGGTCAATCGGACGTGATTTGATAGGTTTCGGCATCGGTTGTAGAAGTTTGAAGTTTAAAGTTCATTAAGCTTGAATTGGGGTGCAATTCGTGTTTTTAGCATTGTTTGATGTGATTTTAAGGCTCGACTAAGCTCGTATAATGTTTTAGGACTTGTTGGTATATTCGGTTGAGGACCTGGGGGCCTCGGGTGGATTTCGGGTGGTTAACGGTCTAGAATTGGACTTATGTGAATTGCTGAAGCTTTCCAGCTTCTAGTGTCATCGCACCTGCGGTGGGGTTGGCCGCAGGTGCGGACTCGC
Organism: Nicotiana attenuata; assembly: GCF_001879085.1. Taxonomy (NCBI): domain Eukaryota; kingdom Viridiplantae; phylum Streptophyta; class Magnoliopsida; order Solanales; family Solanaceae; genus Nicotiana; species Nicotiana attenuata. The sequence goes on along the minus strand of NC_031995.1, from coordinate 1,928,192 downwards.
ACGCGCGAGAGGAGGATCGCAGATGCGGCCCGGGACGAGGTGGCTAGTGGTCGCATGTGCGACGTATAAGCCGCAGAAGTAGAGTCGCTTCTGCGAAAGTGTGATCGTAGAAGAGGAATAGGTAGGGAAGCTGAGGTGGCCAAGTTTCCCGTAGAAGCGGACGTTTGAGAGCAGAAGCGCGTCCGTAGATGCGGAAGGTTGTGCGCAGGTGTGATACCTAGGAACTTAAGTAGGGCTGCTTATCGGGCGGATCGGGTGGTTATTTACTCTTAACGGTTCGGCTTATCGGTTATCGGCTTTTAAATATATTAATCTGCTAGCCACCCAATTAGATATCGGGCGGATTGATATCGGTTTAGCTATTATCGGGCGGTTTATCGGCCTAGTTCAATCTATATTACAGAGGACTATTTTTGTCCTTCATGTTACATTGTTACAGTGTTACTAGGAATTAGTACATACTAGCAAAAAGCCAACAGTGCTTCATCACTTCCTAATATGGCAATTACATCTTGTATAGACCTCGATGTTCTCGAGGTTGTTCATTAGTATAATGCTGAAGCATTTTTGGCCAAGTTACCAGCTAGCTCATTTCCATAATTATCGATGTTGACAGAAATATCCCTTGAAGTACCTCCAACGGAAAAAGAGGACGGCAACGGAGGAGAAACCGCCTTTCCAAAACCAAAAGTCACGGGCGTGGCAGGCTCAGTCAACACTTCCACTCCGGGCCCCCGGTCCAGGTTCACCTTGCTTTGAGCACCGTCGCCGTGCAAAGGTATCTCTTGCTTATTATTATCATTCTTTAGCTTAGAAGCTAGCAACCTTCTCCCACTCCAAAGGGGCACGGCCTCGCCTCAGAAGGCTCCCCGATGCCTGCAATAACGGGGTTAGTACGTAGAAAGAAAAAGTGATTTTCCAACTGAAAAAAGGGAAGGGAACAAATCGCACAGCACATACCATGATGTTTTGCCTCCCATTTGCCCCTGGACAAAGCTCGCCACTTACGCTCATCGCATGTCGAGTGGGCCGCCAACCCCCGAGCCCAATTTGGCAGATCGGGGACCTCGCACGGCATCCATGAAATTGCTGTAGAAGAGGGAAAGAAGGCACATTTACGGAACACTCCTTCGCCATAATTAAAAAGCTGCGAAGGCACGAGTGTACAACTTACGTGTATAATTCCATCCCTCACGGAATGGCATGAACTCCACGGGGATAATATCAATAGTCCGTACTCGGACGAATCGACTCATCCACGCCCGATCTCCGTCTTCTTCATCATCAACAACGAAAGGAGTGGCCGACCGGCATCGTAAGGTTAACAGACCTCGATGGTGAAAAGGTCGGTACAGCCTGATAAGATGGCTGAGCGTGAATTCAAGCCCTGCTTTCTCCGCAAAGAACCTCATCATCAATACTATCCGCCAAAATGACGGATGAATCTGCGCCAAGGTGACCCGGTATTTCCGACAGAAATCAAGCACAACCCTATCAGGGGGGCCTAGAGTGAAGGGGTACGTATATACGTTCAAAACCCCCTCAGCATGGTCCATAACGCTCTCTCCCGGGGAAAGTACAAGCAATACGACCTTCTCCCCCCATCCACAGTCTCTCCTCACTGATTCGAGATGTTCCTCTCCTATTAAAGAAATGGGCTTCGAGGCATAATCCCGATAACCTCGAACACTGGGAGTCTCTTCTGGCGGGAGATTCCCTACCGAAGCAAAGTGCCCAGAGGCGGATTTTCTCCTTGCCGAGCGGATTCGAGCATAGCAGCCATGGCTACAGTAAAATGAAGGAAGGGGAAATGAAGACTTGGGCGAAAGCTTTGAATTAAAGGAAAATTGGCGCAAGAAAGGAGAACTCTATGAAAGAGGATAACTACTCAGAATAGTAGAGTCTCCAAAAGGGCGAAGACAACCCTATATATATGGAAAAAGCGGCGACCACCTGCCTGCCTCAAAGGCCGATTAAAAATATTGGCTAAAGCTTTTGTCGCTTTGGAAAGATATGCCGGCGGAGTCGACTCAGCCATTTCGTAACCATATCCTACGCTCGACGTCTCCATACGACGCTCCAAGGTCGAAAACCTCCCGTCAACCAAGTTCCGAGGTAGCACCCGACCTCGAGGATCTCCATCAAAAAGAAGTTAGGCTCCAGGAATCCATTGGCATCATTGCAAGTCCCGAGGTGGTACCCGACCTCGAGGACCTCCATCAGAAAGAAGACAGGCTCCAAGTAAATCATTAATATCACTGCAAGTCCCGAGATGGTACCCGATCTCGAGGATCCCCATCAAAAGGGAGATAAGCTCTAAAAACCTACTCATATAGGCTTGGCCTCGGGATACCATCTAAATCCGGGTAAACCCTCATCTGGGATCTATCTACAACGCCTTAAGGCTATCTACACTAAGTTAGAAACAAGTTCCCAGGTGGCTCGGGTTCGAGCAAACCCCCACTCGGGGACTGCTCTCGAAAGCCTAAAGGCAGTCTCTATTCTCGGACCTCCGAGCGAAATCCCCCCTCGAAGATTACCGCCGAGTCCGAAGGCTAGGCCTCGGTCTAAGGATTCGAAGCCCTACTCTCATTCAACTCGAAGTCAGGGTCCCGGCGACCCGAGTTTATCAGTCCAATCCGGGCTCGGTCCAAGGAACGGCAAAGGGTTCTGCGGGGAGCCGTGTTAACCAATCAAAAGTCAGAAGAAACACTCGCCCCCGGGCTCGATATTTGTACCGATCAGTGGGGTCATACACTCAGATTCTCCACTAGCGTAGTTAAAGGGAAATATAGCATACATCAGAAACAAATTGAAGGAACATCTTTGTATTCATAAACACTTGATTACAAAACCATGAAGGGTCCTTACATATGATTACAAAAGCCCACGAAGGGTCCTTACACATAAACAAAGAAGCAAAAAGGTGTACATATATAATTAAAGCCTAGAGCCTAGCCTATTCTCCGGGGAGTATCCTCGGCGGTAGTATCTTCGAGCGCCATTCCCTCGGGGGTCTCATCTCGGTTTCCCAAAGCAGTATCTTCAAGGGAGAAGATGAATAAGAGGAAAGTGGTGGAGAAGAGGAAAGTGACGCAGAAGAAGCAGGAGGAATGAAGAAGTGGCTGGGTGAAAAATTTGGCTAGTATGGATTTCGCCAGTAAGCCACTTCTTGAGACGTTACCCAGGTGCGGGATGCAACAGTTAGTAGATATTGCCACCTCACTCCATGGAAAGCAAAAGGAGTGAGGCACCGTACCGGGGAGTCGGGGGAGGTGAGCAACGGTGTAAAGCCCGAACACCCCCCTAAGTAGCGGTGTAGAGTCCAAACATTTTCCCGAGCGGGGAGAAATCGGCCCCCCTACCTCGTCGTCTCGAGCCTACGACGACAGCAGCAACAACAACAACAACAGCAACAACGACAAGACGGTGTAATCTCGCTCAATAAGAAAAGGCCCCGGAAAAAGGCTATGGCGTGGCTGGTGGGAACGCCGCAATGTAACCTTAAGGCAGTGGGCCTCAAACATGGTGGACAACAATGGATGAGGACGATGAGAAGAGAAGGATGGATAGATATTAGAAGACACTTGAATAAAAAGTTAATTCCAGGAGGTTCCCATTTATAGGAAGGTCGGCAGCGTAACCGAGGACGCCATTAGTGTCTTTGAAAGACGTATCGGCAGGCGCATTTAATGCATCCTTGGGAGCTGAACCGGCGGCGACATTATTGCTTTGAAGAATAAGAAACGGTAATGCTATGAACGATTCTGGAAAGATGAAACGACGGGACGTCTCGGTTATCACGGAGGCTTACGTCATCAGTATGACGTCGTCGCGGGAAATCCGGAAATCTGGTTATCAAGGTCGTTTCTTATCGTTCTACTCTAAGAAACGCGGGGACTATCTGTATACGGTAAAATCGGAGGGTCCAATTTTCCATCGTTACGACACCTCGAAGGCTCAAAACCACAGTCGAGTTTCATCCCTCGAGGGCCATCAACGGTCGACCTCGGAGCAGTACAGACCGACGGTTACAGGGAGAGATCGGGAAGTTCCCAAGGCGTGTAGCTAGAGCCGACAAAGCCTGTCAAGCTAGTCTGAGCCCGCATCATGGCAGTAACTAGCTGTCCCATCTCCATATCTTTGTAATAAATGTATTTGTACTATGTTGGAGATTTCCCCTCATATATAAAGGGGATCCTTGCCATTTTGTAAACATCGGTTGCTCCATACTAAAATACACAAGAACATTCTCTCTGCTGTCTAACATATTCTCTTGAGTTCATTACTTCATTTATTGCTTACATTCATTGTGTTCTATTTATTGTTCATCATTTATTGCTTATTATTGGCCATAAAGAGCCGTCATTAATTTTATTCTAACTGTTATTCGCCCATCGATTACCCCCGATAGCTCCCAACCGAGCCTCAGACTCGACCTCGAAGCCCTGAATAAGTAATCTCGAGGCCCCGATTGACAGTGATTCGGTTTGGTTAATATCTCGCTTTTGAGCTCTTATCTCGCTTCTAAGTCTTTCACATAACATCAACTGCTTAACAACCAGCATAAAAATAGGTCACATATTTTTAGAACCTCACAAAACTAAATTTAATTGTTATCACCATTTTCACGGTAAACATTTATAAACTTTAACTACTATATAACTTAAATGGTAGTCCCAAAATGGGCTACCTTTGCACTTCCCCATGGAAATCCCAATCTCTCTGTCTTTCTAGTAAGGTTGTGCACAATTTGGTAAATACCGAATTACCGTACCGAAATCGAAAATTTTGGTATTCGATATTTTGGTATTCGGTGTGGTATTTGGTATTCGATATGTTGGTATTTGGTGTGGTATTTGATTTAAGTTTAAAAAAAAATTGGTATTAGGTATGGTATTTGCTATTTTAAAATGAAATACCGAAATACCGATACCGTACCGAAATATATATTATATTACACAATACACATATTATTAATTATAACATAAATATAAATAATCTAAAATTTTACTTTAGTATATTCTCTAAGTTCATCAATTAACTCTAAGCAAGTAACAAGACAATTCTAATGATCAAATTTATTCCTTTATGTACAGTTCTCTCTGGGTTGATATTTGCTGGTTTTGAACAAAACTTTTGTCAACAAATGTTATTAGTTTTGTAATTTTGAGTACTTTAATTAAGAATATTATAGTCTATGACTCTATGCACTAGTTAATATTCAAACCGAATAAACCGAACCGAATAACCAAAACTGAAAGGAGAAAAACCAAATCATACCAAATTTAATTAGGTACGGTATTGGTATAACATTTTAAGAAATCGAATACCGAAAATACCGAACGGAAATATCTAAATTCTGTACCGTACCGACCGACAAACCCCTGCTTTCCAGAAGGCTATACTGCCACCTCATCATTTCAAAAGTCTGCCATTTCAGCTTTCAGCCTCCAGCCCTCTCTGGAACATTTTTCTTCCCGTAACTTCCTTTTCATTCCTCTATAAGTAAGTCTGAAAATTACCACCTCTGTTCTTCCCGTAACTTCCTTTTCATTCAACTTGCACTTGTCTTTTGATCTCTCGCTTCTGCTTCGTCTCAGTTCAAATCAATGGGCGATCATAGTTTCTTAACGGCCGAGGAAAACGGCGGTGTTTATTCAAGTGGTGGTGCCGTTAACACTAGTAGCGTATTGGATATTTACCCACTGAATCATTACTATTTTGGTTCAAAAGAGGCTCTTCAGTTTAAGGAAGAGACCTTGGCTGATCGCGTTCTACGCATGAAATTGAAGTATGTTTAATTTATCTTCTTATTGTTTTTTGTTTTCTAGCTCTTTTAGTATCTCGCATTTGATTTCCCTATCGTTTGGTTTCAGCTACGATATTCATGGACTCAGGACCTGTGTACAAGCTGTGCTTTTGGTTAGTCTCTAATTCCTTTCTTTTCTCTTTTCCTTTCTTTTAAACATAACCGTGGTGTCCGTCGCACGGGCAGCCGCAGGTATCAGGTAACTCTTTCCAAATGTAAAGAAATCACAAGGTTTTTTCTCTGTTCCTTTTTGGGGATGATAGATATTAGATAGGTAGGGGCTCAACTGTTTAATGGAAGACCGCACAAGTTGTACTATTCATGATTTGTAGTATATCGGAGTAGTTATTTTGGCCGTATGTCATGTGTTGGGTTAGGAGAGTGGAAATCTTACTAAGGGTGTTCAAACTTGAAAGATATAAAAAGAACCCGACAAAGGGTGTTCAATACATATAGTAATATTTTACCTATAGACGCAGTGTAATTTTTCGACCAATTGACCATCCTTACCAGAGTGTAACTTGGCCCCGTTAGGATACTGCGTCAGAGATTAAAATTTAACTAGTATACTTTTACAATTTTTGTGAATTATATCTTGTAAGGATATTTCAAATAAATTTAACAGTAAATGTTCGGTTTCAGAGTTTTCGATCAAAAATAGCTTCAGTCACCTTTAATCTTTGAATGTTGGACTTCTCCATTACGAAAGTGGAAAAGAACTAACCATTAGCCGTCCTGTTACATGACCTAGTCAGAGATCTGTTTTAGGGACCTGAATATGAAGCACCTTTAGATACTCGGGATTTTAAGATACTCTAAATCCAGATAGTCGTACCAGTAAGTTTTGGATAGCTAATGGTTCGCACACAAGAAAAAGGAAAAAAAAGACAAAAGTAATCTCTCTACTTCTAATTTTGCCATCCCAAAAAGTGTTAAAAACTCATTTTAGAAATAATTGAAGGTTTCAGTTGTTGCAGAGCCACAAAATTAGACGCTGAAGCCTTTCTAATCTCATAATGCAGGGATGATAATCATGATTTAGCCACCAGTGTTCTTAAAAACCTGCTTTAGGCACGCTTAAGCCTTGAAGCTCAGCGCGACAAGGCTGGTTGCTTAAGCGGTGCTTTAGTGCAAGCCAGTAGCGAAGCCACATAGTGATAAGGATGGTCAACTGACCACCCTTCGTCGAAAAAGTGTACCGTGTATATGGGTAAAATATTACGTTTTAGAGGTATATAACACATATTGAACACCCTTTGCCGGAAATTTTTTTCACTTCTTTTAAATTTGAACACCCTTGGAAAAATTTCTAGCTTCGCCACTGGTGCAAGCACTAAGGCGTTAAGGTGTGTGTCTCAATACCATGGAGATTTATTCTAAAGATGGTACCATTAAAGATAAATATAGCTTGCTAAATTATGAATAGTGAAGGAATCATGATAGATCAATATGTCAGTGATAGGAACTAAGGAGATTGGAAATTTGAAATAAATAAATATCATCTACCTAATTTAGAAACTTAAAGCTGCACTTTGCATGTAAATAACTTTATAGAATATCACGACAAAGTTACTGGTTTATTGCTGAAGGGAACATCGGATAAAATTCGAACAATGCAGAGAAGATTGGCATGGCCCCTGTGCAAGGATGACACGCACAAATCAAGAAATAACCAAACTTTTCCAAAACAAAACGTGGTTTCCAGCTTTAGGAGCTTGTTTTCTTGATCCTTCGCTTCTCTGTCCTTAGTGAAGTAAATAACTTGAACTTTTTGGTTCTCATTTTGGAATTGAGCTCCAACAGGGTTCTCCTTCTATTTTGTGATCATAGGATACCGGCCCTACAGCTTTGTTTAATATCCACGATCAAAAGCCTCCATGCTAAAGTTCTTTCAGGGGAACATAGTGACCTAAAGATGTAAGTTCTGTCCCCCTCCTTCATTAAACAACTTGATACTGCAACTAAGCCTGGTTGGTACATAAAGTGCTGAATGGGTAGAGCCATCAGCATGCTGCAGGTAAAACCTGGTTGATTCATAAACTGCTGAATAAGTAGGTCATCCAGACGATTCAGCAGTCAGTTGTGCAGCTTTCCAGGCTCTAAGTCTGCGATGTTAACAAATTTCCTGTATCAGTAGTTAAAATCAAAACAATACCATCTGTCCCAATAGTTCAAGTTCCATAATTGGTGCATGATTGTTAAGTGACTGATCTCGATACTTATTCACGTGACTCCTCACGGATGGTCTTAATAAGGGCAAAATAACTTAAGCTGCCAAAAGTCTTTAGGTATTCTTCAAGCACTCTTAATGTCAATTACCTATCTAATTACATACTGCATACGAAAGGGACTGTTCTCTGTGGTCATTAAATGATATACAATACATTGTATTGCAGGTCGAGTTGTTCAAACATCCACATGTATTATTATTGCAAGTACAAAATTCCATTTTCAAGCTTCCTGGTGGTCGTGTTAGTCCTGGTGAATCAGGTAGGATGATATCTTTTCTCATTTTGTCCAATTTGAAGCTGGAATTTCGCAGTGCTGAAGGATTATCCTTGTTTACTTATCACAGAAATTGAATGTCTAAGACGTAAGCTCTCAAGTAAGCTATCAATGAGCGAAGATGACAGCTGGGAGGTATGTCGACGTTTGACATGACACTTTGAAGTTTTTGTGCTAAGCATCTTATAGATCTTTCATTTGTGTGTAGGTAGGTGAATGCCTTGGGATGTGGTGGAGACCTGGCTTTGAAACTTTGACTTACCCGTTTATGCCGCCTGATACAAAAAGGCCTAAGGTACTTGCTCATTACATTCTGAAATTTATCTCATTTGCTGTCAGTTCTTGAAGCCATAGTCCTTCCCTTTGTAGGAGTGCACAACAGTGCTTTTAGTAAGGTTGACTTTCTCTCTTTTTAGGAGTGCACAAAACTGTTTCTTGTGAGGTTGCCCGAAAGTCGCAAATTCATTGTACCAAAGAACCTTAAGCTTCTAGCTGTTCCACTCTGCCAAGTTCATGAAAATTTCAAGGTACTGTACCTCAGGCACATTCATGAATTGAAAATCTAGTATGGTTGATTGAATCAATCTGCTTTGCTTTTACCACAATGGACTCTTAGTAATGAGTCAAGTGTTGTCTAATGCCTTTTGTGCCTTAAATGACCATATTGTATGTTATACTTAAGAGGCTAATGCATTCAACGACCTTTTCTGCAGACCTATGGACCAATAATTGCCGGAGTTCCACAACTGCTGTCAAAGTTCTCCTACAACATGATGGATTATGTCTGACTGGTGCCATAGTACAAGTTAAAGACAAACAGGGTGTTCGACACTATTCCCGTCCCAGCACGCTATTTTAAGTGCCAGATTAAAGTTTAGAAACTCAATACAGTAGTCACTTTCACATGTATATATATACACTATGAGGAGTGTGTGTAAGCTAAGTCAAAACATTCAGGTTGTTTTTTTTCTCATTCATCTGCAGTGTCTGTTTTACATTTGTATTGGCCACTTGTAGTGAGCAAAATTAATTGTCCACGAAATAGTTTAACTGATGACATCCGTGTTGTTTTGCATAGTTTGGTTGTGAAACAACAATCCTTTATAAGAAAATTTTCTATTAGCGTTATATAGCTTGTTTTACAATATAATTTTGGGTTCAAACAATTTGATAGTTGACGATTGATTTAATTCCATCTTGAGGCAAATTCGAAACAGCAAGAAAATATAACAACAAGTGTCTTTACAAATCAAAATTCAACTATAAAAGGTACCCATATTTATCGATTGAAGTGGGAAGTAGTGTTTGACTAAAAAGTATTAGGCCTTATTAGTTAAACCAGTTCGATGAAGAGATTTAGGCAAATTTTAGCCAAAGATAATAAATTTTAGATCTGAGATAAATGATAGGAATGAACAAGCACAACAAAACATAAATTTTGATTACAACAACAATTGATTCTCGTGATATAAGAAAGAAACAGGTAAATGCTTCATTAATATCGAATGACAATGAGGAATACTTAAAATGAAAAGGATCACCATATTCAAACGAGACTGCCTTCCATCCGTTTGATAAACTAAAATTGGAGATGCATATCGAGATTCTAAGCTCTCATCTCCTTATTCCATCAGGAGCCCCGGGTTTCAAGCTCTCATCTCCTTATTCCATCAGGAGCCCTATGTTTCAGGAGCCTCCTCCCCTTTTTAGGGATGTATCTTTCGTTGTATGCCTATCTTCCCCTTGTGTCACACTTTCTCGTGATATTTATACCAAACACTTTCCTTACCCAGCGGTCCTTAACAGGAGTACCCAAGTTCTTGGAATATCCCATAGAATATTCCTCTAGAATATCTGAGTGATGAACTGGCCGTTCAGACCGAATTGAGTGCTCGACCTCGACCGTAGCCAAATCACTTGCCGACGTATCGCTTCCTACACACGACTTCGACTTGGTTGCTTCTTGATTGTCCTTACTTAAGTAGAATTCCCTTGATGAGATTTGACCCATACAAGTAGCAACTCAATAGTCAACAGGTACCTATGGTTGAATTAATTGATGTCTCGTACTCTATTATGTCTCTTTATATACTCCAACATTGTCATAAAACCAGAAAATGTGTACCTATAGAAATTGTCTATATATTATTACATCCCAAGATTTGCATAAAAAAGACAACTTTAACAAGAACAGAAAATACCCAATTGCTCAGAAAACAGTTTTACACAGTTGTGTTCAAGTTTTCACTGCAAATGAAGAAAGGAATTTTAGCCCCTAATCTAAAGCTTTCTCTTCCTCTTCCTGATGAAGTTCATCTCTCTAAATTCCTGTACTCTCTCTCTCTCTCTCTCTCTCTCAAAATATGTGTGTGTGTGTGTGTTATTTGTTTACATTTGTTAATTGATGAGGACTTTTTGGTGTAGGACTGAATCAGGGACTTTTAAGGATGGGGATCTTCTTGTGAATAGGGATGGAGTTCGAATTGTCTCTCAGAATGAAGTTGAAACTGTATGCTTCCTCAAGAATCTTTTTAAGGAATGTTTTTAAAAATTTGAAATTTTACCTTGTGAAGTATTTAGTTTGATATCTCATTGCACAAAGAATTGAAACTGTTGACAATCTTTCAATATTACTACTATTCTTAGAATCTCATCTTAAACCAAGCCAATTATCACAGCAAATTTAGGCTTATAAGTCCCACGGATTTCGAATCCTACCTGGAGCCTTTGTTTTATTCTCATCTTGGGATTGGTCTGCAAAGTGATGTTCTTTATGTGTTAGATCTCTCTTCCACATAGATTTTGCTCCATTGCATCCCGGTGCACTATGCTCCCGCTATGCGCGGGGCCTGGGAAGGGCCGGACCACAAGGGTCTATTGTACGCAGCCTTACCCTGCATTTTTGCAAGAGGCTGTTTCCATAGTTTGACCCATGACCTCCTAGTCACATGACAACAACTTTATTAGTTACGCCAAGGCTTCCCTTCTTTGCTCCATTGAAACTATGGCAGGATATTTATTCTTACATTTGCAACTTTGTTCAGTCTTCAGTTACACAGCCATCAGACAACCAGTTATGTTTAGCTGATTTTGAAGCGATTAAGGTTATTGGGAAAGGAAATGGTGGTCTAGTGCGGTTAGTTCAACATAAATGGACAGGCCAATTCTTTGCTCTCAAGGTATATATATACTCTTCAGTCTTCACTGTCTACTGCTTCCTTTTTTTGCTCATTGTGAGGAATTGTTTTGACACACTAGTTGTCAGAATTCAGGTTATTCAAATGAATATTGAAGAGTCTGTTCGCAAGCTTATTGCTCAGGAGCTGAGAATTAATCAGTCATCCCAATGTCCTTATGTTGTTATATGCTATCAATCATTCTTTGATAATGGTGCTATCTCCATAATCTTGGAGTATATGGATGGCGGCTCTCTAGCAGACTTTATGAAAAAAGTCAAAACGATTCCTGAACCATATCTTGCTGCCATCTGTAAGCAGGTAAAAAGTTAAATAATTGGATCTCAGCGAGAAGAAACTCCGACATGCTAAGTCGATCTTGTTTTATCGTGCAATTAGGTGCTCAAAGGCTTGTGTTATCTTCATCACGAGAAGCACATCATTCATAGAGACTTGAAACCTTCGAATTTGCTAATCAATCACAGAGGTGATGTCAAGATCACTGACTTTGGTGTGAGTGCAGTACTAGCAAGCACATCAGGACACGCCAATACCTTTGTTGGCACATACAATTATATGTCTGTGAGTATCTTGCAGCCTGATAGTTAATAAAAGCGAGTACAAAATATTAGACTCCTAGGTAAATGTCATTCATAAATAACCTCAAAGAAACTGTTTTCTTTGCATATTTTGCTGCAACTATGTTTTGTACAATCTTTCGGTATACCTACAAGTTGCTGATATACTGCTATGTACTACAGCCAGAGAGAATTTCAGGAGGAACCTATGGGTATAGAAGCGATATTTGGAGCTTGGGTTTAGTTTTTCTAGAGTGTGCAACAGGTCAATTCCCGTATTCACCACCCCAGGGAGAGGAAGGATGGGTTAATGTTTATGAGCTTATGGAAACAATTGCTGACCAACCAGCTCCTTGTGCTCTTTCTGACCAATTTTCTCCTCAGTTCTGCTCATTCATATCTGCATGGTAAGTGTTAGAGTAATTTCTTGCACTCTCTTTGTGTAAATGCATTAGTGTAGGCATGATACATGTATCTCTATATATGGTTCGTAACATTCTTGTGTATATAGAATATACATCTCAGCCATATTACTCAGGTTGGTAATAATGCAGATTGTGTGAGGCCAACTGCAGAACTGCCCAAACACAAACGATAACCGTAAAATTCGTGCGAGCTCCTCTATTGCAGGTTGCCCAAGTGCTGCCAGTGGCACTTTCTTGGTAGCCATGTCTGCACCAACCAAAGCACCACCTGCTGCCACTCATGCCAACCTCCTAGTCACACATCCTCCCTCAACCAATACAACCGCTCACTATGTTCCCCCTTTACCAGTCGTCTCTGTAGCAATCGCCTTTAGTGTGCTCAAATACCAGTGCACCAGTCCATGCTTCCAACCTATACATCGCTCACTGAACAACAAGCACTACTTTTTTCAGGACTTCAGTGCAACACATTTTTTTGCCCAATCCTCTCTCTTGTCTCCCCTTTCTCAAAGCTTCATATGATAAGATTTTACTATAAATTATTTTTCTTTCACTCCCTTTTAAACCATCTTATCCTCCCTTTTTATCCTGAGTATTCAAGTCGTGAATAAGCATGCTAGAACTTATATATCTCATGACCCCTTGAATATCTCTTTTCAAGTAATCGGCTACCTGAATATTCTCTTATTCACTAGTCAATACATTTGTGGAAATGATTTCTCCATGAATACCTCCTGCATCATACATCCTTCTGAAATATATTTTTAAGAGCCATTTCCCACCTTTTACTTGGAAAAAAAGGAGCCATTTCCCTCCTTGTATTCAACACATCTGGCGGATCTCTTGCTCTTTGATAATCCCCTTTGACAAGCTGACTCCATAAGAAACTAACTCTTTTCACAAGCTTACTCTATAAGGAAATCGTAGATTTTGTGCAAACTGGACCTATAATCATGTCAACGGGGAGTTTTTGGAATTTGTAATGTGGAAGATGGGATTGGAGGATAGGTGAAGGAAGTGGATCAAGTTCTGCATATCAACTGTCGGATTCTTAGTTCTAATAAATGGATCCGTAGGCAGCTCAAGGGGCTTGAGACAGGGGGACATCCTTCCTTTTCTTTGTGTTAATACACTTGTTAAGGCATGCTACATCTATTTCAATGTACAGCTTGTAATATTCGTGTGTATAAATAATATACATCTCAGCTATACTACTCAATATAGCAAAATATTGCAAAGTACTATAGTTTCAGATCTAACTATTTTCGAATCTTAATATGCTTCTCATTGATGTTGAGCTGGCTGTATGGTAATGCGATACCTGGAGTTCCTGTGCACATTGTTCTGTGTATATTTGTTAAATTTTGCTTATCTTATGGAGTTTCAAAAATTTCTTATGGAGTAACATTAACATATGTCAGCATCCAGAAGGATCCAAAGGACAGATTGTCGGTAAACGAGCTCATGGTATTGATATCACCTTTCATTTTTGTCGAAGTTACTATTGATCAGTTACGCGTGGTGACTGTATGAAATTCTATGAAATGCAGAGGCATCCTTTCATCACTATGTACAATGACCAGGATGTTGATCTGGGGTCTTATTTGCAGCTGCTGGACCTCCACTGGCAACACTTTGAGCTATAATTAGTATGTATGCTTATGTCTGTCTGTTTATATTTTGACCCCATGCCTTTACTCCTTTTATAGCTTTTACACAAGACATTATTTAAGATACTATTTCTTGGTATGTCTATGGTAGTATGTCGAAGGAGGACCAAGGTGCAGATTATTTTTCTCTTTTTCCATTTTTTACTATCTTGACTCGTACAGTCTCATGTTTCTGTGATTTGATGCGTGCCTTTTTTTTGTTGGTCTGGAGGCCCTAGAGTATGTTGATGAAATAGCTGTTTCCTCTCTCTAGCAGTCGCCCAGCTCTCATGCTAGTCCTTTTCCCTGGTATATGTCAGTCAGTACTCTTATTTATCCGCCCACGTTATGTAGAGTGAAGGTTGAAGGAATAACAAGCCGGCCCTTTTCATCTTTCAAGATCATGCTGTTGATATCTCGGTGCTGGGTAGTTTTGAATTGCGCTGACATATTATCTATCTTCTCATTTGCTTGAGAACTTTGAGATCATCTCATATAGTTCAACTAAGTATGCATCTAATCATTATTAGGTATTCATCAATACTTTAGCAAATCTTTCTTTGGTAACTTCATTAATCTATCATAATTTATACTTTCCACGTCAATATATGGCGTATAGACCTTCATAATGTACATGCAGTTATTTTATTTCCCCAAACTTTTGTTGCCAGGAAAAAAGAGGAAGTTTTAATAACTATATTCCTGCTTTTCTCAGTTGAACAATATGTCAATTGTCTATATGTCAAAAAACAATAAGTGAATTGTATGTCATCTGTGGCCTATTCTGTTGTGCCATTCCTGAAATCTCATCAACTTCTCATTCTCGCAGATTTTGTACCTTGTATTGCAATTCGCAAGCGGTTGCCTGCATCCACAATCGTGGCGAAGTAGTTTAACGAGTGCTCCAAAAATGTAAAAGACAACCTCCAGATATCCTGTCAAACTGCTGGCTTTGTAATTACAACAGGAACTACACCTCCATATTTGCTTCCGCGACACCAGGTTGTGGTATATGAGTTATTACCTGTTTGGAACAGGATTTTTCATCAATGTTAAGTTGGAAGTAGAAAATGCACTGGGTTGTCATTTTTTACTTTGGAATCAACTGAGTCATAGCTTGTAATAGTATGGTGGTGAACTTTTACAGGAATATTACATAGCATTGATGTTTTGCATATCCTGTCCCGGGTTAATTCATGTTCAAACACAGTTTCGACTTCCAAATACTCTTTTTCAGCTTCAAGTTCAAGTACTCATTTTCTCAGCTTATCCAAATATTGTCTTTAATCAAATATCGGGACTCATGTGATATAACTTAGTTAATACTTAATACCTGTTGTAAAAAAGGTCAATGATCTAATTTGTCCTTGTGTCTTTATGAAAAGAGTGAATGATCTAATTTGTCCTTGTATCTTTACGAGAAGCTTCGGATTTGAATTTGACAAAATTGATGTACGTATAGTAGATTATGAGCCCGTTTGGATTGGTTTAAAAAAAAGTAGCTTTTCAGCAAAAATAGCTTTTAAGCCAAAAAGCAATAAGTTGGGATTGCCCAGCTTATTGCTTTTGGCTTGTTTAAAGCCGTTTTAAACTTATTTTAAGCACTTTTTGACTTTGTCAAACACTGAAAAAAAACTAAAAAGAGCTTAAAAGCTAATCCAAACTCCCTCTATTACTCATACATAAGCAATTTATGCATTAAAATCAGCCTAACAAGACCATAATCAAACTGGCTCCTTTACATGAACTAGTAAATTAAGATGGACCAAAATGTACAAAGCCGCTTGTAAGATTGTAGAAGTGATACTAGGTAGCCGCTTTTAGCATCCCTATTTAATAAATGCATATCTAACTTTTAAAAGTTATTTAGAGTTTAATCAATTTTGACAAAGTTCAAACTTCAGAGTTTCGTGCGTGAAGTCTTGAACTTTTAGAGCCAAACTTCATATGCGAATATGAAATTTGAACTGCCAAAACTAAAATTTTAAATGTTCGGATCTGAAGTTAAGCTACGCCTTTTATATGAATTTTGAATTGCATTCAAACTTCAAATATGAGGTCTGAAATTTCAATTCAAAATTCTGACCCCATAGTCTGATTCTTCAAACTCATCACCGAAGTTCTTAACTTTGATTCTGAGACGCTAAACTTTATTTTTTTAAATAAATTTCGAGTATTCTAGTTTTCCTTAAATCCAAAAAATTATATAAATATGATATTTTTGATGTGGTCTTTTAACTTTTGATCCCGCCTTTTCCATGAGCAGAACTTTAAGGTCAAAAGTTAGAAATATTACTTTTGGAAAGGGTTACTTATGGAATATGTGAGGCGCTACACTAGTTAAATTTGAAGTTACGCTAAGAAGACAAGCATTCAAGACCATCCCACACTATTTGTAGACCTCACCCCCTAAAAATGGCTATTTGTACAATTCGTCCCGTAAAATTAAATTAAGCAGAAATTTGGTCCGGGCTCAAATCAAAAGCGGGCTAAAATCCGGTGACGAAACAACAAAAACGATCCGCGTTATTTCTCGACCGACCCTCCCCGACTCCGATCAACGACGACGTTCATCTATGTAAACTGTTCTTCTCTTTCGTCTCCTCTTGAAATATATTCATTTCATGCATTTATGTAAATAACAAAATTTATGACACACAAAATTGTATTTGGATATTTATTTTCTTGTTGTCTGTGTATCAGATTTTTTTGATATAAATTATTTGGGTAACTATCTTAGAATTCTAAACTTTCAAAACCCTATTGAACCCGAGCTAAGGCAAATTCTGATGTGTTTTATTGTTCATTTCAGAATTTTGGTATACAAGGTTGTTCGGATCAGACGTTCTTTCGGGTTTTTGTATGTGTATAGTGCAAGCTACCAGGTAAAAAAGATCTATTTTTTTGTCTGATGATCTTTAGTAAGTTTGTAGAAGTTATTGGTTTGTTGATGTTGCTGGAGATTATTATTTTTGACATTCTGCTCAAGCTAAGTAGTAAGAGTATCAAAAATCGTGGGTGTCAAAGCTGAGCATTTGATTTGAAAGTTGATGATTTGTTTTGATCATAGAAGATTTATTAGTAGAGCTTTTGATTTTCAATTGGTGGAATGATCCAAAGTAGAAAGCTAAAGTAGTGGCAAGATTGTCTAAATGTCTCCCCTACTTGATGAATAAGGGAGAGAGGGACGGAGGGAGTGAGTGAGAGAGAGAGACTGAATACAATGTTTATTGCACTGATGCACGTGCTGGTCGAACGAAAAGGATCAAAATTATCAGCAATAGATTATTGATAGGCGTAAATTCATCAACTAATTTAGCTCGTCTACTCAAAGGTGCAGTCGTGCAACATCTTCTTACTATTCAATATTTAGATGTGAACCCCTTCTCTTTCTCTCTCTCCATTGATGGGCATTTTAGCTCTTTCTCTCTCTCCATTGATGGACGTTTTAGCTCTTTGTCGGCTTGAAATGCTTGAAAAAGGAGTACTTTATTGAAGGGGTGTGAAGAGAGTAGCATAAACAATATTTTCTACTCTCTAACCAAACACTAGAAAATATTTTCCGGAAAAATTTTTGTACTCACCAACCAAATAAGGGAAAATAAGTGATAAAACCACTCATTTTCCATGAAAACATTTTCCTTCATACCGAACACACCCTAAATCCTTATTTTATTGAGCTTATAACTGATGGCTTCTACATTTATGAGTGTTCATCTTCTTGCTTGTATCTTTCTAGAAATCCATGGTTACACATATTGAACCTGGTTACATCGTAGTGTAGTTTGTCATCTGATGACTTAAATACCACTTTAAATGGTTATTATGCAATTGAGATGATTCTTCATTATGGTTGATCTATTGGCTTCTTTGCCGCTTCTGTTTCAGTATGGATACATGTTCAAACTTTGTTATATACATTTAAACTCCTTAATCTTAACAAATTGTTCTATTACTTTGCACCTAATGTTAGGCTGGAACAAGTTATTTATGTTCGGTCTTATTAATGCTCTTTTTATGGGAGTACACTGGGTTCGTTGTTGTTGTTGTTGTTTTGGTCTTATTAATGGTCTTTCTGGACTCTTCTGAGCAGCTCTTCTGATGCCATTACGGTATCCTTGCAGGTTGTAACCATCATTATTAGGAGATTGAGCTGGGTTTCATGCATTCTGGTTGTAGATTATTGCCATGCACCTCTGTGTCAGTTGGGTGGGTAACACGAAGAGCGTGTTCAAGCTGATGCCATGTCAGCATCTAGCAAATTTAATCTATCTTCTAGTAGCCCAGATAGGCCATTGTATGCATCCGGGCAGCGTGGGTCATATGCATCTGCTTCATTGGATAGGTCGGGTAGCTTCCGTGAGAACATGGAGAATCCAATCTTATCTACTCTACCTAATATGACAAGAAGTACTTCAACGATAACACAAACAGATGTCACTAACTTTTTTCAGTGCTTACGTTTTGATCCAAAAGCAATGGTGACAGAGCACAAGCTTAATAGGCACATTGATTTCAAGCGACTCACAAGTTTAGCTTTAGGCATGCCAGTAGAGGATTCTCCGCTGGTGTCTTCTAAAGGCAAACTGTCCTCTTCGCCCTTCCCAGAGGAAGCCAGGCGGCTGAAGGCTGGTCTTCGCGAAAGCTGCACTAAAGCTAGGTAGTTATTATGATACTTTGCTCCATTGGTTTATTTTTTATCTGGTCAACTTGGATAAAGATTTGCACTCATACATTTTTCATGAAATATCAGGGAACGTGTAAAGATATTCACTGAATCTTTATCTGTGATCAACAAATGCTTTCCAAGCATTCCATCAAGGAAGCGATCTCGATCAGACGTCTTATCGAATGAACGACCCAATGTGTTATATCCAAGTGACCGCTCAGTTTCTGGTGCAGGCATTGCTAAATTAGGGACCCAGAGTGGTTATGAGTTAGAGCTACAGAAGTCCGAAGAAAGGACTAAGAATTCTGTTCCAAATAAGCGCACTCGAACTTCTATGGTGGATTTGAGGGTTTGTGTCTTTCATTGCATCCTTTTATAACTTTATACACTATTTCTGAATTTATATTTTCCATTAAATTCATACTTCCTTGTTAAGATTCTCTTTTTGATGCATCTCCTATTATTGCATCAGTAGTTATGAATAACGTAGAGAAGTGACATTAACCTTTCCTGATTTGCTTGTGATTACTCCATGAGATTGTTGGAGTGCTGGTTGAGGATATCAAAAAAGCGAATGGATTTGGATGTTGTTGAGTGTTAGGATTGAGTCTGCCTTGGTGTAGTGTTGAGCTCATTGTGAAGTGTTTTTCAGATACTTTCCTGGTCTATGCACGTAAGACTTCATACATTTGAGGAAGTACAGAATTACGAGCTTTTGAAGGGATATGTGATCTTTTTATGTCACGACCCAAACTAGGGGTCATGACCATCACCTAGCTAGCTTGGAGCCTGTCGAGCAAACCCTTAACCTCGTCGTAACATCCATCAATGTAACATGCATTGGGTCCCAAACGACCCGTTGCTATCGATCAATGCTTTAATAAAATATAGTATGCTCATAAAAAGGCCTTGAAGGCATAACATATCTACAATAAGCCTCAACGTGAGACATCATTCAGTTATATTCCCAACCCACAGTGAGTCAAAGCAGCTTCTATGGAATACATAACATATATAGAGAAATGAGACATAGTCTGACATGTAATATTAATGGAAGAAAAT
This sequence comes from Nicotiana attenuata, assembly GCF_001879085.1. NCBI lineage: Eukaryota > Viridiplantae > Streptophyta > Magnoliopsida > Solanales > Solanaceae > Nicotiana > Nicotiana attenuata. The sequence continues at coordinate 1,908,316 of NC_031995.1, read as the reverse complement.
GACAAAAGAAGGCTCCACAACTCTAGTGCGGGGCTCGCAACCCAAATATGTAGTTGGTGCTCAACTAGTGACCTCTGTTGCGATACCTGAACTTGTAGAGCACAAAGATAAGTGACTACATACGTCCCTAGTAAGTCTCACAGACCTCCCTAAAAAAGGTGGGATTAGTATTTTAAGAAAACATGCTCTTTAATATCGAAGTCACATTTCTCATTTCCATCAATAAAATCTCAAAACAATAAACACCTGGTAAATCATTTAATAGACTTTATTTGAAATCCATTGCTGTTTGTAGGCCATAAAGATATTTTTTTCTCATTTTTGGGAAGGTTCCTACTAGACACCGACATTTGCCACATGTATATCATGACGTACGATCAGTCATCCTATCTGCTAGGACTACTCCAACGTGAGGCTCCTTTAACAACAACAACAACAAAACCCATTATAACCCCACAAGTGGGGTCGGGGGAGGGTAATGTGTATGCAGACCTTACCAATACCTTGTGAAGGTGGAGAGGCTATTTCCGATAGACCCTCGGCTCAAGGAATAATAAAGCAACCAACAATAGCAACAAGAAGTTAATAAATTAATGGAAGCAAGCGACACAATGAGTAATGATAATACAAGATTAGTACTAATAATACTGGTAAGACGAGAAGAAACTTTCGACTACCCGTTAACCTTCAACCTTAATTCTCGACCTTCACACCTTCCTATCGAGAGTCATGTCCTCGGTAAGCAGAAGCAATGCCATGTCCTTTCTAATCACCTCTCCCCAATACTTCTTTGGCCTACCTTTACCCTTCCTTGCCTCTTCACATGCCCCGAACAATGTCAACCTCGACTCCCGCAACTTGTCGTCCACATGTGCTACTCCCACCTTGTCCCTGATAACTTCATTCCTAATCTTATCTTTTTGGGTATGACCACACATCCATTTCAACATCCTCATTTCTGCTACTCTCATCTTCTGGAGATGGGATTTCTTAATTGGCCTGCACTCAGTCCCGTACAACATGGTCGGTCTTACCACCAATATGTAGAACTTTCCCTTTAGTCTTGGTGGCACATTCTTATCACCCACAATACCAGAAGTGAGCCTCCGTTTCATCTACCCCGCTCCAATACGATGTGTAACATCCTCGTCAATCTCCTCGTCACTTTGGATTACCGACCCAAGATATTTGAAACTCTCTTAAGGATGACTTGTGTATCGAGCTTCACATCCATTTCGGCTATATGCTCCCATCACTGAACTTGGCACTCCAAGTATTCTGTTTTCGTCCTACTCACCTTGGAATCCTCCTTTGAGGGGTTTAAATGGTAAGGACTTTGGAGGTCTGATGGCTAGAGCTTAACTCCTATTGGACCACAATTATCGAGGTGGCAACAACCTCTTATTTGAACTGGTATGCGAGCCAACAAGTGTTCTAACATAATTAATGGTATAAAATGTAGTCTAGTTATATTATAGTGGCAGTTCGGATGTTGAAATTGGCTCAGTCGGCTAAGGTTACTTTTAACACTCTTATTTTCTTATTAACTAACGTGACTCATTATTCTATGTTTTTTTGTTATCAATAAATTTGAATACTCTTTAACATTGATACTTACTCCCTACTTCTTTTCTGGTACTGCTTAAGGAAATAAAAAATTCATGAACATATTAATTCAAATCCTTACAATCAATTTAATCTTAAAAAGTGCACACATATACCGCTTCCTTATATTCCCAATTAGGAAAAGAACATAACATCATTTCCTTCTTTCTCGTGAGAGAAACAAAATTTTGTCCCCACATTAAATAAGTTCTTGTTAGTTCGACAAGTTACTTTGATAACTTTTAAAGCATGCTTGGGCTGGGGGTATTACATTTTATACTTGATGGGTAGTTCTTTTATTTTCGTCCGACTTAGGTGTCTTTTGTAGAGAACCATATTTTTTTGGTAGAACATGTTCCTTCAACTCAATTTATCCATTTTCATTCATCAACCATGTGCATGTAATCAGTTCTTATATCCTCAAGACTGATGGATATGTTTTGTTAATTTAGCCGGAGGTACGAGTGAGCACTCCATCAAGGCCATCTGGGAATATGGATAGAGATAGGGAGATATTGAGACTTCCAAATGGTAGCACAGTTCAGGGAGAGGAACATACATCATCCATTGGTGTAGAGGGCTGGGAGAAGTCTAAGATGAAAAAGAAACGTTCTGGAATAAAACCAGATACTACTGGAGGCTCCTCAATATCAAAACCTATTGATGGCCACAGGGAACCAAAGCAAGGACTGCAGTCACGTCTTATAGCTGATGGCAATTTGAGGTTTAATGATACCCATGGCTTCAGGTGTTGTATCAAATATCAATGTCAAATTTTACCTCCAACTTTGATGTGTTTAGATTATGATATGTCTCTACCTACCCTTTTGCTGTGAAAACTTATAGACGTATATGAATCGTTAAGGTTCTATTGGTATATTACCTTTTTTTGCTATGGTTGAGGTATTGTTTGGAAGCACTTTTTATCTGAGAAACTACCTTGTTACACAATTATATTAGGAGCACTGATCCAAAGAGCATCAAATCCTATAGTAGAAGTAGAAATTGGAGCTTCCTAGCCTCCCAAGGAGTGATTTGCCAGAGAAAACAATTATTTGCATATTTGGGCAGTGTCTCCTTGTAATTTGCAGCAGAGCGTCCTTGCGGGTTCATATGCAGAAGAGGGGACTGAATCAGACCAAAGGAGGAAAGATAGTCCTTTCACCATATTGGGGTTAAACTGAACTCTCAATTTGCTTGTTTATTAATTTGTTTGTCTGCTTCAACCATGATTTGTATCCCATGTTGCTTTATATTTTTTCTTCAGATATAGATGTCAATTTAAGAGAGTGGTAAGTTTTACCACTCATTGTGCCTATTGTGCTGGAAACATCAAGTAGGTCTACTTTGAATTTGGACAAGCTTTTTTCTTTCTAAATTAAGTACTTGCTTTCTCTATCTCACAGGTAGATTATTGGGATATAATAAATTGTAGTTGAGATTAAAAGAGAGGTGGTAACCTTTCCGGACACAAAGAGAGATGGAAGATTTTCCCAGCTTGCATCTGGCGGACAATTTGGAAAGAGAGAAATCAGAGATGTTTGAAGATAATAGAAGTTCCATCAGAAACTGAAGATGAACTGTCTAGTTCTCTTTTATTTCTGGTGTGAACAGGAGTACTTACAAGAAGCCGAGTCCATTTATGAGATTTTAGATTACTTATGATAGTTTAAGCACTAGGAACTCAGGCTTCAATTCTCCTTGTAATTATATAGAACTACACTGCTTTGTGTAATCCCTGTTTAATATATATACTACTATGTTACCTTCTCAAAAAAATAAAAGAGGTAGTATCATAATTTTCTATAGGAAGTGTAAAAGAATAAAAGTTATAACCATTTGGTTAGTGAGAGAAAATACCAAATACCAATAATCGATTGCGCCCACTTGTAATCTTTCTTTCCTTTGTTGTTCAAGATCATTCTTGTGATTGCGTAACTCATAAGAAGTAGACTTGTTTTTCACTCTGAACTGACTTTTTTTTTTCTGCAAGTAGACCCGGAGTTGCTCCAGGAGGTGTTGGAATTGGAAAAGCTGATGGTGTATCGCAGAAAGCGCCTTTAGAAGTGCGTTCTTCCATGTCTAAGGTTGACCAAGATAGCAGTCTCCATCTTATCGATAGAAGAGATCGCCCTATTGGTTCAGGAAAAGAAAGGGTGAAAATTAGAGCTATCAAAAAGTATAGGATGCAACCTTTTTTATACTTCCTTTCTTGTTCATTTTTGTTGACTGTGCGATGTAGCTTTTGGTCTCGTAATTTTATGTTCTTTAGATGTTCATTTTATTCTATTTATATATGTAGTAAAACGAAGGCAGCTGCTCGAGAATTCACGTCTACTAGTCCTACTTCAAGTACGAAAATGAATTCTGCTGCTCGTGCTCCGCGATCTGTTTCAGGCGTTTCACCGAAATTGTCTCCACTAGTTCAACAGGCATCTGCTGCTAATGATTGGGAAGTCTCTCACTGCACAAGCAGATACCCATCTGCGGTCGGGACAGGTAATCGTAAACGCAACCCTTCTATGAGGTCGTCATCACCACCTGTTGCTCAGTGGGCCAGCCAAAGGCCGCAGAAGATCTCTCGACCAGCAAGAAGGGCTAATTTTCCTATCGTTCCCAATAATGATGAAATCCCTTCTCTTGATAGCACAAGTGATGTTCTCAGTAATGGAAGGCGTCTTTCTGGTTCTTCCCCTCAACAAGTCAAATTAAAAAGCGATCACTTCTCTTCAGCTGCTTCTGAAAGTGAGGAGTCTGGAGCTGCTGAGATTAAGTCCAAGGACAGGAGCAACAAGTCTGATGAGGTGGATGAAAAAGCTGGGGTCCATGTTCAGAAGATGTCTTTGCTGCTCCCACCGAAGAAAAGTAAGAGGGCTAGTGGGGAAGACCATGGAGATGGTATTCGTAGGCAAGGGAGGACTGGAAGGGGGTTTACCTCCGCTAGGACACCAATGCCCTTGATGGTTGGGAAGCTTGGAATTGTTGGAACCGCAAAACAACTTAGAAGCTCTAGACATGGTCTTGATAAGACTGAAAGGTTGAACCTTATCTCCTTATTTTGATGGTTGGGTCTTCTCTGCCATTTTTAATGCCAGTGGAATAAGTATTCTTCATTTATGTAACTATTTATGCAGCAAAGCAGGCCGACCTCCTACCAGAAAGCTCGCTGATCGCAAGGCTTACAAACGACAGAAACAAGCCACAATGAATGGCTCAGCTGATTTTCTAGGTAGTTATAGCAGCAAGGTAGCTGGATTGTATAGGTATTGAGTCATTCTCCTCTTTGGTTATTCACTTCTCTTTTTCTCTTAGTTGGTTCAGATGATGGGCATGAAGAGCTTCTGGCTGCTGCAAGTGCTGTTACCAACACTGGTACACTTACACTCTCGACCCCCTTCTGCTTTTGTTTTCCTGCTAAAAAATCTATCTTTGCAGCACTAATCGGTCATGTTCAATTTATGTTTGTTAGAGAAGATTTTTTTGATGGACCTATATTTAATGCAGCTCAAGCCCTCTCTAGCTTATTCTGGAAGCAGATGGAGCCACTTTTTCGATTTATATCAGAAATAGATATAGCCTTTTTAAGGCAGCAGGTACTAGCCCGTTTTGTCTTGTAAATGTGTATAATATTTGCCTATTATACATGGTTGACTTCTGCGATTTGCTAGCAATCTACAAAAATATCTAGCTATGACGATAATTGCAAAGGTTCCTGTCCGTATCCACTTCTTAACTGACAGATATTAGCCTTGTGCTTTCTGGTGCCATGTAAATTGGAAATTTTTGGCCTGAGTATTTGCATTTCTTAGGTTTCTCCGGGGGGGGG
>NC_031995.1:1859425-1902865 GCF_001879085.1 Nicotiana attenuata | reverse complement strand
GGGGGGGCGCAGAGTAACTTGGGAAGTCCCTTACTTGCCTATTATCATTTCTATAATTTGGTTAGACCGTATTTCTTTTCTTTATGGAGTGGAATGGTGGTTGTCTTTGCCTCCATCTTGTAGTTATTATAATTGATTTTGCTAAGGTTATATTATAAATTCTCTCTTGAAGTAACAAACCAGGAAAGCGTTGCTATTTCATTTTCCTAGTTTGTCATTTGTATGGTTATAGAAAATCCAATAGAAGTGGAGCAGCAAATCATGTTGAGATCATAGTTTACTGCTATCATAGTTTGTCCTTAAACTTATCGAGCTTATTTTCTTATTTAACACATATAAGATGCCCACTTTTTTCTTCTTTCTGTTTGGAAGGGGGATGGATGGGTGGGAGGTACTTTGGTTGGCCATGCTACCAGTCTTTTACGAGCAACCAATTCTTTTCTTTTCATTTCTTTATGATACTTTCAAGCCTGGAGGCTTCTATTTTTGTATTCTTAAGAATTCTTTGAAGAGAGAATATTTTATTATAAAAATTCTTATGCTCAAGTTTCGCATGCTTTTTGACTTTCCCCTACCAGGTCCTTATGGGCCGGCCATCTTGTCCCATTAGTGCATTTTTTCTCGGCTAGTACGGGAGGGGGCGTGCATGCTTTTTTTTTTGGGAGATGTTGGAGTTGCTTAAATATCATCAGACTGTCCATTCCTCTAGTTATAATTTTTGAGAGATGCACTAATATTCAGTGTTCTGCTCGTAACAGGTAAATCATGAGACCAATCTGGCAGGACCAGTCTCTGACCCTTTTGATGCTGATGGTTCCAGTTTAGTCCCAAATGGTTTTGGGTTGAATGAGTTTGGGGGAAATATAAATGAAACACAGTGTCTTGAAAGTACCCTGGACCGTATGGTCTCTGAAAAGAGTAAACCTAAGGATATTTCCTTGTACCAAAGAGTGATGGCAGCTCTAATACCTGAAGATCTTTATTGCAGTGGAAATGAAGATCTTAGTTCCGATAGTTATCAATCTGGATTTGAAATGGAAATGAATTCCGAATCAGATACTTCTTGTGCACAAATATTATATGACAGTGAAACTTCCAAATACCCTGCCTCTAATAGATACATGCTAAATGCCAGTGGGGGTCCCTTTGATAATCTGGAGCAAGTCATGGCATATAATAACATTACATCCCCCTCAGACAATGGGGATTTTTTAAACTATGACCATTCACAAAAATGTTTACTTCCACAGCAGCAAACCACACCTGACTTTGTCTGTTCTGAGTATCAGTATAGTGAGATGTCTATTGATGAGAAACTTCTTCTTGAGATTCACTGTATTGGAATATATCCGCAAATGGAGGTAGGTTTCAAGGATCCTCAATATGTTGTATGGTGATAGTTCTGTTTGTGTCCTCACCTTGATTTACCGTTCCTTGGTATGCTAATTGCTTATGGTCGATGCAGTCTGATTTAGCACATACAGGGGATGGAGAAATCAGCGCGGACATGAGTAGATTGGATGAGAAGCACCAGGAAATGGTAAATCTTATTCCGAATTAGTACATTCTTAAGTAATGTCTCTTCTCTGTCCTCTGTCCTTGTCTCTTGCTCATTGTTCCTCTCGCTTTTCTTGAGCCAACTGCTGCTGGACGGACCAAAAGTGAATCAGCTTTGAACCTATGTCTATGCACATTCTATCATCACTTACTGAGAGAGTATTGGATATTTAACATGGGGGTTGATACCTCTTCAGGGAGTGCTCTTTGAATGAGCGTTCTCAATGAGCTGGGGAAGTTTCTTGAATGCTCTCAATTTTGATTTGAGTATCAAAATATGGGTCAATGCAACAAAAGCATCTCCGAAGAAGGTTCTAGCACCATGCCAAATGTATCTGAAGTAGAAGAGCAAAGGTGTTTTAGGAAAAGGATATGAACTTCTCACTCAGAAGGAGGGAAGCTACATATTCTAGAGTGGAAGCTTTTCCTTTAACTTTATTATAGCCTATTGCTTCCTCCTCTTGTGAGTCATATAGACCTGAAATTTAAGTTGTTTCCTTCTCCTATTGTCCCTATGTATGTTGGTTAGTGCAGTTGGGGTGTGAGAACCACTGTAGTACCTGTGCTTATCACCCTGCTGTCTTATATTATTTTATTGGTGCTTTGTCCTTGTTTGGAATCAGAGTTTTTGCTCTTTTTGTGTATCATGATATAGTTTGTGCAACCTATTTACATTGTCTCTGCTTGCAGCTTTTCTTATGTGATTGCTTGTTGCATAGGTTTCTAAGAAGAAAGAGATGCTGGAAAAGCTGTTGAATTCAGCTGCAGAGACGAGAGAGTTTCAAGAAAAGTATTATGCTTCTTTCAGATGCATAACCTTGATCCTTGCTCAACCCCATTTATTGAGATAATAACTCAAGCATTTAATTGTCTTATAGGGAGTTCGAACAGCATGCTCTTGACAAACTTGTGGAAATGGCATACAAGAAATATATGGTAGGTTGAAAATTTTAACCAGTTCCTTTCCTGGTCAGAGTTCAGAGATATCTGTTTATTTTATATCAAGGGATCATATGCACTTCTCTTTCCATCTTTGTGGGTGAGTATTTATCTCCCCTCTTAGAAGACCTTGAACTCCGAGTATCTGATGGTTGATTTAGGTGCCTTATTACTGTGGAAAAATATCCCCCTGGGTTTATATGTATATTTCTTTCCTTTCAATTCTGCTGAGCAGTTTTCTCGGAATCAATCTCCAGTCTTCTTCTTCTTTCCATATATGTTAGAACCAAAAACAGTATGCCTTGATATCAATCTAATTTCTGGCTCCAAGGCAAAAGCAGGAAACGAAAGTCACGCTGGTGCCTTTATTTTCTTATATATGACAGTGGATGGGTCTGCAGTGTTCTACATATAATTCATTGCACATAAATGTTGGGCAAAGTGTAATCTCCCTGTGTCTCCCTGTCAGTCTGTCTGTATCTTTGTGACATCATAGAGCCCTCGATTGGTTTCATCAAGGCTATTCTGCTTTGTGTATGCTTTTTGTTCTCTCTTGTTCTGCCATCATTTAGGTTATCATTAGTTTATCATTTATCTTAGTTGCTAATAGCATCGTCTATATTATCTTCTTTTCATTGTAGTTCGTATACAGATTGTGTTGAGTCTTGCATACTGCCTCTAGTAGTTGATAACAAAATTGTCTGTAGTGTCTCAGTGTGAAGTTGTCCTTAAACTCATAAAAATCATTCATTGACATTGTCTTGTCTTGACAGAGTTGTCGTCGGGGTCCAAATTCACACGGGGCGAAGGGTGCTATTGGGAAAATGGCCAAGCAAGCTGCCTTAACATTGGTAAAGCGAACTCTGGATCGGTGTCAAGAATTTGAGGTGACAGGAAAGAGCTGCTTCAGTGAGCCATTGTACAAGGATATGTTCCTTTCTGCGATATCCCGCCTTAGTGACGGACAAACAGATTCCAACACTGACGGTGAAGCTGCAAAATCTTATTTTAGCCCACAGCAGAGCCCATCTCTAAGCCAGGACATACTTTATGAAGCCAATTTATCTTCTGAAGCAAGTAGAGTCAAGCGTAGGGAGTTGGAAGATGTCCTTGGTACTAGCATTGGTGCATCTTCTGGTGCTTTTTCAGGTGTTGGGAGTTCACTTTCAAGCAGTGCAAAAGGGAAGAGAAGTGAGAGGGATCGAGAAGGAAAAGGAAATGGCAGAGAGGCATCATCGCGTGGTGGATCAATAAAGATTGGCCGACCTTCCTCTTCCAATGTTAAGGGAGAAAGAAAGCCTAAAACGAAAACTAAACTGAAAACTACTCAATTATCCACTTCTGTCAATGGCCTTCTAGGCAAGATGTCAGAGCAACCTAAAGTACCAGGATCTTCAATAGTGAAATCAAGTAATATCAAAGATAAGAATGATTATGACTTCGATGAATTAGAGGATCCCATTGACTTATCTGGTCTGCAACTCCCTGGAATGGATGTTTTTGGTGTCCCTGATGACCTTGATGGTCAGGGACAGGACATAGGCTCATGGTTGAACTTTGATGATGATGGATTACAAGATCATAATGACTTGATGGGCCTTGAGATTCCAATGGACGATCTGTCGGATTTGAATATGATGGTCTGAAGTCATTTTTGCTGTAATTCCTGTTGATTGCCGTTGTCTGGGAGAAACATCGATATTGAGTAACTATCAGACAGCTTCTGTGCCCGTCAGTCCATAATTAGGGCTATATATTCTTTTAGATACTCATACGCTGCTTCATTCTTGTGTGAACCCTCCGACCCCTTTGGTTTTGTCCCTTTCAACTTGTCGACTTTGACTGTAGATTTTGTATAACGCTTAAGATAGTACTATAGTTATAGTATCGTAGAAATACTGTATTTTAGCAGTACAGGTAAGGGAAATGATGTCCTTTGTACATAAATTGTAAGTGTTCAATAAAACCACTTTATTTAAGTCATCCCATCCTTCTATTACGAGTTTCAATGTTGCCTAATTATATATGTTTAGTTGTTCATTTTGTCTTATTTGGTGTGTTGCTTCTACTATCTAGCCTATTATGCATTTGCTATCATGGTCACATTTTTTTGGCGTTTATATGATTCAGGAACTCTGCAACTTATGGTTTGTGGCTCTATGCTCTCATGGATTATGGATGACCTATCGGTGGTTTCTGTTGCTATCTTTTACTATAAGAAGCTAACCTGTAATGCTAAAATGGACCTGCTAGTTCCATGCTGTCTATTATATGCTCCTGCTGTCTGCAGGATATCAATTTGCAAGGAATTTTTAACATCGAAGCAAGCAAAATGCACCTCAAGTATATCATGGCCAATGCGAAATTTGCTTTCTTTCACGGTATTACTGTATGGTCATTGTGTTTAAACTGGATGGTTTTGTATTAGCTCTAATTTGGAGTATGATGACAGATTCCCTCTTCACTTGAATTTTATGCAATGCTGTCATCTTAACTCGACTAGCATTTAGGGATACAGCGTCCTGTGGAGGTAGTATTCTATTCTATTGCTTTTATATCAGTCAGTCTGGCTGTATTTTGGATCTTCTCTTTTAGAATTCTGTCTTGCATGCTCTGAAGGTTCTGCATTTATGCTATTTTTTTATATGGTAACATGGTGATTTGAACCTACAACCGTAGATCACAACCATGTTTTTTTGAGTGCAAATGTTCTTTTCCATTTTAATGATTATATTTTCTATATTTCTAGAGCCGAAATAGCCGTAAGATTGAGGAACTGCAACACTTGTTGCCTTTGGTTCTACTTAGACACTCTGTGATACAGAGGATAACCAGAAAAGATTGCGAGGGAGGGTAGAAAGAGAGCCACTGCAGATGCTGCTGGAAGACAGGGTCAGAGTCTACCAGCTTCAGCAATAGTTGCTGCTGGCTACCTATTTGCCAGACTACAGGAGTCTTCTCTGCCATGTAAGGTAAAAGTATTTTATATATTAGGCAAACACACAACAATTTCCATGCTACTGGACAATTTGAAAAGAGTCTAAATTCATCCTTCATCCTTCTGATAAGTTTCATTCCCATACCTGTAGTTTTAGTATTATTCTTGTATTTCCTTATTCTTAGATAGTCTATTACTACCTGATATGGCTTTTGCTTCGGTTCTATTATTATCTTGTTGTTGTCGTTGCTTCTTTTTCCTTGACTTCTTTACTATTATATTTTTCTAAACTGCTGTGTTTATTGCCTTGAGCACAGGGTTTATCGGAAACAACCTTTCTACCTGCACAAGGTAGTAGGAGTATGGTCTGTGTATAAACTACCCTCCTAGATCCCACTTGTGGGATTACATTGGGATGTTGTATCCTTCTGATAAGTGATACCAAAGAAGGAAAGTGAAGTTACTTCAACGTTGGACCTACAAGTGAAATGGGGAGCATGTGCACAAATTTTTCCTAAGGTGCTATTCTTAGACTTAGTATTGCCAGGAGATTGATGGAAGTTTATCATGAGATGAAGAAGGATCTGTACAAGGTGTTCATCGACCTACAAAAGGCATATGATAGATTACCAAGAAAGGTCCATTGGTAGGTGTTGGAGAAGGAAAGAATTCATGAGAGCCATCGCTAACTTGAGAACAACATTAGGAGATACAATGGAGTTGCACGTAACCATGGGTTTATACCAGGGATCGGCATTGAGCCTGTACTTGTTTACCCAAGTTATGGATGAGCTAACCAACACAATACAAAATGAGATCCCTTGGTGCATGTTATCTGCTGACGATATGTAGTGCTAATTGATGAAAACATCGAGGGTGTCAACCAAAAATTTGAACTATGGAGATGCACTCTAGAGAGAAGGGTTTTAGGTGATGGAACAAAGTAGAAAGCAATTTAAGGCAGAAGAAATGGCGGAAAACAATCCTAGCATGAATATGGTGGGCTGTTTAGAAGGAAGAAATATTAGGTGCCTTGAAGATACAACTTGCACAATTCATAGAATCAAGGTGAATTGTATTTTGTTATTTTATTTTCGGTGTGAAGGAAACTATATAGATGAAGCTGAAACATTACAAGAGTTTCTAGAGTCCTTGTAAGAGGAACAAGGACATACTTTTGCTTTTTGGAATTGTAAATTGGCTCGCAGCACATCCTTTGTGCTGATGATTAATCCAATGTTACCTTTCTTAGAAAAAGAGTAAGGGTTTTAGGATAAAAGAAGTATGACTGTATATTTTGCTGCAATTTAGTCAACATATGAAAAGTGAAATTAAGGTAAAATTAGATGGGTATTTGTATTTGCAATAATATTAGCACGAGTTGATTTAAATGGAGTAACCTAGTCAGTGAGGATTCATATAGCCGACCCCAACTTGTTTGAGACTGAGTCGTATTTGTTGTTGTTGTTGTGCTATCCTTAGGCTCAAGAAGGTGCTAATGAATGCTTTTCTAGAATGCTGATAAACATAGATACGGCTTTGATTGCAAATGAGTTGTGTTGACTCCAAGTTAGAGTCAGGTAGTTGGACCTATTATGCAAGTTTTATCAGGAAAAGGCTAATGACCATGTGAATTTGGGCTTTCTGGACTTCGTTTATGGATAGTTGCAGGGAAAATTAGAGACAGTAGAACCATTTTACATATCTGTTATGAGATTTTCAATTATGGTCGACGGGAATCATATAGGCTTTTTGGGGGAACCGTGGGCTTGAGCAAGAGAATCCTATATTATCCATGTTATTCATTTTTGTGATGTAGGCACTCAACAAAAACTTAGAGCAGTGATGGAAGGATATTTGGCTGGTGGGTATTTGAGGCGATCCACAAATAGGAGGGGAGGACATGATACAGTACAAGTTTTCATTTGTTAATTGCGGTTGACGCATTGGTATTTGTGTGATATAGAGATGGACCAGCTTATCTCATGTGCAAACTAACTCATTCCTTCCTTAGTGCATGTACTTCTTTTGTGCGGGACCTTGAAGGAAAATTCAAATGTAAGGAGGTGATCAACCCCAAAAGACGAAGGATTCCACGATGAAGAAAGTATTGATAGTGAGGCCATTGTGTTGAGAAGTTTCCAAGGAGAAGGATGCGAGATTTGGGACAATCTGTTGTGGAATGACTTTGAGGATGAATAGCAAGGTAGCTGCCAAGGAGATTAAAAGAACTAAAGATGCGGATGTTGAGGATCTTGAACCAAGTGTAGGGCTTGAAGATACAACATGGGAGGAGAAACCAACTTGTGAAATGAAGGGAGTTGGCCCGAGAACTATTAACTACCTTGCTATCTTTTACTCTGTCGTTGATGTTCTTTTTTGGCAGTTCCTGATAAATCAAGCTGCAATTGTGTAATCCATAATATGAGGTAAGGTAGGAGATGGGTTTAAATTGGTAAAAGGACCAAGTATGGTATGTATATTGTCTATCAATATGGCATGTATGTTTTGGTTTACTTATGCACTTTGTCTTCCTTAAGGCACCAAAGATATTTTAGAAGGTAATGAACTTTATACTTGTACGTTACATAGGAACACCGATTGACAATGATGGATGTTATATAGCAAATGCTTAATTAGGAAACAAAGGTTAGAATCTGAAGGAAATTAGTATGGACATTTTTTAGTGTTATTCTTGCGTTGTACCAGTTGTTTGGTTAAGTTTCTCTATTCTTAAGTTTGTTCTTATTTGCTTTTGTAGGTGTTGACAACTTCCTGATTTGAGGTCGAAGCGTTCCAAGGAGGAGAGTGTGATACCAATCCAGGGAGGTCGAGCCCTTCCAAGGAAGGGAGGTATAATGCCAGAGGAGATTGAAGATAAACAAGTCAAATTTGGACCATGCCATTGGTGGAAAAAGCTTGGAAGAGGCTTGTAAAAAAGTTTAAGAACTCCAACTTGTTCCAGAATTAAACTATGAAGAAATTCTCAAGAAAGGATAAGAACTTGGTTGGAGTTGCCATCGCATCCCAAGCTAGTGCTGTTGCATTCCAAGCTCTAAAACCCAACCTGGAAGAACATCTTTGAGATGCTAATGCAGGTAATGCAAGAAGAATTAACCCAAATAGCCGCTCACTCAACCGCTTAAATTTAAAATAGCCGGTGGAGGTATAATATATGCATAATTTATGTATTATATGTGTATTATTATGTATAATTAATGTATAATCTATGTATATGGCTAGAAAAAATAAATAATGAGTATGGCCGGTTATTTGTGTAAAAATCCCGGTACGCAACCAGCTAATATGCATTTGCATCTGGCCATATTTTGAGCAGCAATTTACCCAAAGAGAAGAGGTGCCACGGCATTTTCAGAAGGCCCAATGGTTCGTATTAGCTTGAAATTTTTACCTCCTATAGCAAAGGTTAACACCTTATTTATTTTAAATAAATACCATTTAAAAAAATTATATTCTATAGATACCTTTTAAGGTTTATAGCAAAATATTTAATATTGGTTACCTCCTAGCCCTAAGCAACTAAATACGCTAATCAGTTACACTTTTTTCTTTCTCTCTCAACTTTGGTACATCCCATTCTCTTCCCCCATCCCATTAAAATTTTCGATCTCCTCCTCCTTCCACCGGATTTGTGCAAAGCCCACTTCAGAGCAGGTTCACTTTCTCCATCTCCATTGATCCGCCTCACTCAATTTCTCAGTCAATATTTTATCTTTCTGAACTCTTTCCACGATAAGAAAACGCCTTGCCTTCTTCAATTCTTGATAATTGCATTGAACCTCTTGCCTTCTTGTTCTTCTCCTCCTTGTCTTCTACAACAAGTGTGAGTGTTTGGAGTAGTTTCAGTTTTGTTTTCTGGGTTGTGGGGTTCAATTGTTGAATTGGTATTCGCATTCTTGGAAAGGCAGCAAACTTCATCTAACCCAAAGCAATGCTCATTCTCCGCGGGGAACGAGTCACTAAAATCACCAAACCAATCACTTTGTTCTGGAAATAAAGTTGGTGTGTTTGTGTTAGCAGCAGAATTTTCATGACATATTGATTCTTTCAAAATCCTTAGCTCTTTTAATCCGGTTGGTTTCTCACTACCGGCTTCTGGTGAACGGCGGATTCGCCGGGAATTAGGGTTTGTTCTTGAACAAAGACGTTGGAGTTTGGGGCTGAGCAACTTGATTTCTGTTAATATATTTCAATGTATTTTCATATATTTCATTGTATTCATTGTCTTTTTTTTCATTGTAATTCAATGTATCTCGTTGTATTCCATGTATTTTATTGTATTCACTGTCTTTTTTTCTCATTGTATTTGAATGTATCCCGCTGTATTCTATGTATTTCATTGTATTCACTGTCTCGCTGTATGCCATGAATTTATTCATAAGTTTTTTTTAATTAATATAATTTATGTATTCGGATGTATTATATAATTTCTCTGAAGATTGCTATGTTTTTGGAGTATTTTTTCGGTTGAGAATCTTTTTTATAACTGAAAATACAAAATTTCTGTGTTATAATTGAGTTTGTTGATTATATTAGGAGTTTATTATGTTAATTGATTCACTTTCCGTTTTAAAAACAGTGTGATCCCCTATTTCACGCCGTGAATACTGTTGAATACAATAATCTGTCCAGCTGTAATCCCATGTTTCACTCCATGAATATAGTCGAATACACTCGAATACAACAACTGATTAGCTGGACTTCCCTGATTCACGCCTATTTTTGCTACTGTATTTATGAATACAATAGCTTAAATACATCAAGTACATCTTATAACCACATAAAAGGTATCTATAATCCATAATATAGCAAATGATATCTATAGATGGCTAATTACTACTAAAAGATAGTGCTTTATGAAAATTTCTGGCCCAAGACCTAAACACTATTATAAGTAACTAAATTTCTCTTTTAATTAGGTTATTTGGATGAATGTTGAAAGCGTTTGCTAGAAAGAAACCATAATGTTGGTTTTGAGGATTGTGCTCTATCCCTACCAACTAGTGTTTGTTCATTCTTTCAAGTATTACCCCGGTGTGTTGCCTCAGAAAAAATTATGTTCTAATTCTTCTCAATATACAACTAATAATAATATAAATATCCTGATTTGCATTGTAAATTGTAGTTACGAAACGAAATCATTTCAATCATTTTTGTTTTTACCTTTTTATATTTTCTAGTAATCCTTGTATCTTTCTTAATTAGATAAAACTTAAATAAGCTTCATTGGTAATTATATACACAAAAATAACTAAAATGTATGAATTGACTCAAATGCCTAGAAAAAGTATTTAAATTCATTATTGTAGATCATTTATCATTTAGTAAATACACTAATGTCTTAGACTATCGCGCAAAATGGTGTCCAAATTTTACCTGTAGTAGGTGAAGTGAAATTGAAGAAAGTTGAATGCTTCTCCTTTGAGTTGATTGTTTGCCAAGTGGTTGGGGGTGTAAAATAAAATAATATAATTGAGATATTTTCTCAATTTATTCACGCATATATTAAATGCCCTTGTTGTTTTATTGACCAATACGTGGCTAATTTGCAGTCTGTTTAGGGCCGCCGTTGAATACGTTTTGGAAAGATTTCAACTTCCAATATATAGTGCCACGTTGAAAGGTTGTTCAGCGATCTTACTCTACTTTGTCATTATTGCTCGCAAAGATATTAAAAAAAGATTAATTTGAATTAGTCCTCTTTTACTCTCAGATTTGAGTTATATGTATTATACAATTAGATTAGTTAAGGTAATTACAAGTAAATTTATATGGGGTAACGTATTAATAACTTGATAAAAATATTATTTAATCCGCCAATTACAAAATTAAACTACATTGATACAATATTTGGTGTAACAAAAACAACAATATATTACTAAAATTCTGCAAGTGAGATCTAGAGAGGATATTATGTATGTAGACCTTACCCTTATCGTTGTGAACGTAGAGAGGCTGTTCCAATAGACCCTCGACTCAAGAAAAGTATAATCCCAACAATCATTAAAAGAAAAAACGATAATGGAGATGCCAAAAAAAGTAACAACAACAAGAAAAACAAGATAATCGAAGTAAAGAACTAATAGATAATAATAGAAAACTTAAAACTAAGAAAGTACGAGGTTAATACTAATACTACCGGTATGCGGAAGAGAAACCCGTGGCTACCTACCAACCTACTATCTTAATCATCGACCTCCACATCGTCATATTAAGGGTCATGTCCTCAGTAAGCTGAAGATGTGCCATGTCCTGACTAATTACATCTCCCCAATACTTCTTCGATTACCCCTGCCTCTCCTTACACCCACCATAACAACCTCTCACACCTCCTTACTGGTGCATTTGTGCATCTCCTCTTTACATGACAAACAGGTGTATAGAGGCCACTCCCACCTTATCCCCAATATCCACATTCCTATTTGTATCTCTCCTAATATACCTACACATTAGGGTTGTGCATGGATCAGATCGGATTTAGCACATTTCGGATTGAAAAATTCGGATTTCATATTCTACAAAATGCAATCCGAATCCGATCCGGATTACTATCGGATCGAATTTTAAAGTTTGGATCGGATAAATATATCGAATTTCGGAACGGATTATACGTATTATAAGGCTATTGCTAATCTAATTGGCTATTGCATCTGCCTTATCTGCTTCTTCGGTGTTATGTGCTAATACAAACATCTCTTTGCTTTTTATCCCTTTTATCAGCATTGCATCCCTAAGAAAATATTTCTCTGGAGGTTCGAGTTGTTATGCCTCTAAGTTGCAAAACTCATACTTATATTTTCTTTGTAGAAGAGGTAATACAACAAGAAAAATTCATGTTTCTACAATTATGAGGGTACTATGGTGCCAATGTAGTTAAATTCAGCAATTGTAAAGGTAATAACTTGGAGGAAGATGTAGAGGAAGTACTAGCTATCCGAAATTAAAGTTTAATATTTATACATGCCCTAATAATTTCACATATCCGATCCAAATGCGCACCCCGCACTTAAACCATTGCTCGTCCTCGAGCAATCAAACTACACTTTATGTAGACACGACCTTTTATACAATTCTCCTAACTTATCATACCAAGAATATTTAAAATAGACTAAGCACAAAAGCGTAACATCTTCACCTCAAGAGTTAATTCACAAGTCTCAGCATTATTCACAACTCACCCACTTACTCTACCATAGAGGTCACTAACATTACCTTTCCTTCATGAATCAAGTGCCCTCACACAACAAAAGAGAGTAGTTCCACACAATAAAATTTAAGAACACTTAGGAACTCAAGATAGAAAGAATTCACTCACTCTCAGAAATAACATTCATATGCCACAAAAGATGCACCATAGGCTTGCCCATAGTGTATTACTCTACTAATCGAGCTCATGCAGTCTAGGATCAAGTAGGACTTTGTTTGGTTGTAATGTAGGCTGCGGGATGGGTATGATGCATTTAGATATAAGAGTGACTACACCTCCCTAAGCACTTTAATACATATATTTTAACATTCAAACCCCATACTTATGTCAAACCAAACTCCACCTTCACATCAATGTATATTACCCCATTCTTCTTTAAGTATACTTACATCAAAAGCCACCACTTATCAAGGAATATTTTTTTTTCACAACAATCCAACTATTTTTTTTTCTTTTTTTTCAATTCAAGTGGCTCTTACTTGTTCAAAAAAGTGCACCTTTCTCCTTATTTCATTAGTTCCACTCAAAAGCCAAACCAACCACCCCATACTTTAACTTTTACACAGTTCATAAACAATTCAAGTGCTCATAAGAGGTTATAATGGTTCAAATAGATGGTTAATTCAAATAAATGGGTAAGGCTTGTAATGTGGTTGCCAAAGAAATAGGATTACAGACTCAAAGGGGTTAACTACGATACATAATAATTAGGCGGGTAAAATATACATATCTGGTTCAACAAAGAAACGCCTATATCACTTCCAAGGCTGAACAAAACTACTATTTCGCTTTGCAAACACACGGGGCAAGTTCTAGGCATCAAATGCATTGCACAGAATAACACCCAAACCTCACACACACATGTCACAGAACTCACTCAGGATTGGATTCATCAAGATACTCTAGTCAAAGCAGTTAAGCAAAGTTAAAATTATACAATTTAAGGTACTTATACAAGAGTCAAAAACTGAGCCTAAGCGTCACAACCAAAGTACTCACTATTCTCAAGGCATAACAAAGTCAAGAGATATTGCTTCATTTCAAAACACAACACAATGGCTCCTATTCCTAAAAAAAGACTAACTACACCCGGTTCAAATAAAACCCTTGGAAAAGAACCGCGACACAAAGGAAAACCAAAGGGGAATTGCTACACTACCTAACAAAAAAAATCTTTTTTTTTTCTTTAGACTTAAATCCCTCAAGAAAATTATCTAATAGATCCATCGTCGGTAAAAGTCCAATCTTTTCTATTTAAAAAAAAATATTCAATTAAACTAACATAACTAAAATACCATAGAAAGTCACCAGACAATCTCCTCGCCCACACTTAAAATTGTGCATTGTCCCCAATGCACACTCATACATACAAGAGAATAAAAGAAACTCCCTGGTAGGCCAAAGGTCGAAGCACTAGCATCTCATGGGGTACTCAGACTTCTCCCAGGCCTGGTCCTTCGTGCGGGTACCTCACACTTTGTTCCAACCATCTGGTTTGCTGTTGCATCCTTCCAATAGCTTTGCTTTCCATGCTCCTAGAAAATCAAAAATCGACACTACAAAAATAATATAATAAAAAAACAAAAAAAAAGAAAGCAGTAAAGTTGGGTTTCCTCCCGACAAGCGCTTGATTTAACGTCGCGACACGACGTGAATCACTTTCTGCCTCCACTTCGAACTTATGAATTGGATTCCAAGTTTTGATTCTGCTCTATGATCATGCTCCTGGGTGGTAGAACGAATCTGACTGGCCCAATAAAATAATGTAGTATTTTGCACTTCTTGGCCTTTGGATGAGATGTGTATCCCAACTTTCTGGCACGAAGAATTCCAGAATGTAGGCATCTTGTTCCTTACTCCTTGACTCCTCAAGTGGCTCGGACGACTCTATTTTCATATCATCATCCATACACAATGTGGAAAAATACTTGGAGTGTGGACCAATGAGCTCAACTACACAAACATTGGGATTGTCAACATCCTTAACACTAATGACACTAGAGTCAACTAAATATGTATCCTCAATATCCTTGGTTGAATCTAGTATCTCTTCTACGACATCGGCATCCTCAAAATCTAGTTCGATTGATTGTTGGTGATCTACTCTGGCATTCTCCTCTAGTTCATCCTCGTATTTTTTTAAATCCTCCAGTATAATGGCAATTTCTACAGCCAATTCATACTCATATTGGCTACTATCCACAATGTCAACTTGTTGCGCTTTACAAGGTTCAATTAATTTATTCGCTTGAGCCTCCAAGTTGTGAACAGTTGCCCCTTGCCTTTGTACCCGCAGTTGTATCTCATCATATTGTTCCATAAGTCACTTTAGCATTTCCTCGATCTCTTTCAGGTCCTCATACCTGGGTTCTTTGTTCCTATTAACTTCACAAGAAAAAGAAGAACCATCAAAGTAAGGGGTTGGGGGAAGATAAGAAATATAAGCACAACCATGAAAGTAACCATCTTGACCACCACACATATCACACACATTCCACACATAAGTTTGAGTTGGTGCACATAACTCGTTCTCGGGAATATTTTGATAATTTTGCCCTGCGTGGTTTCCTCCACAATATTCATAACGAGGATCAAAAGTAGAATTACCAACATAAAAAATCTCATAATTCCAAGATGCCATGTCTCTCAGATCAAAAATAAAAATAAATAAATAATCAAATACAACAAAAATAACAGTTCAAACTTGAAACCTAGAAATATGTACACCTACAGCTACACCGTTAGTTTTTCGGCAACGGCGCCAAAATTTGATCACGCCCAACTATGCCTTATAAAAAGGACTAAGCGGTCACTGCAAATAAAATCCGGTTTACAAGTCCGGAGTCGAATCCCACAGAGAACTAAGGCTTAGCTACAACTGTTCACTATCACCAAGAAGACAAGCTTGAACAATTCCTAACTTATAGATATTAAGATTCTTGTGTTTAACTAATTAACTAACAAATTAAAATAATAAATTAACACTAAAGATACTACAGGTTGGAGAAAAGATTATGGAGGTCTAGAGTTATGATTTTCCCAATTATCGGAATCCTTCCCGCTATGTCATCTATAATTTCGCCTAAGTATTCTCTACCGATCATGAGCGCTCTGTGTGTTGTAATTCTCTCCCGAGTAATTACGACAATTTAACATACTCTCCCGAGTTACGCTAGCTGGCTTTAATTACAGCTCACTTAGATCGCACCCAAGGTTTCGTTATCCCTAATCCCACCTTTAATTCCTTGGTTATTGATTCCTCACATATGTCGGGAGTGATGTTATTCAACAACTACCCAAATATGCACTCTCTCCCGAGTAATACATACTAAATAGGCACAGCTAATTGAGGGCCCTTCAACCAACCACAAGAATAATATAGTTGAACAAATAGAGAAAATACTACGGCTCAATTATATAAAAACATAACAAGAATTTATCCTACAAAAGGTTCCATCAAAACCCTAGATAACAAATTAGCTATTCATAATAGTATGTAAAACTACAATACTAAAAGTCATAACCAACAATGACAAATAGGAAGAGGAAGGAAAAACTCGTACAAGAATTCCCCGCCTTGCTCCTCTTGTGTCTCTGCCTCCTTAGGTCGAATCTGTGCCTCAAATCTGTCCAACCTCCTCAAAATACTGTTTTCCATGTATATATACCAAGTAGGGTTGGGACCAAATAATTATACCTTCTCCTACGCGAAAAAGGACACATTTTCCGGACAGGACGTGCGCGGCCGCGCTTGGACCGCACATATCCACTTTGATTTTGCCTGACGAGCGCGGCATGAGCGCATCCGCGCACTTTTCACCCTGTTCTGTTGGGAATTTGGAAAAACGTAAAACATGAAAGTTGTATCCCTTTGAGTTAGCTTTCCAACCATATATTGTGGAGCCCAAATGTAGTTCTGAGCAAAAAGTTATGTGCATTTTACTAGACAGTGCGCAATATGTCTACTCGATTCTTCGTTTGTTCTTAACTATCATCCGTTGATCCTCGAACACGATCCCGGTTTAATTCCTTGGGCTTTTACTCAGACTTCAAAGCTCCAAATCACTTGAGTTCATTCCATAACCTCTACATAGCTCGGAATCACTCCTACAAAGCATAAAACACACAATTAGTGCAATACACTGGCGATTAAAGCTCAAACTCAATTAAAGTGCAGTAAATTTGAGTGTAATAAGCGACTAAAATACGTAATTATAGCCTATTATCAACAATCCTACTATACATCTATCTCAACATTCTTATTTCCGCTATTTTTATCTTCTGGACATAAACGTTCTTGACTGGCTAACGCTCCGTCAAGAACGCTCCACTCTATATAACATAGACGGACAAAACCACACGCTATTGATGTATATAACTTAAATTATTAGTTTGAAAGTAGATTAATATTTTTTTTACAGAGCTCACTAAGATTCACCAAGTGTCTTAAAGTCAGCCATAATTAACGAAAAGATAAGGTTTCCTTTTTCTTTTTTAGTGGAAAATATTTATTTATTTTGGCTCATTGTTGATCTTCATTTCCAGAATAAAGTTGTGAAAGAAAATTGAGTTCCAGAATCGGTGGTTGAATAGTATTTCTACTTGTCCTTTGATTAACGTAAAACAGTAGTAATACTAAACTCCTTTGACAACGACAACAATAACATACCGATATAATCTTATAAGTGAGATATGAGAGGGTGATGCGTATTCAGACGTTAGCCCTACATTGTGAAGATAGAGAAGTTGTTTCCGATGGACCCTTGGCTTAAGAAACACATAATCAATATTAAGATAAGAAATTACAACAGAGGATCAAAATACCATCATCAACAACAACTACAACGACGACTTAATAAAATCCCATAAGTGAGGTGTGGGGAGGATAGTGTGTACGCAGACCTTACCCTTACCCCGAGGGAGCGGAGAGGCTGTTTCCAATTGACCCTCGGCTCAAGAAGACAAAAAGAAACAATATATCAGTATCATCAATAGAACCCATATAAATAATAACAACATTATAAGAACCAAAAAATAATGAAAAGCAAAAAGAATAACCAGTAAATAAGGTCTGACACTATGAAAAATAGAAGAGTAGTGTAAACATAACATTAACCACTAGCAGTCTAAGACAAAATCCTATAAAAAACTAGGCTCACACTGGTACGAAGTAGAAAGTAAAATTATAATTTGTTTTAATTATGGTGCTATTCGAGCTAATCTGTGCATGTATGGACTCATTTATTATATATTTATTATTATTCATCAACACAAAAATAACATTAAAAAAAAATAAAATCTAAAGAGATGAAAAGAAACACCTATTATTTATTGTTTTTACTGGTATTTGAACTCCATTAATAATTCCAACTTCTATTAATAGCTATACCAACTTTAAACGCTAAACTAAAATAATATTTTATTTTATTGAAAAAGATGCTATACGTCAGTTTGTCCGTCTTTACTCATCTCCCTAAAGTTTTTCTTTTTGGGGTATTATCATTTTTAGCTCGCACTATTTATATTCGGTAATCAAAAAAATATACAAAATTAGATGCATATCAACTTAGTAGACTTTAATTAGATGCATATCTTAAGTATAGTCATATAAGCCATATAGTAGACTTTAATTAGATGTATATCAAGTTTTCATGTCATGCTAGACAAATAAGATATCGAAAACTGATTACACATATCATTGACTTTATACTTTCAAGTGTTTGAACTGCATGTCCAAAATTCATGTCTTTCATATGAAACCAATTCTATTCGCAATTGTTTCTCCATACTTAAGATCTTCATATATATTTTTGCGGGTTATTAATAATCGCACATGTAACCATCTCATAGATGCATCTTATGTGGTATACATGGCAGGTGAATGTGCCCATATTCACCTTTGATATTTCCAGCATTCATGGGATTCAATCCCAATTTTAATTGGTCTATTAATTAATGAGAACAAGCAATGTAAGAGAATTCGTAAAGAACTTTCTAGTTCTTTAATATTTACTCATGTGAATTCTCTTTTATTTTTGCACATCATACTTGAATTAACATGGCTAAACCAATTATGCCAACTGGATAAATTATCAATATTGATAAACTTTCAAGTTTACACCATGATGTGTGCAATTATGAATAAACTCCAAGTTTATTATGATATGGGTTTTTATATCAATAAATATCCACTTCATTGTGGTATTCTTTTGTTTATCTAGTACAAATTGGAGAATAAAGCGGGTAGCTTTTCACATACATATTATTCCGCTATAAGTAGTAGTAATAGAAAAAATTAAATCTTTCCTTTATTTATAGTCTCAATGTAACCAACCGCTTTCGCGAATACTTTAGAAACTAAATAAGTTTCTTTGAGACTTACTACAACACAATATCTTATTGATAATCAATTTTATTTCTCCATAATAGTGATAATTGGTTCTTCCAGAGCTCTCAATTAATTTTGTACTACCACATATTCATCAACATTCATATGGTCATATATCTCTTTCAAGGAGAAAGTTATACCATTACGGTCATGGTCAAAATTATATGCAAGATATGTTTCTTGCATTATAGTTGTCATTTAATAATCACATTGCCAAAATATTTTGGCGTACAATAGGTACGTGACCAATGACCATTTATGCCATAATAATGACATTATTTTCTTATATCATCTCAAACCTCCTTCTAGAGGTGAGTATGGTATATTTACTACCACTAGCACGTTCATATTCTTCCAAAAATGAATATGTATTAATAAATCACATATTGTCACATTCACATCATGAATGGACCATAATCATTTATATGTGCTTTACAAATCTCATGTCAAATCGATGACAAACATTACTTTCACAGAGTGAAGGATTATTTTGAGAATCCTTATTATTCTCATTATCACAATGATGACGATTATAATTTCGTCTATTACCATATCCACATTTATTGATATCTTCACGATAATAATTTTGTCTTCTTTCAGACTTATCACATATTGCTACTACATTCTCTTAAGGGAATGACAATGAAACAAATTCAATGAAACAGATTTCCACTTCTTTGCCCACAATCATACATGAATTTGATCATGGCAAGGCATAGAAATTTTACCACTTCGAGTGGTTATAATTTCTTACTAACTCCATTAGAGTTATAATCAAAATTTATTTTTTTTGCTTCTATTTAAAATCAAATTATAGAATAAAAGAGAAATATACGGTAAAATACATACCTTAAATCCAGAATTTAATCATGAAGGAAGTTCATGGAACAATTGACAATCATTATGCTCAATTCCAAAGCTTCTACTCAATTGGTTAGAGTCCCGTGTGGATAACGTTTTATAAAATAATAAATGAAGAAGAAGAGTATTGCTTTGGGATGATTTACAATGGGGGTAAGACATCTCTATTTATAGGGGAAAAATGACTTAGCCACAAAGTAAGACTCTCTAAAAGATAGACATTCACTCTAATTACAATTTTATTCATAACATATATGTATTATACAAGATTAGTTAAGGTAATTACAAGTAAATTTATATGGGGGTATTAATAACTTGATAAAAATATTATTTAATCCGCCATTACAAAATTAAAGTTGATACACTATTTGGTGTAACAAAAATAACAATATACCAGTAAAATTCTACAAGTGAGATGCAGAGAGGATATTATGTACGTAGACCTTACCCCTATCGTTGTGAAGGTAGAGAAATTATTTTCAATAGACCCTCGACTCAAGAAAAGCATAATCCCAACAATCATTAAAAGGAAAAATGATAATGGAGAAGCCAAAAAAGTAACAACAACAAGGAAAACAAGATAATAGAAGTAAAGAACTAATAGATAATAATAGAAAACTTAAAACTAAGAAAGTACGAGGTTAGTACTAATACTACCAGTATGCGGAAGAGAAACTCGTGACTACCTATCAACCTACTACCTTAATCCTCGACCTGCACACCGTCATATTAAGGGTCATGTCCTCAGTAAGCTGAAGCTGTGCCATTTCCTGACTAATTACCTCTCCCCAATACTTCTTCGATTACCTCTGCCTCTCCTTAGACCCACCACAACAACCTCTCACACTAAGGCTATTCATTTGGATCGGATATTCGAAATCTGAACTGGTCCGTTCAATTTCGGATTTCGAATTTCGGATTGGATCGGATTTCGGATTGTGTTTGTTAAAATTCGGATTTCGGATTGGATTTTTTAATCCAATCCAATCCGATCCGAAATTATTAGGGCATGTATAAGTACTAAACTTTAATTTCGGATAGTTAGTACTTCCTTTACATTCCAAGTTATTACCTTTTCAATTGATGGATTTAGCTATATTGGCACCATAGTACTCTCATAATTGCATAAACATGAATTTTTCTTACTGTATTGCCTCTTTTACAAAGAAAATATAAATATGAGTTTGCAACTTTGAGGCATAATAATTCGATACGAAATTCAAAAATCCGATCCGATCCAAACTTTAAAATTCGATCTGATCCGATATTAATTCGGATCAGATTTGGATCGCATTTTCCAGAATTCAAAATCCAAAATGTGCTAAATCCGCTCCGATCCGATCCATGCACAGCCTTATCTCACACCTCCTTACTGGTGCATTTGTGCATCTCCTCTTTACATGACAAACTGGCGCATAGAGGTCACTCCCACCTTATCCCCAATATCCACATTCCTATTTGTATCTCTCCTAATATACCTACACGTTAGGGCTGTGCATGGATCGGATCAGATCGGATTTAGCACATTTCGGATTGAAATTTTGGATTTCGGATTCTACAAAATACAATCCGAATCCGATCCGAATTAATATCGAATCAGATCGGATAAATATTTCGGATTTCGGATCGGATTATATGTATTATTAAGGCTATTGCTAATCTAATCGGCTAATGCATCTGCCTTATCTGCTTCTTCGGTGTTATGTGCTAATACAAACACCTCTTTGCTTTTTATCCCTTTTATCAGCATTGTATCCCTAAGAAAATATTTATCTGGAGGTTCGAGTCGTTATGCCTCTAAGTTGCAAAACTCATACTTATATTTTTTTTTGTAGAAGAGGCAATACAACAAGAAAAATTCGTATTTTTGCAATTATGAGGGTACTATGGTGCCAATGTAGCTAAATCCAGCAATTGTAAAGGTAATAACTTGGAGGAAGTACTAGCTATTTGAAATTAAAGTTTAGTATTTATACATGTCCTAATAATTTCTGATATCCGATCCAAATGCACAACGCTACTATACATCCATCTCAACATCCTCATTTCTACTATTTTTATCTTCTGGACATGAGCGTTCTTGACTGGCTAACGCTCCGTCAAGAACGCTCCGCTCTATATAACATAGACGGACAAACCACACACTATTAATGTATGTAACTTAAATTATTGGTTTGAAAGTAGATTAGTATATTTTTTTAACAGAGCTCACTAAGATTCACCATGTGTCTTAAAGTCAGCCATAATTAACGAAAAGATAAAATTTCCTTTTTCTTTTTTAATGGAAGATATCAATTGATTTTGGCTCATTGTAGATCTTCATTTCCAGAATAAAGTTGTGAAAGAAAATTGAGTTCTAAGATAACCAAATAGTAATGGTGGTTGAATAGTATTTCCACTCGTCCTTTGATTAACAATTCGGAGGTTGGGCTAACATTGGAATCATGGATGAAATTGGGGCAATTGTCTAGTTTTTGGTGGAGTAACACAGTAGTAATACTAAACTCGTTTGACAGCAATAACAATAACATACCAGTATAATCTTACAAATGGGATTTGGGGAGGAGGTGTGTATACAGACATTAGCTCTACATTATGAAGATAAAAAGGGTGTTTCCGATGGACCTTCAGCTTAAGAAACGCATAATCAACATTTGGATAAGAATTACAACAAAGGATCAAAATACCATCATCAACAACCAGCGGCGGACGCACGTGGAAGCAAGCGGGTTCAACTGAACCCGCTTCATCAAAAAATAATACTGTGTATATGTATAAATTACAATTAAAGCGGCGTAAATTTTGTATAAATATTTTATTTGAACCCACTTGACAACTACTATTTTACGACTAAAGTTATGTACTTCTAAGATTGAACCCGCTCGCACAAAATCCCGGGTCCGCCACTTCAACAACAACAACAATCCAGTAAAATCACACAAGTGGAGTTCGGAGAGGGTAATGTGTACGCATTGTTAGGTGTTGTCCTGATTTTCTTACCATAATTGGGTTTTCCTTTTTGTAGAAGGAAATTATAATTCTTCCATATCTGGCTAGTCCTTTTTCTTGTAGGAAAAGATTTGGAGTTCTATAAATTGAAGACACGTCCTTCTCATTCAGTAGCATCCACAATGTAGCCATATGGGGTTTGAGAGTCCTGTTTAGGGGGAGAACTTTACGGGACAAGTGTTACTGTGTCACTTGTGTTTGCTTCATGAGGTTGTTCTCTCGATATTTTCTACTCTCTTTATATATAGTAGATTGCTCATCTCCGCCGTGGACGTAGGTCAATTGACCGAACCACGTTAAATATTTGTATCTCTTTTGTTGTATGATTTTTCGTGCTTTGCTAGCCCCTATGACACCTGTTTTTTGGTCCTAACACGCAGACCTTACCCCTATCCCGAGGGAGCAGAGAGGCTGTTTCCAATTGATCCTCCGCTGACGAAAAGAAATAATATATCAGTACCATCAACAGAACCCATATAAATAATAACAACATTATAAGAACCAGAAAATAAATGAAAAGCAAAAAGAATAACCAGTAAATAAGGCCTGACACTATGAAAAACGGAAGAGTAGTGTAAACATAACATTAACCACTAGCAGTCTAAAACAAAATCCTATCAGACTAGCCTCACACTGGTACGAAATAGAAAGTAAAATTATAATTCGTTTTAATTATGGTGTTATTCGAGTTAATCTGTGCATATCTCGACTAATTTATTAGATATTTATTATTATTCATCAACACACAATTTTTTTTTAAAAAACTAAAATTTAAACCGATGAAAAAAAATTACTTATTATTTATTGTCGTATTTGAACTCCGTTATAATTCCAACTTCTATTAATAGCTAGACCACCTTTAAACGCTAAACTAAAATAATATTTTATTTTATTGAAAAAGATGCTATACGTCAGTTTGTCCGTCTTTACTCATCTCNTTTAAATTTAACCTTAACCCTTAACCTTTACTTTAAATTTAAAGTACGTACGTAACCGAACCCCTTTAAAACCCGTTTAAACCGTAAACCTTAAAAAAACTTAAAAAATTAAATTTTTAATTTTTTTAATTTTTAGTTAAAAGGAAAAAGTAGTCGTACTACGTACTACGGTTTGTCCGTCTTTACTCATCTCCCTAAAGTTTTTCCTTTTTGGGTATTACCATTTTTAGCTCGCACTATTTATATTCGGTAATCAAAAAAATATATAAAATTTATACTATTTTTGTACATAATATACAGAATATGTGTGTGTATATATATATATATAAATATATATTTTTCGACTATTATTTTGGAAGTAAATTTTCTATTTTTTTTAAACACAAAAACTAAACCTCAACGTGGCAAGGACAGAGAATTAGTGTGGGACGACCCACCAAAAAATAATTAATTATTCCTAAAAATCATACCATTAGTTCACCGAAAGAAACATTAAAAATCAAGAAGTGGGTCCAGAACGAATGAAAAGAAGCCAATTGTTAGGACAGATGTCTTGTAAATGGGACCCACTTGACTAAGAATTTTATAAAGGCAAAGTTTTGTTTAGTATACAAATGTTTCCAATCCTTGACACATCACATACTTTGCTTTCTAATCTGTTTTCTATAGTCTTTTACATTATTATTTTATTAAATTTTTTTATTCTTTCTTTTAATTTTTAGTGTGTCATTAATGCATACTGTTTTGAAACGGTAAGCAACTTCTCACTTACCTTCCTTTTTTTTTTAATTATTATTTATGATTTGGGTATTTGTTTATTTAGATTATTGTATTAATTGATTTGTGTTATCTAATCAATACCACCAATAAATATAGAATGATTAGACTAATCACAAATGCTTACATGCATCATATTTGATTTGTTTAAACTGTTGAAATCATGGGGTTCTTGGTTATTGTTGGTTTCTCACAATCTTTTTTGATTCAATTAACTTTATGTGCTAAAATAATTAAGTTTTTTCACATAAATCAGGAATCTTGAAATTGGGTTGAAATTTGGAGGAAAAAAGTTATGTTTTTTGGCTGAGGAATTTGATGTGTGGTCTGCTTTGAGCTTGTAAGTTCTCTTTTTTGAATAAAGTTTGAATCTTTATTGTTCTTTCTATGTTGTATCTCTGTCTTGTTTCAAAGAAGCAGTGACCACTATAGATTAAAGACCTGATTTGTTGTTTTCCAATTAATTGGGTATATTATTGGTGATAAAGAATTGATTCTTGGTTATTGAATTTAGGCTTTTGGATAAAGAAGGATCTAATAATTATAGCATATATTTTATGGATAGTGATTCTCCTTGAAACAGAAGTTTGGACTTTGGATCCATATTCTCTCTTATGTCATAGATTACCTGTTTGAGTTAAGCTTCTTTTTCAGCTCCATTGTTTCTCTTCTAAGGGAGAGAATAAGTGACTTATTCTGGCTTTTGAAACCTTTTCTTGGCTTTTGTATTAGTTTATTTTAGGGGTTTGAAATTTTGATTAGTGATAAGAGAAGAAGGGTAGTAGTGATGGAAGAGATGTTACCAACACTTGCTGTATCATATAAACAGGGAAAATTGATATATGATGAGTCGGTACTACCTACTCGAATGGACTTCACCGGATATGAGCTGGTACCAAACACAAAGTGCAAGCTTCCTTCGGTGTCCGTTGCTAATCAGAATACTAGGGTGCCACGGGATAAAGCTAACCGTATGACAGTTGCCGATTGCCATGAAATTAGGAAAGGGAACAATTTTTCATCGACTGTGATAGCGAATGGAAATTGTTTGATAAATACTGATGCAAATAATGATAGATCTAGGGACAACAGTTTGATTTCACCAACTGATGAGCTATTAGGAAATATGACTTGTTCTAGTTCTCTAGTGGATGAGCGTGGCGGCACGCCTGGAGATGAAGACAAGAAGGTTGGTGTATCCCAGAATCTAAGGAAGTCTTATTCATGTGATTTGGCTAATGAGTTGGTTAATGAGTCGGAACTTGTAAGTGATCTTGTTTCCACCGGAATGAATGGTGTGGTTGTGGGTGCTGAAGATTATAAAAGAAAATTACCACCATCCCTCCTTGAGAGTTCAAATGAGATGAAGATAAGTAGGCCAAATGTCTTTGGTTTTGATTCTGTGCCGCTTTGGGGGATCACCACGATACAAGGAAAGAGGCCGGAAATGGAAGATGCAGCAGTAGCTTTACCAAGGTTTCTGAGAATCCCATCTCAAATGTTGATGGATCCGCCAGCTTCTCATGCCCTGAATCAAACACTAACGGCCCATTTATTTGGGGTTTACGATGGACATGGAGGCTCTCAGGTGAACGTTCTATCTGTTTTTGCTTGTATGTTAAACATTTGATTTCGTTTCTAGTTAAACCAAAGTTGCTATTGCATGCATGTTAGAGTTCATTTCCTACGTGCTTGTGTATTTATTTTTCAGGTACACATATATTACGTCCAACTGTTTTTTTCCCTTCCGTAGCAGGTTGCTAATTATTGTCGTGAGCGTATCCATATGGCTTTAGCACAGGAGATAGATATTGCGAAAGAGGATTCACATAATAATGAAACTGTTAACTGGAAGGAGCAATGGTCGAAGGCTTTCTTAAATTGTTTCTGTAGAGTTGATGATGAGGTAGGAGGGCTTGGTAGTGAAACAGACGGTACTGAGCCTGACCTTGCACCTATTGCTCCCGAAGCAGTTGGATCTACAGCTGTAGTTGCTGTTGTTAGTCCAACCCATATTATAGTTGCAAATTGTGGTGATTCAAGGGCAGTCCTTTGTCGGGGGAAATTACCCATGCCGTTGTCCATTGATCATAAAGTAAGGCTTATACTTGTTTTTATACCATTTTGCAACATTTGTTTGGCTTTATTTGCAACCATATAATCTTCTTCAACTATGTTTTGTTTTCAGCCAAATAGAGAAGATGAGTGTTCACGAATAGAAGCACTGGGAGGGAAGGTCATTAATTGGGATGGACATCGCGTTTCTGGTGTTCTTGCAGTTTCAAGGTCAATTGGTATGTATATTGTACTATCCGCACACAAGCGTGATTGTACTGTTATATTTTCATTATTGGTTGGAGAGGGTTAACCGAGTAACCTATATTGTCCTTAGTTTGCACATGGGGAAATAGGTATCAAGTTATAAATGGAATTTTAAAGCTACGGCATAATTGGACCAAACTCTCACATGCACCATAATGAAAGTGATATAACATATATAATATAGAGTGTCAAAGTTCAGTCCTGAACCCACTGGTGTTAAACAACAATCTGCACTTGACCTGGTACAAATGTAAATATCACACATAATATAGAATTGTTCAATGTGATTAATTCAACGAAACCCATACCGACAAAATTAAACAATAAGCCATTGGGCAAATTTCGTAAGATTGACTTCAAATACGACAAGGATATGGATGTATTCTCCTATTGTTTGCTAGTTCGCATTTATGTTGCGAGGACTCTCCAAAACAGCTGCCGCACCCGTGTCGGATCCTCCAAAAATACGCTATTTTTGGAGGATCCGACACGCACCTATCGATATTTTCGGAGA
Source organism: Nicotiana attenuata (assembly GCF_001879085.1). NCBI lineage: Eukaryota > Viridiplantae > Streptophyta > Magnoliopsida > Solanales > Solanaceae > Nicotiana > Nicotiana attenuata. Next base: position 1,875,394 of record NC_031995.1, on the reverse strand, counting down.
GTCCGAGCAACATAGGTTCGCATTGTAGGTTGGAGTGTCATCCGAAAACTGCATCTTACTTGAGGGATAAGCCTCCCGAGGTGGTTAGTTTTGGAGTCTATTGCTTAACAAGAAATTCTGTGTTCACTTTTATCAAAATTCTGCTCACATTTATTATTTTGAAACTGTTATCCTAGAGATCAAGACTTTCTTGATTTGACAAGATTGTCTTTTTACTGCAGGTGATAGATATTTAAGGCCTTATGTGATTCCAGATCCAGAAATGATGTTTGTACCCCGAGTAAAAGACGACGACTGTCTTATTTTAGCGAGTGACGGTCTTTGGGATGTCTTGACAAATGAAGAAGCTTGTGAGGTGGCAAGGAGACGAATTCTTCTCTGGCACAAAAAGAATGGTAGTACATTGACCAACGAAAGGGGTGAAAATGTCGATCCTGCTGCTCAAGATGCTGCAGAGTACTTAACACGACTTGCTCTCCAAAAGGGAAGCAGAGACAATATATCTGTGATTGTGGTCGACTTGAAGGCGCAGAGGAAATTCAAGAAGAAAACGTAGCACTAAACCATCCTCGTTAGTTTCCATTTCATTTTGTCGACGTAGCACTGGTAAGCTACAACCCACCATGTTGATCGAATTACATAGTATTACTGCAAACTGTAGCTATCTTTATAGGCTGTCTTTGTGCACGATTAGCAGTATCGCACTTAATATTACTAATGTTGGAGTAAACTACGATGAAAGTTGTTCTAACAATAAAAATTCAGCAAAGTTGGTTCAAAGAACAACTACTGACTTCCAGCAGACAATTTATCTTCCTGCAGTGTAATGTGCTTCATGTCTATATAACCAGACAAGTAAAAGTGTTGTTGAGGTAATCCTTTGACTTCCATTTTCTCTTACCATTTCTCAGCCTATTTTTTTAATTCCTTTTTTTTTTTTTGAGTTTTAATGGAACGTTGTATGTTGTATAAAAACTGATGTATGTTTTTAAAATTCAATGTATGAGTATTTATATGTTTCTTATTCAATGTATTAGTATTTGAAATTTAATTGCTACTGTTGGAGAGACACAGTAGAGTAAAACATGCTATTGTCAAAACTATCTTATTCATTTATACTAAGTGAGTCAGCTTTATGCTTCTCCTGAGCCGAGGGTCTATCGGCTAAGTTGCTCCGACACGACAGTTTAGGTGCCATACCCGTGTCGACACGACACTAGTATGGGTGTGGGTATGGGATCTGTACCGGACTCGGTCAAACAATTTTAGGTACTTTAACCACGACAGACGGAAAAATTTAGACGACATACAATTTGATTCCTGATATCAGAACCAAAACTAGGGTAAATTTGAAGAATATAGCATACCTTATTTAGGAAATCAATCATTTCCTTATCTACAACTCAAGAATAGAAAAGAAATCCATACTTTACAAACAATATGTAGGTATTCTACAAAATTTTCCATATTTGGAGATATTTTAATTTTTTTGGAAGCTAAGAAGTGAAAAATTCTGATTTCTGTGTTTTTCTTGGTATAACTATGGTCTTCTTAGCAATGGCGAAAAAGGTCTGGAACTTGAATCGAAACATCTAATGCATTGCCCCCAAACCATAAGGCCATGATGAACAGTTGATTTACCGCATGTACTAATATACACGAAAAATTGGATATAATCATAAATTCGTGTTGCTTGACCTCGAAACGTCATAAAATGAACCCGAAAGTCATAGTGATGCAATGAGTATTGGTCCCCAGGCCGTTTCTATATGCACTTATGGAATTTCAGGCATATTAGAGTCCGTCAAAAAAATTCTACAAAATCAGCATGTACAAAACACACAAAAAGTGGATATAATCACAAATTTATCATTAATGACCATTAAACACCATAAAATGAACTCAAAAGTCATGGCGGAGCAAGTATTGGTCACTAGGTTGTTTCCTATGGACCTATGAAATTTCAGACTAATCGAAGTCCGTAAAATTTTTTAATACAAAATCAACATGTACTAATCTATACTATATTAAAAGCACGAAGGCCCTTAGGAAAATATTATTTGCCTTTTTCACGCTTTAGAAATAGATTACATACTAGATAAAACAGTTATTTAATTATTTTCCTAATATTTAGGAGTTCAAAATCAACTAAATTTTATTTTTTTAATATTTTTTCTTATTTAAACTACATTTAAGGTCCTAATATTTAGGACTTCAAATTCAATTAAAATTTACTTTACTTCAATTCTTCCATAAATAAACATTATATCCTTGCGAACTTTAAACACGCTTTTGGAGTTAATGCGTATTCTTAGCCTCTTGATATATATAATTGTTAGCATCTTATTCTTTTACAAATACTTTCAATAATTGAATACCTAAATGACATCACCAATGCATGTTAATTTTTTACCTTTTTATTTTTAACTATAACTCATATTTAAACTTTAAATAAAGTAATATACTTGGAACTTTGAAATATAAATTTGAAAAATTGTCCCAGTAAAGTTGATTTTGAAATTCCAAAATCGTCTATAGCAAAGTTTATTCTGAATGAGTTTAAGGTAGTGTTAACTTTTATTTGGTCTCGGATGACATGTATAGAAGGAATTTAGACTTAGACCAATACGAATCTAGCCAATATTTTTACATAAGAAGAGGATTACTTATTATATTTATATTTTTGATGACCTTTAAATGAACAAATAAGAATTCTATGTATTTAAGTTACAAAGAACTTATACTACATATAAAAAACAGACATAAATATTTAAATAAAACAATTTAATGTTAGACTAAACCCAAGAAAAAAAAAGAAGTGAGCAGAACACATTTTTAAATTTTTAATATCTTTTATTATAAAGTAGCTTGACCTAATTTTTCTACCTAAAATATTTATTTTAGAATCTTTATAAATTAAAATTAGAATTTATTTTGTATTGTCCAAAAACATAGAAAACTGATTTATTCCTTACACGATGATTAGCATAAAGCTTTTATACTCATTTATACCAACTAAAAGACTGTGCAATTAGTTGCGTTAAAAAAATATGTTTGTCCAAATTGATTCAACTAAATTCATCATCTTTATATATTTTGAAGATATTGAACTCAACTATTGTATTAATCTAATACTCCCTCCGGTTCAAAATAAGTGATTTTTTGGCCTTTTTCTTGTGGTCCAAAATAAGTGATTTTTCCAGATTTCAAGAATGAATTAATTATTTTTTTCCTACATTGTCCTTGTAGTAAATAGGGTTGGAATATGTGTTACGAGTGTTTATGTGAGATAGTAAAGGTTAATATGGTCAATTCAATTGCTAATTAATGCTAAAAGGTGAATTTCTTAATCTGTGTGAAAACATCCAAAAAATCACTTATTTTGGATGGAGGGAGTAACATTTATTTTGATCATTTGAACAAATTTCGCATTTAGTTTAACATCAATTGCTATTTTTCAATAATTTATTCTTTACATATTTTATACTAATTAACGCGTTATACACGTGCAACGCACGTACACTAAAACAAGTGTATACGAAAAAGTGGTTATAATCATAAGTTCGTATTGCATGATCCTGAAATGCCATAAAATAAACCCGAAAGTTGTGGCGAAGCAATGAATATTGTTCATTAGGCCGTTTCCAATCAATTGAAGCATCTCATACCACGAAGCTCATCTGCAGCGTTATTGATCAGCACTACAGATCACTTTTGGCTGTCATTGCTTACAGTGGCGAAGCCAGAAATGTTTCCAAGGGTGTTCAAATTTGAAAGAAATAAAAAAAAAATTTCGACAAAGGGTGTTCAATATAGGTTTTACATATCTAAAATTAATATTTTATTTATATACACGGTGTAATTTTTATAATTTTTCGGCTAAATGTGGCTTCGCCCATGATTGCTTATTGGGGAGAATAAAGAAGAAAATTGACAAGGAAGAGTAGAAAAGTTCAGGTGAAATCCAAAATCCGGTTGCAAATTCTTAATTCTTTAGTTTGATATTCAAGAAGATGTGAGGTTTATTGAGAAACTAATCAATAAAATACTGTAATAGGTTGAAATTGACACATGATGCATTTGATCTCGACAAAAGGTGATAGATATTTGAAATATAAACTTTATAATTTAATAAATGGACCCATTAAATTTAAAATTTTTCAAATTAAAGAATAGCAACTAAGAAATAAGCAGATCAAGAGAGCTCTGCCATCACAAAAAGGTAAACGATTTCAAACTGGGATTACCTAGCCTTGCCTCCATGAATATCCCAACTCTTTAATTCAAAAGAAGAAAGAGGATAGAGGCAAGGAACTACTGGGAAATGTCCCAGTAGAGATAAATATTGGCTTCCAAAATTAGCAACAAGGCCATGAAGAGTAATGAACCATGTATATCTACTGTCACAGTTAAATAAATAAAAAATTGATAAGTACACAGTTGAATAAAAATTATGTATCACTTCCTACAAGCTTTCTCCTAAAGTTAAAAATAACAAAAAAGTGTAGAAAGAATAGATGTGGGGTCCAGTAGTTAACTTAATACAGTGTAATTAGTAGTGTTGGTACATATAGTTAGTTGATTGGTTGTTATAAATAGTAAGGTAGTTATACGTGCACAGTAGCATTCCAATATACAGTTGCCATATTTTCTAATACACAGAAAATGGAGCTTTTTCTCCACTGACTTTCTCTCTTCTGCTATAGCTGATCTATTCAACATGGTATCAGAGCTTTCAGGCGAGATCGATTAGCTCAGCTTCACTGGAAGAGAAATCTCACTAAGTTCATCTCACTTGTTGATTTTTACTCTTTTTTTGCTAGTTTTGGCAAATTCCCTGCAATTAGGGCTTGTTTGATCAGCGTCAATTTTTGGTGCAATTTTGTGAGCTGTGACTCAAATCTTCTCAATTAGTGCGGTGTGAATCAATCAATTGCAATGGTGAATGACGAAGGAATCTCTACTTCCTCAGCTCATCAGGTTCCTACTGCAACTCAGATGTTGAACACTCAACATCCAGATCTGGTATATCACAATCATCCTCTGTATATTCATCCTTCAAATACACAAGGTTTTGTTCTCATTTCAATTCAACTTCAAGATTCTGAAAATTATTTGATTTGGAGTCGGTCGATGAAGATTGTTTTGCATGGCAAAAACAAACTAGGCTTTGTTTTAGGAACATGTAGAAAAGAAATGTATGATCCTAGTCTACATGAACTCCGGGACAGATGTAGTGCCATTGTCTTGGCTTGGATAATGAATGTTGTGTCTCAAAGTCATATTAGTACTGTGATTTACGCTTCTAATGCACATAAGGTGTTGGAAGACCTCAAAGAGAGGTTTGATAAAGTAAATGCCTCCGGAGCTTGTTATTAGCACAAGGAAATTGCTGCACTTACTCAGGGCATATCATTTGTGTCTGTGTATTTCTCGAAGCTTAGGGAACTATGGAATGAGTATGAGACACTTGCTCCTCCTCCTTCATGTGGATGCCCAGAGTCTATTAAACATGCCGAGCATTATCAATTAAAAAAGCTTTTTAAGTTTTTAATTGGTCTTAATGAGTCTTATGAGAATGCAAAGGATCCAATTCTTATGACAAGGTCATTACCAAATATAAATCAGGCATATGCTATGATAGTGAATGTAGAAAGTCAAAGGAAGAATGACAACAGCGGGATCAATACTAGTGTTGGTATTGATGGCAATAATGCTACTGCTCTATTAAGTAGCAGAGGGATTAACAATGGTGGCAACACTAGTGGTGGTAACAACAGTTACAAAACTAGAAACAACTACAACTATGAAAAACCTGCACTTCAGTGTGACTACTGCAAGCTCAAAGGTCACACAAGGGACAATTGCTACCAGTTACATGGATATCCAGCTGACTTCAAATACAGGAAGAAGGGAGGAACACCTAATACTTATGCTAACAATGTGTGTAGTGCAGGAAATCAGGTGTCTGAAGCTCAAGGCTCATCTCAGCAAGCAACATCTATCGCTACACCACCAGCTCCGGCTCAGTTCTTCACTCCATAACAATACAATCAAATTCTGCAAATGTTGAACAAAGGGAAAGAAGGAGAGCCTATGGCTAATGCAGCTCAGATAGGGACAACAAGTATTCCAACTGCCCTAATGTCTAATCTAGTTGACAATAACTGGATAGTAGACACAGGGGCAACAAACCATATGGTACACAAGCTAAGTTTGCTTCACAAAGTCAAAGAACTGCCACAAATGTGTAAGAATAAGGTGCATTTACCTACCGGAGACCAAGTTACTATCACTAAGACATGAGAGTCTCATATATTTCAGGACAATACAATTTGAGAAGTACTATATATACCTGAATTCAAATACAACTTATTGTCAGTATCAAAGATCACTAATGAGTTACAATGTTGTGCAGTATTTTTCCCTGATTTCTGTTTATTTCAGGAACTCTCAAGTGGGAAGGTGATAGGGATTGGTAGAGAAGAGGATGACCTCTACCTTCTGAGAAATAGAGGTAAATCAAGTCCACAGCAGGTATCTGATAACAAGAATGCCACCAATCATTCATTTGTAAATACCATTTCCAGTTCATCTAGTGATAGTGAAGGTAGTTACAAGAATAAGACTAAGACTGATGATATATGTCTTTGGCATATGAGACTAGGGCATGCTCCTTTAAAAGTCTTGAGAAATATAGATGGCTTGTGTAACACTCAGATGGAGAATCACATGTGCTTTGTATGTCCTATTGCTAAACAAGCAAGACGACCCTTTCTTCTAAGCACTACTTGTTCTGTTAATTCTTTTGACCTTGTGCATGCTGATGTTTGGGGTCCTTATAGAGTTCCCACTCATGATGGTAAAAGATACTTTTTGACTATGGTAGATGATTTCTCTAGATACACATGGATCTTCCATATGCCTACTAAAGCATATTCTATTGTGGTGTTAAGGAACTTCCTAATATATGTCAAAACTCAATTTGCATGTGGTGTAAAATGTCTTAGAATAGATAATGGTTCAGAATTCTTCAATGATCAGGTCAACAATTTACTAAAGAAGTATGGTATCGTACATCAAAGTTCTTGTGTGTATACACCACAATAGAATGGTATTGTTAAAAGGAGACATAGATATATTCTAGACATGGCAAGAGCATTAAGGTTTCAGGCATTTATACCTTTGATATTTTGGGGAGAATGTGTGTCCACAACTGTATACTTACTCAATAGACTGCCCATTGTGTTATTGAAAGGCCAGTCACCTTTCTAGAAGTTTTTCCACAGAGTTCCTTCACCACAACATCTCAAGGTGTTTGGTAGTCTTTGCTATGCTACCACTGCGAAGAAAGGTGACACGTCAGTCCAAGAGCAATCCCAACTGTTCATCTTGGATATTCAACTACTCATAATGGTTATTATCTCTATGATCTTACCTCCAAGGAGTTCTTTGTAAGCAGAGACACTGTCTTCAAGAAGACATTTTCCCATTCAAGAATATGAGCACTGGTCCTTCACCTATGTTCCCAATACTGCAACTGCTTGAACCTGATCCACCAGCTGTATCTTCACCCTTGTGTTCATCTTCCAACTCCACCCCTGACACTAATACCTCACAGCCTTCACCATCTCCTATTATCAGAGTTTCTTCTCCTCAGCCAGTACAACTCAGAAGATCTTCAATGGAATTTAGACCACCTATTTGGATGGGAGATTATTTTGTCCAACAGAAATCTTCTTGTCTATATCCACTATCCAACTATGTGGTGTATGATCATCTTACTCCTGCCTATAGGTCTTCATTAGCTGCTTATTTTAAAACAATTGTAGAACCCGGGACTTATGCATAAGCCATTACTAATCCACTGTGGGTGGCTGCTATGAAGTCTAAGATTTCAGCTCTTGAGAGCAATAATACTTGGACAATTGTAGACCTTCCTCCAGACAAGGTTCCTATAGGATGCAAATGGGTGTTTAAGGTCAAATATAAATCCAAAGGAGAGGTGGAAAGGTATAAAGCAAGGCTTGTAGCGAAAGGCTACAGCCAGCAAGAAGGTTTGTATTATACTGAAACCTTCTCACCAGTAGCTAAGATGGTCACATTGAGATCTGTAGTAGCTCTTGATGCTGCTTCACACTGGTTTGTTTTTCAAATGGATGTTCATAATGCATTTCTTCAGGGTGATTTATGTGAAGAAGTTTATATGCAAATTTCTGATGGATTTTCAAGCCAGGGGGAGTATCAGAAGGTGTGCAGGCTTAATAAGTCCTTGTATGGACTTAAACAAGCCCCTAGACAATGGAACTTGAAACTGACAGAAGCATTGACAAATCTAGGATTTGTACAGTCACACTATGACTATTCTTTCTTCACACACAGGAAGGGAACAGATTTGGCAATTGTGCTTGTCTATGTAGATGATCTGTTAGTTACTGAAAATAAACTAAACCTGATTGAGAAGGCTAGAAAGGATCTGCCGAACAGGTTTAAGATGAAAGACTTAGGGGAGCTGAAGTACTTCCTTGGCATAGAGTTTTCAAGATTAGAGGAAAGCATTCATATGTTCCAAAGAAAGTATGTCCTTGAGTTTTTATCTGAGACTGGTCTATCAGCAGGAAAACCAGTACTTACTCCATAGGAATTCAATCACAAACTTAACTCTATAGAATTTGATAAGGTGTTCAACAAAGAGAGATTGTCTGATGACAGACTACTTGAAGAAAAAAGTGGTTATCAAAGAATAGTGGGAAGATTGTTGTATTCGACTATGACTAGACCTGACATAGCCTTTGTGGTACAGGTTCTAAGTCAATTCATGCATGCTCCTACGCAATCATATCTAGATGTTGCTATGAGAGTAATCAAGTATATTAAAGGAAATCCTGGCCTTGGGTTGTTCTTACCAGCAAGTGGCACTCAGAAGTTGGCTGCCTCTTGTGACTCGGACTGGGGTGCGTGTGTGGAAACAAGAAAGTCGGTCACAAGTGTATGGGAGTTATGATGGGAGTTAGGGGTATATATTTGAAATGAGAAATTGGATTATCTAGATTGCACTTTCACAACAAGGTTTTGTTTTCTATTTTTACTGTTACTCTAATAAACGCAAGCTAAAGAAAATAGATTATAGATAAATATTTTTGAGGTTTTACAACTGGATTAAAGGCCTAGGGCTGTGATCATAGCCTAGGTGTTTCCCTAATCGGATAAAGACGTTAATGCTCGTTTTGTTGATTGGGGTGTATTATAGCTCGCAACTTTACATTACCCACTTAATACGTTCCTCAAAAAATCCGATTCGGGCGGATTCTTCCCCCAACTAACGAAGACCCCTTTTTTACCCCCAAAAAGATGTATGTTATGGGTTGTGTGGGTCAAAGAGTTTTTCCAATTAAAGTGACAATTTGAAATAAAGATTATTTTATTGTTCAGAGTCGCCACTTGAAATTGATTTTTTCGGTGTTCCAAGTCACCTTTTATTTGAATTCCTAGTCAAAGGAAGGTTTGACTCTATTATTATTGGTCTGCGAAACAAAGTCCGGGTAAGGAATTCTGTTGACCGGGGAGAAGGTGTAAGGTTTTCCCGAGTCCCGTGGTTCTAGCACGCTCGCTTTATTAACTACATTTGGCTTATATTATTTTTGAATAAACAATGTTTTATTGATTTGCATGTTTTACCTATGTCCGCTTTTATTTCTTGATTATTAAAATTATTAAAAAAAAGATTTGGATAATATTACGTTGTCATAACCATGCTACGTGATGATAGGCTATAATTACGTATTTTAGTCGATTATTACACTCTAATTTACTGCACTTTAATTGAGTTTGAGTTTTAATCGCTAGTGTTTTGCACTAAATATGTGTTTTATGCCTTGTAGGAGTGATTCCGAGCTATGTAGATATTATGGAATGAATTCAAGTGATTTGGAGCTTTGAAGTCTGAGTAAAAGCCTAAGGAATTAAGCCGGCATCGTGTTCGGAGGCCGTGTACCAAGTCCGGATGTTAAAAGAGGATGAAATAAGTTCACTCTGAGAAAATTACACTGCCGCGCCGCATGGTGCGCTGCAAGGCGCGGCGCAGCAGTGTAAAATGCTGCCTGATGCGAAAAGTTGAGGCTGCTGATAATCTCCACTAGCGCGCCGCAGGGTGCCGCGCGACTGTACAAAATTTACAGAGCCAGAGTCCTATTTCGCGCGGGAGAAGGTGTTTTCGTCTGGGCCCGACCCTACTTGGTATAGATACATGGAAAAATGGTATTTTGAGGGAGGAGAACGTTTTTGAGAAGAACTTTTGACGGAGGAGGACGTTTCTGAGAGGAAAACACAAGCACAGAGCCGCCGTGGAGGCCGGGTTTCATCTTTTCTTCCACCAACTTAGTCTTTTTATGTTTCTTTGTATGATTTGTTGTTTTGCTACCATGTCTATGTGGAGCTAAACTTCACGCTCTAGGGTTGTGGTTCTTTCATGACTATTGTTATTCGGATATTGATTTTGATTTCTTAGTTTATCATATTGGTTTATTTATTTAATCCTGCAATTAATTATTTAATTGCTTGATCATCAATTGAATACTATCTACGAATCTAGAGTTGAACTCGAAAGTGGGAATTCTAGATTGCATATAGGATTGAGTAGAGCAAGTTCTTGAACCTGGGCATCGGAGAACGGATTCGCGGTTAGGATAGACATATACCTAATTGCCTTGATTGGTTGATTTACAGGAATTATAAATGCGTTCTTGTTGATTCTAACTCCATAGACATATAGGCGTTAGGTTAGCTTGAATAGGCGAGTAAGAACTCGACAGATTCTTATGAGCAGTATTAACCCTGTCAACCAATAAACTAGATAAATTAATTAGACAATTCAATTGAAGAATACGGTAGGAATGTTAGATAGCCCATAATCCTAGATTGTTTTCATTACATTGATATCATAAAAATCTGCTCTTCCTCTGTTTAAAGTTCATTATTTATATTCTTTATTTAATTAGTTTAAAATTAATTACTTCTAGGTTTAATTCTTGTTTAGATAATCAGGATAGTCTAATTTAGTTAATGGTTAATCACAAGTCCTCGTGGGTTCAACATCCGACTTTTAGTCACTTTATTACTTGACGACCGCGTATACTTGCGTGTGCGTTTGGCCGCAACAAGTTTTTGGCGCCGTTGCCGGGGACTTAGAAATTAACTATTTTTCTAGATTAGACTTTTACTTGTATCTTTACAAATTTTTTTCCTTCTCTTTTTGTAAATATTTTATTTTTATAACTATTTGATTTTTCTCTTAGTGTGTTTCTAGTTTTCTCAGCATGACATGTGGGGACGAAATATCCGGAGGTAAGGCTATCGATGAAGACGCTTGGTTGACAGAAGACTTTTATAGCCTGTCTTTTTGGGCTTGTCATCACCTGAACTCTGGGAGGTCTGAATTTGAATATGGGAGTAAGGGTTGGTATTGGGAAGAATATTCACGATTAAGGGAATATGAGGAACGACATTGTCTTCTAACAACGTTGGCAAATGATTGGTCTAAGGAGAGAGATGAACTTGCACATAAAATTGATAATTTTGGCTTGGCTGTACATAACTTAGATGCAGATTTGAGTGCAAAGGTTGATGCGTGTAACGCCCAACAATTTAATAATGAGTTGTGTGAAGCTGAAAAAAATCTTCTAGACCAAATTGAGGAGCTAAAACGAGAATACCAATCATTAGACTATGTTTTTCTTGAAGATGCCAATGTTGAGAAGAGTGATCTAGAGTCATATGAGGGAGTAGATAACATTACCTTGGGAGACTTGAGTGTGTGTAAATATAGGGATGCAGATAGTAGTAAAATTCATGAGTTAGGGCGCATTAGACCTCATTCCAATCATTTTTCCACATTGTGTTTAGATAGTGAGATACTAATCGAGCCATCTAAGCCTATGAGGGAGTCAAAGAGTGAGGATGAGAGTGCCTATATTCTTGAATTGTTGTGCCAAAAAGTCAAAATTACATTCCTCATCTAAAGGCCAAGAAGTGCAGAGTGAAAAAATTATTACTTGGCCTAGTTATCATTGTACCCCCACCACTGGAGCATAGCCGCAGAATGGATGCCATGTTAGGGGTACAATTCATAAGTTCAAGGTGGAGAAAAAAGTGGTTCACGTCGTGCCGCGACGTTAAATCAAGCGCTTGTTGGGAGGCAACCCAATTCCATTTTTTTATATTTCTTTTTTTTGTTTACTTTTTTTATATTTTATTGTGTTACATTTTTTATTATATTATTTTTTTGTAGTGTTATTTTTTATTTTGTAGGAGTAAGAGCATGGAGTCAAAGCCAATAGGCGAGTGCAAAAGCGAGGATGTGTTTGAAACTGAGTGTGAGGTACCCGCACAAGGGATCATACGTGGGAGAAGTCTGAGTATCCCGTGAGCTGCTAATTCTTCGGCCTTTGGCCTAGCAGGGAGTCTCTTTTACCCTCTTACTATTTATAGTGTGCGTTGAGGACATTGCACAATTTTAAGTGTGGGGTGAGGAGATTGTCTGAGTGACTTTCTATGCTATTTTAGTTGTGTTAGTTTAATTGAATATTTTTTTTGTTTTTTAGAAAAACGAAAAAAAATTTAGACTTTTCCCGACGATGGATCTCCTAGACAGTTTTCTTGAGGGATGTAAGTCTAAAGAGAAAGGACAAAAAGATTTTCTTTGTAGATAGTGTAGCAATTCCCCCTTGGTTTTTCTTTGTGTCGCGGTTCTTTTTCAAGGGTTTTGTTTGAACCGGGTGTAGGTAGTTCTTTTTTTTAGGATAGAAACCATGGTGCTATGTTTTGAATTGAAGCAATATCTTGACTTTGTCATGCCTTGAGAATAGTGAGTACTTTGGTTGTAACGCTTAGACTCAGTTTTTGACTCTTGTATAAGTACCTTAAATTGTATGATCTTAACTTTGCTTAACTTCTTTGACTAGAGTGTCTTGATGAGTCCAATCATGAGTGAGTTATGTGCCATGTGTGTGTAAGGTTTTGGGTTATTCTGTGCATTGCATTTGATGTCTAGAACTTGCCCCGTGTGTTTGCAAAGCGAAATAGTAGTTTTGTTCAGTCTTGGAAGTGATATAGGCGTTTCTTTGTTGAGCCATATAAATATTTTAACCGCCTAATTGTTATGTATCATAGTTAACTCCTTTGATCCTGTAATCCCGTTTCTTTGGCAACTACATTACAAGCCTTACTCATTTGTTTGAATTAACCATTTATTTGAACCTTTTCACCTCTCATAAGCACTTGAATTGTTATGAACTTTGTAAAAGTTAAAGTGTGGGGTGGTTGGTTTGGCTTTTGAGTGGAACTAATGAAATAAGGAGAAAGGTGCAGTGTTTTGAAAAAAAGTAAGAGCCACTTGAATTGAACAAAAGAAAAGAAAAAAAAAAGATAGTTGTATTGCTGTGAAAAATATTCTGTGATAGTGGTGACGCTTGATATAATTGTGCTTAAAGAAGTGGGTTGTTAATATATATTGATGTGAAGGTGGAGTTATGGTTTGACTTAAGTATGGAGTTTTAAATGTTAAAGTATATGTATTAAAGTGCTTAGGGAGGTGTAGTCACTCTTATATCTAAATGTATCCTACCCGTCCCTCAGCCTACATTACAACCAAATAAAGTCCTACTTGATCCTAGACTGAATGAGCTCGATTAGTAGAGTAGTACACTACGGGCAAGCCTATGGTGCATCTTTTGTGGCATATAATGTTATTTTTGAGAGTGAGTGAATTCTTTCTATCTTGAGTTCCTAAGTGTTCTTAAATTTTATTGTGGGACTACTCTCGTTGGTTGTGTGAGGGCACTTGATTCATGAAGGAAAGGTAATGTCATTGACCTTTATGTTAGAGTAAGTGGGTGAGTTGCGAATAATGCGTGGTACTTGTAAGTCAAATCTTGAGGTGAAGATGTTACACTCTTGTGCTTAGTTTATTTTAAATATTCTTGGTGTGATAAGTTAGGAGAATTGTTTAAAAAGGTCGTGTCTTTATAAAGTGTAGTTTGATATAGTTTGATTGCTCGAGGACGAGCAACGTTTAAGTGTGGGGTGTTGATGATAGGCTATAATTACGTATTTTAGTCGATTATTACACTCTAGTTTACTGCACTTTAATTGAGTTTGAGTTTTAATCGCTAGTGTTTTGCACTAAATATGTGTTTTATGCCTTGTAGGAGTGATTCCGAGCTATGTAGATATTATGGAATGAATTCAAGTGATTTGGAGCTTTGAAGTCTGAGTAAAAGCCTAAGGAATTAAGCCGGGATCGTGTTCGGAGATCGTGTACCAAGTCCGAATGTTAAAAGAGGACGAAATAAGTTCACTCTGAGAAAATTACACTGCCGCGCGGCATGGTGTGACGCAAGGCGCGGCGCAACAGTGTAAAATGCTGCCTGATGCGAAAAGTTAAGGCTGCTGATAATCTCCACTAGCGCGCCGCAGGGTGCGGCGCATGGTGTGGCGCGGCTGTACAAAATTTACAGAGCCAGAGTCCTGTTTCGCGCGGGAGAAGGTGTTTTCGTCTGGGCCCGACCCTACTTGGTATAGATACATGGAAAAACGATATTTTGAGGGAGGAGAACGTTTTTGAGAAGAACTTTTGACAGAGGAGGACGTTTTTGAGAGGAAAACACAAGCATAGAGCCGCCGTGAAGGCCGAGTTTCATCTTTTCCTCCACCAACTTAGTCTTTTTATGTTTCTTTGTATGATTTATTGTTTTGCTACCATGTCTATGTGGAGCTAAACTTCACGTTCTAGGGTTGTGGTTCTTTCATGACTATTGTTATTCGGATATTGATTTTGATTTCTTAGTTTATCATATTGGTTTATTTATTCAATCATGCACTTAATTATTTGATTGCTTGATCATCAATTGAATACTATCTACGAATCTAGAGTTGAACTCGAAAGTGGGAATTTTAGATTGCATATAGGATTGAGTAGAGCAAGTTCTTGAACCTGGGCATCGGGGAACGGATTCGCGGTTAGGATAGACATATACCTAATTGCCTTGATTGGTTGATTTACAGGAATTATAAATGCGTTCTTGTTGATTCTAACTCCATAAACATATAGGCGTTAGGTTAGCTTGAATAGGCGAGTAAGAACTCGACAGATTCTTATGAGCAGTATTAACCCTGTCAACCAATAAACTAGATAAATTAATTAGACAATTCAATTGAAGAATACGGTAGGAATGTTAGATATCCCATAACCCTAGATCGTTTTTATTACATTGATATCATAAAAATCTGCTCTTCCTCTGTTTAAAGTTCATTATTTATATTCTTTATTTAGTTAGTTTAGAATCAGTTACTTCTAGGAATTCTTGTTTAGATAATCAGGATAGTCTAATTTAGTTAATGGTTAATCACAAGTCCTCGTGGGTTCGACATCCGACTTTTAGTCACTTTATTACTTGACGACCGCGTATACTTGCGTGTGCGTTTGGCCGCAACACTACGCAAGCGAATGCGTGGTCGAATAACAAAGTTAATTAACTTATCATAATTGCGCCTCGCAAGTGAATCCGAAATCCTGACGATCAATTATTTATAGTACTTTTGAGAAATTACTGCATTTGAAAATATTAATTCTTGAAAATTATTATAAGTCAACAATCGCGCTACGCAAGCGAGTCCGCGATTCTAGCAAAGGATTAATTAAATAAAAATTAACTAAAACTAATGGGTATGGTATGAGATTATTGAATTAGTTTATTGCATGTTAAAAATCGCGCTACGCAAGCGATGCCGTGAGGTTAAAGCGCGCCTACCAATTGCCTACCGTATAAATTAATTCCAAAAGAGACTAAGTTATTTAATAAAATAAAAATCTAATTTTTATCGAGGTTCTATGACTAAACAAATATATATATATATATATATATATATATATATATATATATATATATATATATATATATATATATATATATA
>NC_031995.1:1770258-1859419 GCF_001879085.1 Nicotiana attenuata | reverse complement strand
ATATATATATATATATATATATATATATATATAAAAGTTGGGCCAACGTATCAATTTTAAAGAATGGGTAGCTTTAGAGATTTGGCTATTGCAAGGCATTGAATTAGTTTAATGATTCATTAAAGAATGGGAAGCTAGTGGACTAGAATATTATTGGCCAAGCTGGAATTACTAAAAGATATGGGCTACCTGAATTATTATTAAAAATGGGCCAATGAAATGGATTCATTTGGCCCAATTAGCTATATAGAAGAAAATGGGCAACTTTGTTGTTTAAAGGAAAAATGGGCTAGCTTTTATTTGATTCAATAAGGACCAGACTATATACCATCTTAACTTTTTACTCAGCTTGCATTTATGGCCACTAACTACATGAGAAACAATTGTATAAACGCCCACTTTACAAAATAGTTACTTTTGTAAATCCGGCAAAATGATCAGATTCACAAGGATATCACTACAGCATTCCTTGAAACATGTATTGGCGGTGTAATTTTAGCAATTAAAACGAAATCATGCTATGTGTCATACCTCTAAAGTCATTCATCGCATACTTAGCATTGTTACTTGGATACAATAGCTTGAAAACATGCTGAAAATCCCATAAACGACTTACATATCACACTCAAAAACTCACAACTCGATATTCAAGTATTACACTATATTCACATTATTACATGCTTGATACGTAACAATAACATCCAAGCTCTTTTTCTGTCAAACTATCATCACATCAAAGACGTTTAAATAATGCAACAAGTTCAAGTTGCTCCTATTGCTGAAAAGATATATATTACGAGTCTTAAAGGATTACCTGGATAGCAGAAAAATAAACGGTAGTGAAATGAGTAGAAACATCGGCAGAAATAGCAAAAAACAACAACAACCAGCAGCAAATCAACAACCAAACAACAACCTTTTAAACCCGAGGTGACCTAGAAACTCAAACCGGAAGTTTAGTGACTCACAAAAGGAAGAAGAAAACCAGCTAACCCTTAAGAGCTTAAGTTATTTCTTACAAGGTATTAGCTTTCAAAAGAATCACTCACAAACTTTCAGTTGTTCAGCTTACTTTGATGTTCAGCTGATGCCCTTTTTACTCTCTTTTGTTATGTTTTCAAACAACTCTAAAGATGTTATCATCTCCTTAAAATATGAAAGGAGTAGCCCTTAAGTAAGCAAAGAAAGTCACTTTTGAACAACTTTTGGTTTACCAAATGTCTGTCCAAAAGGACTGACTTTTGTTCACCAAACACTGCTCCGGGACTGTCCAAAGGGGCAAAGGACAGTCCTACAACATTAAATGGCAGAAATATGAGGAAAATAGTACTTTCAGCCACCCTAGATGTTAAAGTAAACAACTTTGTATCTTAAAACATGATCAACTCACCTAACATTCAGATTTTATCAACAACAATACCAAACCACTTGCTCAAACCAAATGAAAAACAAGTAACTAGAACAACTATCTAATCGAACCATTAACCAACAAAGAGGAAAATAACTTAAAGATTAAGTAAAGATATGCATTGACTAGTGAAGACATTAATAGAACTCAAATAGTTTAAACTAAAGCGAAATTAGAAAACATAATTCAAACTTAACTATATAAAGTAAAACAAAAACATGTTAACAGTGAGACAAACTAAATAGAATCGATTAAGTTAAACGACGATGAAATCAAAAATTTGATTGAACACTAAACTAAAATGATCACTAAACAGAATTTAGACTACAACAAGGCTACAAACAAACGACAGAGAAATAGAAATTTCAAAACAAGGATAAAAGCATTAAGGTTCGAGTTTACACAATTTGAGTGTTCGAACAGTGGTGGCGTAGCGGCGATTAGGCAGCGAGACAATAGCGGGACAGTGGTGCGGCTCGAGCAAGCTTCTATTGTTGATTTTCATCGAAACCATGACTCTGGAGAATCAGAGGTTAGTTTCGATGAAAATCGACTACAAAACCTCGCTTGGGGCCACTGTGAAGAGAGAAACGGGAGTGTTTACCGTGAAAATAGTAGCGACAATTAAATTTGTAAAATGGGACTCTAAAAATACGTGATCTATTCTCGAGCTAGTTGTTAGGGCAGATGATGCTAATAATATAAAATTTAACTATGGAGCGTGAATCAAAACGAGATAATGATCGAACCGAAGGGGCCTGCTACCCGGATGTAGGTTTGGTCGATGGGGCTTCGGGGTCGGCCTCGAGATCGAACTCGAGCTATCGGGGACAATCGAGGTATATAACAAATAAATCTCTTTATAGCCGAAAGTAAATTATACGATGAAGAACACATATAAAAATGGAGAGCACATATAAAGGCGAAGGATATCGAGGTATCCTCGGATCAGTGGGAGCCAACAAGTTTTTAGTAAGAAGAGAAAGAGAGAGAGATATTATTGCACTTGTGGAGAAATGGAGTAACATCAGTCCCCTACAAGGAAGGGCGAGTCCCCTTTATATAGGAGAGGAACTCAGTCACAAATACATGTATATTTAATTTTTGAAATATGGAGATGTGATGGCTTGACGCGACGCCTCAACATAGGCTATGGATAGGTCGGCCCTGTCAGACTCAACCGCGTGTCTTAGGGGCTCCCCTCTTTGTCTTTATCTCGGCCTTGAATCGGGCCTTGACAAGCCCCGAAGGAGAGGACTAAGTCGTGGGTTCATATCCTCGGGGTCTCGAGGTACCTCCCCGAGATAGCTTAATGGTGGGAAATCGGGCCCTCTGATTTCACCGCGTACAGATAGTCTCCGCGTTTCTCATAACGAAGCGATGGGAAACGATTATGACCATTGACTCCCTGAACTCCTCATGGCGACAGTACACTGGTGATTCGCATCGTGGCACAATCTTTTGCGATAGATGGCATATCTCATAGACTCATGCTCAATACTCTGTCACTTTCGTTTTTCAAGGTGAAAGTACTGCCGTCGATTCGATTTTTCAAGGATGCAATAATTGCATTCGTCGGTCAGTCTTCCAAAGCCTCGACGACCGTGTCGTTGCCCCCTATAAATGGGGTACCTTTGCATTATTTTTTTCTATCCCAGTACCTTTGTCGGCATGCTTGCCTATCCCTTTTTGTCATCTTCTTCTATCTTTGAACATCATGCTTGGGGCTTACGGCCTCAAGGCCGTTAGGAAGGGCTCCCTTAAGTTGTGCTATGGCCTTTCGTCGGGACGTCCCTTAATTGAGCATAATCGCGTTGTCCCGCTATGGTCGTTGGTATGTTGGTGTTTGCTGCTGCTGTTGGCCCGAGGTAGTGATGGATGGGGAGTCGGTGTCTTATATAGACAGTCGTTCGGATTATACACCGCTGCTCACTCTCCTACCCGGGCCTGGTGCGGTACCTCATCCTTAGGGCTCTTTCTTTCCTGAGGGATAAGGTGGCCCTACTGGTCATCGAGGTTGAGGCCCGCCGAATCTTCAACCTTTGGCTTCGGCGGGCTATGTCTCTTTTCTCTGCCTCCTCCGCGTCCCCTCCTTTCTTCTTCTTCGTCTCTTCCGGCTGGAATCCCTTGAGGGATTGAGCTGGGAACCTAGAGGTGGTGGAGGTCGAAGGGATCACCCTCGAGGGTGCGATGCTCGAGGATGCTGATACTGGAGATGCACCCTCGAGGGCGGACTAGGCTTTCGGGTTTCATCACATGTACATCCTTCCGTTCCTTCGCTGTAGGGGTAGGCTCCCATAGGCTTTCGCAATTGTGTGTAATGAACCTTCGAGGGCTTTTATAAACGCATGCCATGACCCCTCGGGGGCTTTTGTACATGGATTTTTATGAACATGAATATATTCCTTTCATTTTTACCTTTGATTTTCGCCTTTGATTTTAGCCTAGTAATTGCGTGTGTTCATACCCCTCGAGGCCCTTTGACTGCCTCCCTTTACTTCTTGGCTGCCGATATTTGACTCGGGTGCGATCATCCTTTCCGCTCTTCTACTGCCCGACATGGCTTCCCTTTCGAGGCCATCGTTGTACCTCAGGGCAATCCTGGATTGATTGGATAGTACTGGGCTACCTGGCCTTTTGAATTGCATGTAGATAATGTGTCGAATTTCGAGGCCTTCGAGGATGTTATCCTGGGTGAAAGCCAGCTTCGGGTACCAGGGGGTCCCATTTGATTTTTGATGCGGACAACTTCCTTTAGTTACGTACGAGATAGATTTTTTGCTGAGGGGTTGCTCACACTCAGGCACCGCTTCGAACCTTTGCGGTGCTTCCGCGATTGGAGCTTCTTGCGTTTATTCTTTTTTTTTAGGAAATGTAATCGCGAAATCTGAAACCACCTGGCGTTGAGTGACGGCATGGAAAGCTTTGCAAACTCTGATTTCTCTTCTGTGGGGATCCTCGAGGTGGGATGCTATCTCGAGCTTGGAGATGATGCAGACGGTTCCTCGAGTCTTGGATTCTTGTCAAAGGATACTTTCGGGGTTAGGTATCGCCCCATTGGATTATACCGATGTCGTAGGTTCCCCGGGGCTCACCTCGAGTAGGCAAAACGTTGCCGCTTCGTATCATAGAAGTGGGGCGGCCTCGGCTTCCTCATAGGGCTTCACTATTTTTAGGTAGCTGCTCTCCCGCTTCGGCATGGGGTTCCTTATTTCCTTAGGTGCAAAAAGTGTTGGTGCGCGCCCTTGCTTTGATCTATTTAGTTTTACCATAGTCATGGCAACCACTTCGGGGATGGCATGGCAGAGAACGGAGAGCGCTGATCCCGGCGCTCGGGAGCTGAGGGATTTCACCCTGAAGACTGTTTCTTTGATAAGGGGGGAGCATTTGGAGATGGTGAGAAAATACTGCGGATGGAGTGAGGGGTAGCGCTGCAGGTGCTTCCTTCGAGAGAGAACGTTACGGATTCCGCTGACGGATTTTTGAGTGTATACCTGTATCCTTTCGCGTTTGGCCCCCTCGATAGGGTCGTGCTTGATTTTTGCTTGAAGTATCGGGTTATATTGGAGCAGATACATCCGTCATTTCGGCGGGTGGTGCTGATAATGAGGTTCTTTGCGGAGAAAGCCGATCTTGAATTTACGCTTGATTACCTCATCCGACTGTATCGGCCCTTTCATCACCAGGGCCTGCTAACCCTGAAGTGTCGTTCGTCCACACCCTTTGTTGTCGACGACGAAGAGGAGGGGGTTCGAGAGTGGGCCGGTTGGTTCGTCCGAGTACGAACGGTCGACATTATCCCCGTGGAGATTTTGCCGTTCCCCGAAGGGTGGAATTACGCTCGTGAGTGGAGCGTCTGGTGCTTTTTCAGGTTTTACCTATAGCGGAAGTTAGTTAAATAATAGTGTTTTTACCCTGTTGTAGCAACTTCTTGGATGCCGGGCGAAGTCTCCGATCTGCCTGGCTGGGTCCGGAGGCTGGTGACCCACTCGTCCTGCGACAAGCGTTGGTGGCGAGCTGTGATTCGTGTCAGGTGGGGAGCAAAATATCAAGGTATGTCCGCATGTTGCTTTTGCCTTGGCCTTCACATACTTGAGGTAATATTTTCCCCCTTTTTACTTGCATTGGATTTGCTGTTTGCAGGCATCGGGCAGTTCCTCGGGATGAGACAGTGCTCTTCCGAAGAGGGGAAGGAGTCGTTGATCTCCCCTCCCGCCCCTCGAGGCGATGGAGCTCCTAGTGGTGCTGACCAGGCCAGTGTCTCCAAGGAGAAGGAATTGTCTGAGTCTGCTGCCCCCGGAGTACCTGATTCTAGGTCGTCGATGCCTTCGAGCGGATATGCTCTGCCCGAGGCCGGTTCTCCCGGGGCTGAAAGGACAGGATCAACAAGAGTATGCTCCGCCTTCACTTCGTGGTGAGTTTAGGCGCAGTTTCCCTGTATTGCGCGTCCTTCATTCGTCATTGAGTTTTCCTTGTGCAGGCCTGTGACAGGCTGATATCTGAGATGGTCCGTCAAGGGGCCA
The DNA here is from genome assembly GCF_001879085.1 of Nicotiana attenuata. NCBI lineage: Eukaryota > Viridiplantae > Streptophyta > Magnoliopsida > Solanales > Solanaceae > Nicotiana > Nicotiana attenuata. Next base: position 1,853,488 of record NC_031995.1, on the reverse strand, counting down.
AGTTTCAGAAAGTTCAGGGTGAGGGAGAATCTCTTAGGCTGCTTAGCGAGGAGAAGGAGGGCGAGTTGCTGCATTGGCGATGCAAAGCGTACCGGTGCTCGAATTATGAGAGTTATTTGATGGAGCAGGTAACTTTATGCAGCTCGAGCTCCGCTTTCTTCGTCCCTTTTAGGTTAACGCCCTTCTTCGTTATATCAGCTGCAAAAAAAGGCGGAGGCCATGGAGTACCTTAAGGGCGATATTGATCGCGCCAGAAATGCTTGTGGCGAGCTAAGGGCTCAGGTGCAAGCTCATGTTTTAGAGGAGGCAAGTACCTTGGCCAAGGTTCCTGCCTTAGAAGTCCAACTTTGCTTGGCTCGAGATAATGCCAAAATCCAAGCAGATGTGATCGAGAAATTAGAATCCGAACTTTTGAAGACCAGGGCCGAGATAATTGACGCCCGGGCTAAGGCGATGCTAAGCCAAACCAACGCTGATCAGGAGATGGCGATCCGTATGAAGGATGCCGCTGATGCTCAGGCCGAACTGAAGCAAGACTTCGACCGGGAGAAAAAGATCAAGGAATATGTCCGTTGCGCAGATCCCGAAGAGAAGCACTAGAGGAGATTGGCGCGAGGGGCTTTATTCTTTCTGATGAATTGGATCGAGCAAGGGCGGATGAGCGTGACGCGTGCTCATTTCTTGCTGACGGGACGGGGAGTGAACCTGGCAAGCTGTAGCCCATTGGACTGGATCGCAGATTGTGCCGTTTCATTGCTCCATTTCTGATATATGTAGAACATGTCTGTTCATGGAGAGTGTGTCCCCTCCCCCTTTTTCCCTCAGTGTGCGTGAAATAAGAAGAGACTTTGAAGCCTTACTTCTTCCGCATCTCTTTCTGTTATTACCTTCGACTAGGTCAGCTTCGACGTTTGCCGGGATCCTCGTAGGTCCGGGACCAATCGGGCTAGCCCGGGGCTCCTAGGTGTGGTTCTCGACGTGAGCAAGCGTTGCGGTCCCTGCGCTTTGTCTGGCGTTTAGTTCCAGTCTCCGAGTCGTTTTGCGATTCGAGGTGTAATTGACCTTTAAGCTCTTCCCTGTCCGCAAGGGCGGTTCATGGTGGCCTTCTTTGCCTCGGGTCGAAGTGACCTTACAAGCGGGCGACCCGGAGGCTCTCTCGGCTGGCGATCATTGCTTTTGTGTCGTGCCCTTAGGCACGCTGTAGTTTTGTGCTTATTGCGGGTCCAGTCTCCAAGCCGCTTTGCGGTTCGGGCTGTAATTGACCTTTAAGCGCCTTCGATTTCCCGAACGAGGGTAGTGCTTTGCACGCTGTTTTGGTCATTAAGACCTTTCCATATGTGGCCCGTAGGCTTGTTTAGTTAACTATTTTGGATCCGGTCTCCGAATCGAGTTATGATTCGAGCTCGCTTTAATCCTCAAGTTGTCAATTGGGATGGCGACAATGGCTCTTACGCTTTTTGGTCATAGACACCTTCTGATATGTGGCCCGTAGGCTTGCTTAGCTGGCGATAATGGCTCTCACGCTGTTTTTTCCCGTGGGCTTTTTGTAGGTTGTTTTCCGCTCATTAAGGTCTTTTGAAAGATTTTTGCCTGACCCGTCGTCGGTTCTGGAAGAACCTCGATTTTAAGTCGTTATCGGCCATATTTCGAGCACCTTGGAAGGTTCATAGCCCGTTGTTTGCCTGTTTGAGGGAAGCCTATTTTAACTGGTGCTTTTCGAAGTATATTCGAAGTAGTGGCCTGCAATTTTTGTTTAGCGATGGTCGGGCGTCCTCGAGTCGCGTTATTTTGGCCGTATCAGCCATTTTGACCGTAGTCATGTGTGTTTGGCCGTAGCCATTTTTGATCCCGAGTGACAGTTTAGGAGTCTACATCAAGGGTATGCCCTTTCGGGATTCTTACAAATGCGACGTATAGCCTAAACTTCGGGATTTTCGTGCCTGTTGAGGTCTTACAGTTGTTGGGTGATGTAGAATGGACCTGGTTATGCCGAGTCTGCCCACTAAGGGTCTTACAGTTTCGGATTTTCCAGCGTATGGCGACTGACGACAGCCTCCGAGTCATCAAGTTGTTTTAGCGTGAAGACCGCTACTTGTGAGCTCAGAGTTGCCTTGTAGGGGCTTTATGAGCCTGGAGTTCTGATCCTGAGATCACACGAGTGCCTAGTTGCAGGCATTAAGTATCCGAGTATTTCGGAATGCATTCAGTGGAGGGGGCCCCTGCCGGGGATACATTTGAGATTTCTTTGTCTGGAGAATAAAATGCAGAGAAAATATCCTTTTATTGCTTGATATAGATGTACATTGTTTCGATTATTGTGAACTCGACCCGTGCGTGCACGGCTTCTCGGACCGTTTTGGCCCAGCATATAATTCTCGATAGGGGTTTAGTCCACCGTATCTGGGTCCTCCTGAGGGGGGATGCTCTTAGAGGCAAACCATTGTTCGTTGTTGGGCCATCAGAATAAAGCCCGTGACATTATCGAGCCTTCTTCTGGTACGCTTTTCTGCCAATAATCTTGCTGACAAGGTTTCCTTCGGGGCGGAAGCCCGGCTGAAGGGAGAAAACACGGCGGTCGCCTATATGAGGCCTAGGAATCTCCGGGTAGAGTCTTGGGAACCTCCGAATATCCTAGCCAGCTGTCTGCGTTTAGGTTAGTAAAAAGAAAACGAAGGAGCTAAGCAATTCTTTCTTATCGTGGGGTGTGTTAGGCGATGTTTCGGGACTCGGTGTGTCCCTGTCGGCTTATTCCAGTTCTGCCCTTTGCGAGGAATCTCATTCTTTTGTCGAGATGGGATCGTTGGCGCCTTCGGGTAGTGCGTACTATACTTTGCGCTTCCTTTGAATGTGTAAAGCCCGAGGTCCCGGCTCGGACTCAGGTGGGCTATATTGAGAGAACGATCTTTTCGGCGATTTGTCATTTGGAATTCACCAAGGATTCGGGATGTGGGCGCGATTTGGTCCGTTAATGCGGACCGCCCTATTGACCTTTGGTTTGATACCGCCGTTGTGGGTGATCGAACTTCCTGAATCTATGAACACATGTTTTATTTAAGATTAAGCGGATGAGGGAGAGGTTTACCTATGTGCTGGCGCGACGCTGGGGTGGAGTCGTGGTGCCCTTTTCTCTGGATGTCAGAGTATCCTTGGAAATATTTCCCTGGATCTGTCTTTGTCCCGGTGGTGGGTATTTTTACTCCCCATGTTATGAGTTCTCGGAGGGCGTCCCCGCTCCTCCATTGTCGCGGTGATACGTCGTGGCTTATTTGCTTCATCATTTCCGGTTGTCTTCTTTCCTCGGGGCCATATTTGAACTTGATCGTTCGATAGTACTCGTCGGCGATTTTGACTGAGTAACACGGCTGTCATATTTTCGAGACGGGAGTCATTCGCAGCCCCACTGCCGCCTGCGTCCTGCAGATTCCGCGTCGGGTTGTGGTTCTTTCGAAGGGGCCTTGGTCGAGTAGGCCTGAGTCGCTCAGCGTTCCTGGTTTCACTTATGGTGACTAGGATATTTGGCATAACAATGTTGAGCCCATACTCTGCCGGACGAGGTTCGTCTGCTGGCTGTGCCTCATCGGATCTTGTTCCACTGGAGGTTCCCGAGGATGTCGCCCTCGAACTATTCCCCTACCGTTGCGAGGTAGGTTGGATCTTGAGGCGTTCCTCCCATTAGCGGCGCATGGACGGTATCTCCATCCGTTTGGCATTAGTTTCTTCGTGGAAAGGCCTGCTTGGGTTTGCTGTTTCTGCAGAGGTTTCTGGATGGTCGCTCACGGCCCCGATTAGTGGCCGGTGCTGGATACGGACGCATGGCCAAGTCTCGGCCGGGTATCTGGCTAAACGTCATTTGAAACGACCTGGGGTCGGCGGGTATGCTCTGTTTAGACCCCGCGAAAAGGCCAGGGTTGTCTGTTCACCCAAAAACGGATGCGATCTCATTCGTCCTACCAGGGAGCAAGATGCGACTTCTTGTGGTGTTTCTTCCTTTCTTTGTTCGGCCTCCGACTTGTCGGTTTCCGCCGCTGCTGCTTCGATGACATCCGTGTTTCTGTAGCGGGGTCATCTTGGAAGTCGCTATTTTTCTTCGTACATGCGTGAGCGGCAGTGCGCTTGTCGGGGGAAGCTGATTCCAGCGCTGCTACGCTCGGGGCCCTCGGATGGATTTGCAACTGAGTAATGGCCAGTTGTTGTGCCTGCAATATTTCAAAAATAACATGAAGACTAACTTTCTGTTCTTCCCGGGCCGGGATTTTTTGAACTTCCTGTCGGTCGCTGTGTCGCACGCTTCTGTCGGTGTGAGAAGTTTCATTGACTTGCTGTGCGTCCTGTGAGTCCTCGTCCGCTAGTATTGGTCCGGGTGTGTTATCGGGATCCTGTAGTGGTGCTCCGGCGGCCGGGATAGCTACACCATTTTCTCCGTGATCTTCGAGGCGGTCGTTCTCAACTCTGTTTACTGAGCCAGACATTTTTACCTGAAATCTGCGGTCCTTGAGCCGCATCTGCGACAATTGATCTCCAAGCCACAGACTGCATCTGCGGTCACCAAACCGCTTCTGCGGCGCCTCACCTGCGGTCCAAACTCCGCAGGTGCGAAATCAACAGGTTCAGCACATCAGAAAATTGCCTAAGTCCAATTTCGTTAAGCATCCGAAACACACCCGAGGCCCTGGGACCTCAACCAAACATGCCAACCAATCCTAAAACATCATACGAACTTAGTCAAACCCTCAAATCACATCAAAAAACGCTAAAACCACGAATCACCCTCCAATCCAAGCCTGTTGAACTTGAAATCTCAAGAATTCTACAACCGATGTCGAAACCAACCAAACCATGTCTGATTGACCCTAAATTTTGCATACAAGTCACATTCAACAGTACGGAACTATTCCAACTTTCGGAAACGGATTCCGGCCCCGATATCAAAATTTCACTATCGATCCGAAAACTTCAAAAATCCAACTTTCGGCATTTCACGCCTAAATAAGCTACGGACCTCCAAAACACAATCTGAACACGCCCCTAAGCCCGAAATCACCCAACGGAGCTAACGGAATCGATGGAATTCCATTCCGAAGCCGTCTTTACACTGTTCTGACTACGGTCCAAATTTTAAAGCTTAAGCTCCCATTTAGGGACTAAGTGTCCCCAAACACTCCGAAACTCAAAACGAATCATCCCGGCAAATCATAATAGTAGAAACAAACATGGGGGAAGTAGTTAATAGGGGATCATGGCGTTAATTCTCAAAACGACCGGCCGGGTCGTTACATCCTCCCCCTATTGAAACATTCGTTCGTCCTCGAACGAGCATAGAGACATACCTGAAGTGGTGAAAAGATGAGGGTAACGGCTGCTCATATCCTGCTCGGTCTCCTAAGTCACCTCCTTGACCGGCCGGCCCCGCCACTGAACCTTTACTGATGCAATGCTCTTTGACCTCAGCTTTCGAACCTGCCTGTCCAATATAGCCACTGGCTCCTTAACATAAGATAGATCCTTGTCCAACTGGACTGAACTGAAATCCAACACGTGCGACGGATCACCGTGATATCTCCGGAGCATCGAAACATGAAATACCGGATGAACTCCTGTCAAGCTGGGAGGTTAGGCAAGCTCATAAGCAACCTCCCCAACACATCGCAATACCTCAAAGGGACAAATAAACCTCCGACTCAATTTCCCTTCTTCCCAAATCTCATAACGCCCTTCATAAGCGAAACCTGAAGCAAGACCTGCTCTGCAACCATAAATGAAACATCGCGAACCTTCCGGTCCGCATAACTCTTTTGTCTGGACTGGGCTGTTGGAATTCTATCTTGAATCACCTTAACCTTCTCCAAATCGTCCTGAACCAAGTCTGTGCCGGATAATCTAGCCTCGCCCGGCTCAAACCAACCCACCGAGGATCTACACCGCCTACCATACAAAGCCTCAAACGGTGCCATCTGAATGCTGGACTAGTAACTGTTGTTGTAGGCAAACTATGCTAGTGGCAAGAACTGATCCCAAGAACCTCCAAAATCCATCACACACGCACGGAGCATATCCTCAAGAATCTGAATAGTGCACTCGGATTGTCCGTCCGTCTGGGGGTGAAATGCTGTGCTCAACTCCACCCGAGTACCCAGCTCATGCTGTACGGCCCTCCAGAACCGTGATGTGAACTGAGTGCCTCTATCTAAAATGATGGAAACTGGAATACCATGCAGACGAACAATCTCCCGGATATAATTCTCAGCCAACCGTTCTGAAGAATAAGTGGTACACACAAGAATGAAGTGCGCGGACTTGGTCACCTGATCCGCAATCACCCAAATGGCATCGAACTTCCTCAAAGTCCGTGGGAGTCCAACTACGAAGTCCATGGTGATCCGCTCCCACTTCCACTCCGGAATCTCTATCTGCTGAAGCAAGCTACCCGATCTCTGGTGCTATACTTCACCTGCTGACAATTTAGGCACCGAGCTACAAACCCAACTATATCTTTCTTCATCCCCCCCACCAATAGTGCTGCCTCAAATCCTAATACATCTTCGCGGCACCCGGATGGATGGAATACCGCGAACATATATGATACAAGCAAACAAGGAAGACCGAGAAACCACACAAGGAAGGACCCGACTGGGCTCCAAAAGATCCAATCTCACAAACTGGATGGCTAAGGCCGGGACATCCATCGCCATGGGCCTCTCCGGTGCTGGTAGATAAGCCAAACTCCCCAAACTCTCCGCCCGGCGACTCAAAGAGTCGGCCACCACATTAGCCTTGCCCGGATGATACAAGATAGTGATATCATAGTCCTTCAGCAGCTCTAACCACCTCCTCTAACGCAAATTAAGGTCCTTCTGCCTGAACAGATGCTACAAACTCCGGTGATTAGTATAGATCTCACAAGGAACACCGTACAAATAATGACGTCAGATCTTCAAGGCGTGAACAATAGCAGCTAACTCGAGATCATGGACATGATAATTCTTCTCATGCACCTTCAGCTGTCTGGACGCGTAGGCAATCACCCTACCGTCCTGTATCAATACCGCTCCAAGGCCAATCATCGAGGCATCACAATAGACAGTATAAGACCCTGAACCTGTAGGCAATATCAATACTGGGGCTGTAGTCAAAGCTGTCTTGAACTTCTGAAAGCTCTCATCACACTCCTCCGTCCACCTGAATGGAGCACCCTTCTGGGTCAGCCTAGTCATAGGCGCTGCAATAGATGAAAACCCATCAACAAATCGACGGTAATAACCCGCCAAACCAAGAAAAGTACGGATCTCTGTAGCTGAGAATGGTCTGGGCCAACTCTGCACTACTTCCACTTTCTTCGGATCCACCTTGATCCCTTTACTCGATATTACGTGACCCAAGAATGCCACGAAATCCAACCAAAACTCACATTTTGAGAACTTCGCATATAATTTCTTTTCTCTTAAAGTCTGAAGCACTGTCCTCAAGTGCTGCTCATGGTCTTCCCGACTTCGGGAGTATACCAGAATGTTATCAATAAAGACAATGACGAACGAGTCAAGGTATGGCCGGAATACACTGTGCATCAAATGCATAAATGCTCCTGGGGCATTGGTCAGCCCAAATGACATAACAAGGAACTCGTAGTGACCATACCGAGTCTTAAAAGCAGTCTTCAGGATATTTGGCTCCCGAATGTTCAACTGATGATAACTTGAACGCAAGTCAATCTTAGAAAACACTCGAGCACCCTGTAACTGATCAAATAGGTCATCAATACGAGGCAAAGGATATCGGTTCTTTACTGTAACTTTGTTCAACTGGCGATAATCAATGCACATACGCATAGAACCATCCTTCTTCTTCACAAACAAGATAGGAACACCCCACGGTGACACACTGGGCCGAATAAAGCCCTTATCAAGCAATTCCTGCAACTGCTCCTTCAACTCAGGAGGAGCCATATGGTAAGGAGGAATAGAAATAGGCTTAGTGCCCGGCAACAAATCAATGCCAAAGTCAATATATCTGTCGGCCGGCATGCCCGAAAGATCAGCTGGGAACACATTAGAGAAATCCTGCACTACTGGGACTAAATCAACTGCAGGGGTATCAATACTGACATCTCTCACATAAGCTAGATATGCGTCACACCCCTTCTCAACCATTCACTGAGCTTTAAGAAATGAAATAACTCTATTGGAAGTGTGATCTAAGGTACACCTCCACTCTACTCACGGTACACCTAGCATAGCCAACGTCACAGTTTTGGCGTGACAATCAAGAATAGCATAATGGGGCGACAACCAGTCCATGCCCAAGATAACATAAAAATCTGCCATGTTGAGCAATAACAAATCGGCTCTGGTCTTAAAACCATAAAGAGCAATAGAACACAACCGATAAATGCGGTCCACAACAAGAGAATCTCCCACTGGAGTAGAAACATAAATAGGGGAACTCAAATAATCCTGAGACACGCCCAAATGCGGGGGAAAATAAGAGGACACATAAGAATAAGTGGAGTCTGGATCGAATAGAACCGATGCATCTCTATGACAGACCGGAACAATACCTGTGATGACAGAATCGGAGGCAACAGCCTCGGTACGGGCAGGAAGGGCATAGTATTTGGCCTGGCCTCCCCCTCTAGGGCGACCTCTACCTCCCCGACCTTCACCTCTAGCTGGCTGGGCAGGTGGGGTAGCAACTGGTGCTGTAATCATAGCCTGGGAACTCTGCGGAGCACGCTGTGGCTGAGAAGTCTATGGAGGTGCACCCATCCTAAGTCTAGGGCAATCCCTCACCATATGGCGTGTGCCGCCATACTCAAAACAAGCTCTAGGAGGACGTGGCGGTTGTGACGGCTCGGTCCAGGTCTGCTGGATTGACCACTAGAAGCACCCCCGCGTAGGAGGCGCACTAGATACTGGAGCTGCATAATAAGGCTCTTGAGGTCTAGGAGGAGCTGGTATACCACTGGCTGCTGGAAGAGCTGAATTAACGGGGCGACTCATATATCCCCTACCATGATGAAGTGGAGCTGGAGCACGGGCACCAGAATAATGGCCCGACTCTCCTCTTGGCCTCTCTCTAGTCTCTATCCCGAGCATGCACGCCCTCTACTCTCCTAGCAATGCTCACCACCTGCTTACAAAAATATCCATCTCCAACTCCCGGGCCATGCTAGATCTGATGCTGGGAATAAGCCCCTCAATAAATTGGCGAACTCTCTCACGAACCGTAGAAACCAAGGTCGGTGCATGCCTAGCCAAGTCACTGAAACGGAAAGCATACTCCGAAATAGTCAAAGAACCCTGGCGCAAATGCTCAAACTCCGCGCGCCATGCGTCCTTGAGGCTTTGAGGGACATACTCCCTCAAGAACATATCTGATAACTTAGTCCATGTAAGGGAAGCTGCCTCAGCTGGACTGTCCAATTCAAAAGTACGCCACCACTGACAGGCTGCTCATCGAAGCTGGAAGGCAGTGAAAGAAACCCCACTTGACCCTGATATACCCATAGTGCGGAAGATACTGTGGCACTCCTCCAGAAATCCCTGAGCATCCTCTGATGCTAGACCACTGAATGTAGGAGGCAGGTACTTCTTGAACCTCTCAAGCCTCCGTTGTTCCTCCTCTAAAGCTACTGCCCTATCCTCGGGCTGAACTGGGGCTACAGGCGGTACCGGTATAACCTCTGGGATCTGATCAACCTGAACCCGCTGCTCTAGGGTGCAGGCAACAGGAGTCTGTGCTCCTCCCCCGGCCTGAGATGTGGTTGCAGCACGGGGAATCAACCCTGCCTGAGCTAGAGTGGCGTACATGCTCATGAACTGTGCAAGGGTCTCCTAGAGAGCTGGAGTAGTATCAGCAGTAGGCGTATTAGGCGCCTGGGCTCCGGTTGGAGCTGCTGGTGGCTCCACTATGGCAGCTCGCGCGGGTGCACTGGCTGCACCACGTGCGCGTCCTCGGCCTCTACCCCGTCCCCTACCTCTGGCGGTCTAGCAGGGGGCGCGGGTGTCTCCTCATCTCCGATAGCACGTGTCCTCACCATCTGTGAGAGAATAGAAGACGAAGGTTTAGAATTTTGATATCAAAAATCTTGCACGACAAGGAAATCAAATGAAGTGGAATTTTCCTAACAGTTACATAACCTCTCGAAGATAAGTACAGACGTCTCCGTACCGATCCGTAAGACTCTAATAAACCGGCTTATGATTTATGGCTCCTATGAACCTAGAGCTCTGATACTAACTTGTCACGACCCAAGTTATCGCTCCATGATTTGTCGTGACGGCACCTAGTCTCTACGACTAAGTAAGCCTAACAATTAGCGGAAAAAGAATTAAAAGTACAAAACTAGTCAACTAACAGGGAAAACTAAATAAAGTGTTTGGAATGCCGCTCGGCATATACAATAATAACACTCTCGACCAATAATAACATTCCCAAAACCCGAAATCTCATGAATCACAAGCTAAAGAAATACATAGTGTTCTAACTCCAGAAGTCTAAACAAAAGTAGATACAAGAGGTCTATAACTAAAATGGAGAAAAGAGAGGGACTTCTAGGTCTGCGGACGCGGCAAATATACCTCGAAGTCTCTGAGTCGCCTCGACTTACGGATAGTATGTTTGAGCAGAAGAACCTGGATCTGCACAAAAAAAAACCTGTGCAGGAAAGGGCATGAGTACACCACAGCGGTACCCAGTAAGTGCCAAGACTAACCTCGATCGAGTAGTGACGAGGAAGGTTAGGGACCTACTGGTTATATATATATAACAAGGTAAAAAAATAGTAAGAAATATGACAGTATAATTGAACTAGTAACGTCAATAAAGATGAAATTACAGAAAGAAATAACTCAGTACATAGAGAAAAAGCAACAGGGGATCTCCCAGGATAACGTCCCATAGTCCCATCCGTAAATGTGCAGAGGATCTCCCGAGATACCATCCCGTAGTCCAAATCGTAAATATACAGGGGGATCTCCCAGAATACCGATCCGTAGTCCCAAAGTAAATATCCAGTACAGTGGGGATCTCCCGGGATACCGTCCCGTAGTCCCAAATATAAATGCGCCGGGGATCTCCCGGAATGCCGATCCGTAGCCCCAAAGTAAATATGCAGGGGGATCTCCCGAGATACCATCCCGTAGTCCCAAAGTAAACACACAACAGTCTCAAGAATGAAATCTACAATTCTATTCAAGTTCGTATCAAGAAATAGGAAATTCTACTCTAAACATGCTACACAGAATCCAAGTAAGCAGTTAAAGCAGATAAGACAGTTAAGTCACATAGGCATGCTTTCCTAAGCTAAACAGGAGGCTTCAAATACTAGTATTGCTAAATTAAAGGGAAACACGGATATGAAAATGGGGTTTTTGAATGATTAGCACGTGTACGCACTCGTCACCTCACGACACGATATTCATATAACAACAGTACCAGAATCCTAAGGGGAATTCCCCCATGCAAGGTTAGGCAAGCCATTTACCTCGAACCAAGCTCAATCAATCTGAAATCACGCTCTTGCCACGAGTATCCAACTGTGAGTGGCCCAAATCTAATCAAATCAATTTCATAACGTAAATATAACTACAAAGAACTAATTTAGCTAATGAAATCGAAGCTAAGGCAAGAAAATAGAAAACACCCAAAAATCCTCCCCAGGCCCACGTCTCGGAATCGGGTAAAAATTATGGATTATGAACACTCATTCACTCACGAGTTCACTCGTAAAAAAATCATCCCAATCCAACGTCAAATTCTTATTGAAAACTCAGATTTTCCATTGGGGAACTTTTTTCCCCATTTCCAAACTTCTACCCTCAAATCCCTTAATTAGATGAGAAAAATAACAATAGATTAATGTATTAGAACCAAATTAGAGTTAGAATTCGTTACCCAATAGTTCTCCTTCAAAATCTCTCAAGGAATCGCCTTCTACCGAGCTCAAAATCAATTTTAGAAGTTATGAACTCAAACCCTCGATTTCACTCTTTTCTGCCCAGCGATTTCCGCTTCTACGAGGGGACAACCGCACCTGCGGTATCGCTTCTGCGGCTAAGACTCCGCACCTGCAGAAATTCATTAAGCCTTCAGATTGCGCACCTGCGCCCCTTTACTCGTAGATGCGGTTCCGCTTCTGCGATCCTTGAGCCGCATCTGCGACAATTGATATCCAAGCCTCAGACCGCATCTGCGGTCACCAAACCACTTCTGTGGCGCAGCACCTGCGGTCAACACTCCGCAGGTGCGAAACCAACAGGTTCAGCACATCAGAAAATTGCCTAAGTCCAAATTCAATTCCGTTAAGCATCCGAAACTCACCCGAGGCCCCCGGGACCTCAACCAAACATGCCAACCAATCCTAAAACATCATACGAACTTAGTCGAACCCTCAAATCATATCAAACAACGCTAAAACCACGAATCACCCTCCAATCCGAGCCTAATGAACTTGAAATCTCAAGAATTCTACAACCAATGCTGAAACCAACCAAACCATGTCCGATTGACCCCAAATTTTGCACACAAGTCACATTCAACACTACAGAACTATTCCAACTTTTGGAATCAGATTCCGACCCCGATATCAAATTTTTACTATCGATCCGGAAACTTCAAAAATTTAACTTTCGACATTTCACGCCTAAATAAGCTACGGACCTCCAAATCACAATCCGAACATGCCCCTAAGCCCGAAATAACCCAATGGAGCTAACGGAATCGATGGAATTCTATTTCGAAGCCGTCTTTACACTGTGTCGACTACGGTCCAAATTTTAAAGCTTAAGCTCTCATTTACGAACTAAGTGTCCCAACACACTCCGAAACTCAAAACGAATCATCCCGGCAAATCACAATAGCAGAAATAAATACGGGGAAATAGTTAATAGGGGATCGGGGCGTTAATTCTCAAAATGATCGGCCGGGTCGTTACACTAGGGTTTCGCATTTTATGAAGATTCATGAGATTGGCCGAGATTTAGAGGATTTGGTTCATGGATTTGGAAAGAGGGGAATGAGAGGAGGAGATGGTCAAATTTTGGTGAGGAATGGAGGTGTGTCGCCGCTGTGAGGCGATTTTCGGCCGGCAGCGCTAGGTTTAGGAGTCTGTCTCAAAGAAGAGGGAAGAGAGTGAGAAGAGAGAGGAAGAAGAAAAAAACAGGGCAAAAATTAGGCCACCTTAGGGTTTAAATACTTGAAATGGATATTAACTAGTGTCCATTGAATTAAAGGGACATGGACGGATGAGATTGAATCACCAATTCATTAATCAAAATGACGTAGTTTCACCCTAAAACTACGCCGTGTAGTTTACCTCCCTGGCCAACCTTTTTCGGACTGGGTTAGTGCCATTGGCCCACTGATTTGGTCCAATCTTTTGGCCCATTTCGATTTAAAATGCAACTTAGCCCAAACTTTTTATCCCTTTTTTATTAGACTATAATCAACCTTAAAACCTACACATACACATAATAAACATAAAAGAGAAAAAAGAAAAAGAGCTAAAATTAGGCATTTACAGCTGCCCCTCTTTGCTCGAGAATACGAAGAGTTTTCGTGCAAAGACAGTGAATGTCATGACTAATTTTGCTCACATATGACTCAATGAAAGCATTTGAAAGAATGGTGACCGAACCTTGCTTCCGTGGTTGCCTACATATCCTTGGATATAAAGGAATTAGGTCAGTGTAGTTTTGGAAAAATTTGGTAGCTGGGACTACCGACACTAGATTTAAGATTACTGTTGCTGCTGCTGTTGCAGCTGTTACCGTTACTTGCTGCTTACATCAAAAGGAAAAGGGAAGAGAACTGCATATGCTTGCAAGCTAGGCGTTACAAAATTCCTATCTATGTGTCTTGTGGAGTCAAATCTTGATTCTTGACCTGCTCGCTTGTGTTGACCTTTGATTGGATCTTGATACTCTTTGAAGAAAAGATTATGGCTCATTCTCGATTGCTTACTTTCCTAATCTGAAATTTGGCAAAGTGAAACTTGAGAAGCTGGGTTGCTGACACATTATCAAAGCTATTCCAACTATCTTGTGATCGAAAGACTTCTTTCTTCTGATGAGAAACTGAAACTGCAAGCTTTAATCGTCACTTGTGCTATACGGCGAAGCCTACAAAGCCATCAAAGATGAACAAAAGGAACAAAAATTTTCTTCCCCAGTCTGGCACTAGGAAAATTTTGTGAGTTATTATTAGAAAGCTATAAACTATCTAATTTAATGAAATAAAGACAAAGACAGTAATATAAACTAGCTATGTGAAGATATGCAACCACGGGGTAGTACCTTGTGTTACTACATGAAATGGGATTAGAGGATGGTACTCTGTATTACTAAAAAGGAACGTAACCAGGGGGTGGCACCCTGTATTACTTGAAAGGAACGTAACCAGGGGTTGGCACCCTGTATCACTAGGAAGGGACGTAACCAGGGGTTGGTACCTTGTATTACTGTATTACTGAAAGGAAATGTAACCTGGGGTTGGCGCCCTATATAACTAGGAAGAAAATGCAACCAGGGGTTGGTACCCTGTATCACTAGGAAGGAATGTAACGAGGGGTTGGTACCTTGTATTACTGAAGACGAATGTAACGAGGGATTGATACCCTGTATTACAGAGGAGGGACGTAACTAGGGATTTGTACCTTGTATTACTAAAAGGAAATATAACTAGGGGTTGGAACCCTGGGATTGGCGCCCTGTATCACTAAGGAGGAATGTAACCAGGGGTTGGTGGCCTATATTACTGAAAGAAAATGTAACCAGGGGTTTGCGCCCTGTATTACTGATAAAGTGCTGAATCCCTCTAGGCGAAAAGGTTCTACCCGAGTTAAGCTACGTAAAACAACCTTAGCAAAGAGTACCTTTACCTGGATGTATGAGCTGGATCGCCCTTGATGCAACGGTTCTACCTGAGTTAAGCTATGTAAAACATCCTAAGCGAAGAGTACTTATACCCGGTACTATAAGCTTGATCCCCCTAAGCGAAAAGGTTCTACCCGAGTTAAGCTACGTAAAACAACCTAAGCGAAGAGTACTTCTACCCGGAACTATAAGCTTGATCCCCCTAAGCGAAAAGGTTCTACCCAAGTTAAGCTACGTAAAACAACGTGAGCGAAGAGTACTTCTACCTGGAAATATGAGCTCGATCCCCTTAGGCGAAAAGGTTCTACCCGAGTTAAGCTATGTAAAATACCCTGAGCGAAGAGTACTTCTACCCGGAAATATGAGCTGGATCCCCCTAGGCAAAATGGTTCAACCTGAGTTAAGCTACATAAAACATCCTGGGCGAAGAGTACTTCTACTCGGAACTATGATCTGGATCCCCCAAGACGAAGGTTCTGCCCGAGTTAAGCTATGTAAAACACCCTGAGTGAAGAGTACTTCTACCCGGAACTATGAGCTGGATTCCCCTAGGAGAAAAGGTTTTGCCCGAGTTAAGCTACGTAAAATACCCTAAGCGAAGAGTACTTCTACCTGGAAATATGAGCTGGATCCCCTTAGGTGAAATGGTTATACCTGAGTTAACCTACGTAAAACATCATGAGCAAAGAGTACTTCTACCCGGAACTATGAGCTGGATCCCCCTAGGCGAAGAGGTTCTACCCGAGTTATGCTACGTAAAACATCCTAAACGAAGAGTACTTCTACCCAGAAATATGAGTTGGATCCCACTAAGCAAAATGATTCTACCTGAGTTAAGCTACGTAAAACATCTTGAGCGAAAAGTACTTCTACCCGGAAATATGAGCTGGATCCCCCTAGGTGAAGAGGTTATGCTCGAGTTAAGCTATATAAAACATCCTAAGCGAAGAGTACCTCTACCCAGAAATACGAGCTGGATCCCCCTAGGCAAAATGGTTCTACCAGAGTTAAGCTACGTAAAACATCTTGGGTGAACAGTACTTCTACCCGGAACTATGATCTGGATCCCCCTAGGCGAAGTGGTTCTGCCCGAGTTAAGCTATGTAACACCCTGAGCGAAGAGTACCTCTACTGGAAACTATGAGCTGGATCACCCTAGGCGAAAAAGTTCTGCCCGAGTTAAGCTATGTAAAACACCCTGAGCGAAAAGTACTTCTACCCGGAAATATGAGCTGGATCCCCCTAGGCGAAATGGTTCTACCTGAGTTAAGCTACGTAAAACATCCTGAGCAAAGAGTACTTCTACCCAGAACTATGAGCTGGATCCCCCTAGGGGAAGAGGTTCTACTCGAGTTAAGCTACGTAAAACATCCTGAACGAATAGTACTTTTACCCGAAAAATATGAGCTGGATCCCCCTAGGCAAAATAGTTCTACCCGAGTTAAGCTACGTAAAACACCCTTAGCGAAGAGTACTTCTACCCGGAAATATGAGCCGGATCCCCTAGGCAAAATGGTTCAACCTGAGTTAAGCTACGTAAAAATCCTGGGCGAAGAGTACTTCTACTCGGAACTATGATCTGGATCCCCCGAGACGAAGAGGTTCTGCCCGAGTTAAGCTATGTAAAAGACCCTGAGCAAAGAGTACTTCTACACGAAACTATGAGCTGGATCCCCCTAGGAGAAAAGGTTCTGGCCGAGTTAAACTACGTAAAACACCCTGAGCGAAGATTACTTCTACCCGGAAATATGAGCTGGATCTCCCTAGGAGAAATGGTTCAACCTGAGTTAAGCTACGTAAAACATCCTAGGCGAAAAGTACTTCTACCCAGAAATATGATCTGGATCCCCCGAGATGAAAAGTTTCTACCCGAGTTAAGCTACTTAAAACATCTTGAGTGAAGAGTACTTCTACCCAGAACTATGAGCTGGATCCCCCTAGGCGAAATGTTTCTGCCCGAGTTAAGCTATGTAACACCCTGAGCGAAGAGTACTTCTACCCGAAACTATGAGCTGGATCCCCCTAGGCGAAAAGGTTCTCCCCGAGTTAAGCTACGTAAAACACACTGAGCGAAAAGTACTTCTACATGGAAATATGAGCTGGATCTCCCTAGGCGAAATAGTTGTACCGGAGTTAAGCTACGTAAAACATCCTGAGCGAAGAGTACTTCTACTTAGAACTATGAGCTGGATCCCCCTAGGCAAAGAGGTTCTGCTCGAGCTAAGCTACGTAAAACATCCTGAGCGAATAGTACTTCTACCCAAGAATATGAGCTGGATCCCCCTAGGCGAAATGGTTCTACCCGAGTTAAGCTACATAAAACATCCTGGCGATAAGTACTTCTACCCGGAACTATGAGCTGGATCCCTCTAGGCAAAGAGGTTTTGCTCGAGTTAAGCTACGTAAAACATCCTGAGCGAATAGTACTTCTACCTAGAAATATAAGCTGCATCCCCTAGGCGAAATGGTTCTACCCGAGTTAAGCTACGTAAAACATCCCAGGCGATGTGTACTTCTATCCGGAACTATGAGCTGGATCCCCCTAGGCGAAGAGGTTCTGCCCGAGTTAAGCTATGAAAAACATCCTGGGCGAAGAGTACTTCTACCCGGAACTATGAGCTGGATCCCCCTAGGCGAAGAGGTTCTGCCCGAGTTAAGCTACATAAAACACCCTGAGTGAAGAGTACTTCTACCCGAAACTATGAGCTGGATCCCCCTAGGCAAAAAGGTTTTGCCTGAGTTAAGCTACGTAAAACACCCTAAGCGAAGAGTACTTCTACCCGAAATTATGAGCTGGATCTCCTTAGGAGAAATGGTTGTACCTGAGTTAAGCTACGTAAAACATCCTAAGCGAAGAGTACTTTTACTCGGAACTATAAGTTGGATCCCCCTAGGCGAAGAGGTTTTGCCCGAGTTAAGCTACTTAAAACATCCTGAGCGAAGAGTACTTCTACCCAGAACTATGAGCTGGATCCTCCTAGGCAAAAAGGTTCTGCCCGAGTTAAGCTACGTTAAACATCCTGAGCGAAGAGTATTTCTACCTGGAACTATGCGCTGCATCTCCTTAGGCTAAAAGGTTCTACTTGAGCTAAGCTGCGAAAAGGTTCTACCTGAGTTAAGCTACGAAAGTAGGAGGTTCTACCTGAGTTAAGCTACGAAAATCAAAGGTTCTACCTGAGTAGTGATGCATGCTGAAAATAAAAGTAAACTGAGACTGAGGAACTTACTTTTGGTGACATTCGTCCTTTGAGAATCACCATTCTGCACTGCTTTGTTCCTGCTTCAAACAAAGAAAAATTTGTCAATTTTAAAGTTGTGGTCGGTTTGTGGCCTTGATGCCCTATGTAGTTTGAACCGATTCACGGCCACTCTGCTGTTGAAGAACTGATTCTATCTGTATGGTACCGAGGTGCTAGGATACTCGGTATTGCATTTTGGAGACCTCAATTTTCCGACGTTGCCCCTGACTGTTTCATACCCGGATGTCCATGGTACTGGAAATCCTTGTCCCTAAAGCAAGGCAATTTTTCTTTAAAATCAAACTTAGTTGTCTTGCACCCAGTGCCAGTTTGTGTCTGTAGTGCTTATCAACTTTTCCCATGAAGCAAGTCTTGCTTAGGAAACCTTTTCGGTTCTTTGAGACACTTTGTTCGGCTTATCAAAAGATATCACAGATGGATTCGTGCCTTTGGAAATGCCGTATATGCCCCAAATTGTGCTCGGTATTACGGGGACATTGTCGCCAGTTTTGCAGCCATTTCTTTGCTTCATTTTTTATGCAAGATTAGACCAAAAGGGACTTAGAGAAAATTATGGGTAAAAACAGAAGAATAATTGAAAGTGAAAAATAACTATTTTTAGACAAAAGGTGTTCCTGTCGGGGAGAGGAATAAGGAGACTTATCTGGAGGTATATGCCGACTTCAATGAACCACGACATGAATTTTGGACTGGACGCCCGATCCGTCTAAGCTGTCTAATTCTCAAAATCCGTCGCAAACGCTCATCTTGAAATTGTCCTTGTTATGCTCATGTCGGAGTATCGAGGACCCTCATTCGGCTAGTAGAGCCCTTTGCGGGTTTTCGCTAACTCACCTCTCTCATTTCTCTACTCACCGTCGTCTTATGGTGCCCATCTGGGTTTTCACCAATAAGACTCTCTCATTTCTCTGCTCGCTATTGCCTTACAGTGCCCATATGGGTTTTCACTGATAAGACTCTCATTTTTTTCTCTTTTTTTTTACTAAGATACTGCATGCGAAAGGTTGCCCAACGCCCTTGACATGGGGACTTCAAACATTCTCAAAGATCGATCAGAAGTTCTTAACAGGGAAAATGCAAAAAGAACCTTGGATTGAATTACAGCTTTTGGAACCGTTTTTACAGAAAAAATCGTAAAATAAAACAAATTTCTGCCCCAGTTTTGGAGTATTGGGAGTATAGATTGTTTGTTGTAATGGGACCGAACCCAGGGTAAGGCTGCCTACCTATCCTTTCGGAATCAGGTCGAACGCAGTTCACTAACTCAGAAGATTTGTTGTTTGACTTTTTTTTCTTCTCTTTTTTTATGCCGTACACAGGTTCCGAAAAGGGAAAATAAATAAGACAAATACGGCTCAAAAGGGTTAACAAAAGGGTTACACCTATTTGGGATAGCGAGCAATGATAGCCTTCGTCATCTCGATCTGAGAAAATCATGCGTGAAAGTTCCACAGTGGGTATATATCAAACATAATATCTGACTGCATCTGCGTTAATAGTCATGCATGGTACCCAGCCTTCTTCATCTACCAAGTGAAAGGCCCCTTTTGGTAACACTTTCTTGATGATGTAGGGTCCTTGCCAATTTGGGGCAATCTTTCCTTTAGCTTCTATTTGGTGTGGAAGAATGCGTTTCAGAACGAGTTAGCCTACCTCGAAGTGCCTTGGACGCACTTTCATGTTGTAAGCGCGTGCTATTCTTTGCTGGTATAACTGGCCAAAACACACTGTTGCTAGCCATTTTTCATCAATCAGCATAAGTTGTTCTAATTGGGTCTTGACCCACCCAGTGTCATCAATCTCCGATTCCACAATGATTCGGAGAGAGGGAATTTCGACTTCTGCGGGTATTACAACTTCTTTTCCATATACCAACAGATAAGGAGTTGCACCAACAAACGTGCGAGCAGTCGTGCGGTATCCCAAAAGAGCGAAACACAACTTTTCATGCCATTGCATGAACCCTTGGATCATCTTCCTGAGAATCTTCTTGATGTTCTTGTTTGCCGCTTCAACGGCTCCATTGACTTTTGGTCGGTAAGGGGTAGAATGGCGATGCACAATTTTAAATCGCTCGCATACCTCCTTCATCAGATGACTATTTAGATTGGCTGCATTGTCAGTGATAATGGTCTTTGGTATAACGAAATGACAGATGATGTTGGAATAAACAAAGTCTACCACTGCTTTCTTGGTGACTGCTTTGAAAGTAACTGCCTCCACCAATTTGGTGAAGTAATCAATGGTGACCAAAATGAATCTATGACCATTTGAAGCCCTTGGATCAATTGGCCCAATAATATCCATTTCCCAAGCAACGAAAGGCCAAGGAGAGGACATGGGATGCAGCTTCGATGGAGGCGAGTGAGTCAGGTCACCATGAATCTGGCATTGGTGACATTTGCAAACAAAATTGAAGCAAGCTCGCTCCATGGTAAGCCAATAATACCCTTCCCGCATAATTTGCTTCGCCAAAATGTATCCATTCATGTGAGGTCTGCTAAGCCCCGAATGCACTTCGCTCATGATCTGTTCAGCTTCTATGGAATCTATGTTTAGGGTCCTTTTGTACAAAATTTCCCCATTCAGGAAGAAACCACCAGCGAGCCGCCTTATAGTTCTTTTTTGATCTCCCTTGGCATGCTTGGGTACTCCCTTATTTTCAGGAATCGTTTTATGTCATTATACCATGGTTTACCATTTGGTTCTACCTCAATTGTATAGCAGTAACCATGGTTATTCCGAACTTGGATTTGTAATGGATCAATATGAGTGTTACCTGGATAAGGGAGCATCGAGGCTAAGGTAGACAAGGTGTCAGCAAGCTCATTGTGAAACCTAGGAATGTACCTGAATTTGATGGATTTGAATCTTTTGCTCAGGTCTTGCACACATTGTTTGTATGGAATAAGCTTGATGTCTCGAGTCTCCCATTCGCCCTGGGCTTGCCGAATAAGCAAGTCGGAATCTCTCATAACCAATAGTTCATGCACATCCAAATCGAGGTCCATTTTCATACCCATGATACAAGCTTCGTATTTTATCGTATTATTGGTACAGAAGAACCTAAGTTGGGCCGTTGTAGGGTAATGTTGTCCAATAGGTGAGATGAGGATTGTCTCGATCCCAAATCCTTTGATATTGACAACCCCATCAAAATACATTTTCCATACAGGGTTGTCGTCTGGAACTACTTCCTCTATTGAGTTAACTTATTCGTCTAGGAAGTATGTGCTAAGTGGCTTGTACTCATCATCAACTGGATTTTTTGCCAAATGATCTGCCAAAGCTTGTGTTTTATCGCGGTGCAAGTGATGTAGACGATGTCGAACTCTGTGAGTAGGATTTGCCATTTTGCAAGCCTGCTAGTGGGCATTGGCTTTTGGAAGATTTACTTCAAAGGATCCATTTTGGATACGAGGTAGGTAGTGTACGCCAAAAGATAATTGCACAGCTTTTGAGCGACCCAAGTCAAGGCACAACATGTCATTTCTAGAAAGGTGTACTTAACCTCATAATTGGTGAACTTCTTGCTCAAATAATAGATTGCCTGCTCCTTTTTGCATGTCACATTATATTGCCCCAGAACGCATCCGAAGGAATTATCCATCGCCGATAGATATAAGAAAAAGGCCTACCAGGTTCAGGTGGGACCAATACAGGAGGTTTTGACTGATAATCTTTGATCTTGTCAAAAGCTTTTTGGCAATCGTCTGTCCTCTTGATAGCAGCTTCCTTTTTCAGCAACTTCAAGATGGGCTCGCATGTGGTTGTGAGTTGAGCAATGAACCTACTGATGTAGTTCAACCTCCCAAGCAAACTCATGACTTCCGTTTTGTTCTTCGGGGGTGGCAGATCTCAAATGGACTTTATCTTAGATGGATCCAATTTTGATGCCTCTCCAGCTGACTATAAATTCGAGGATTTTCCTAGATGGAACCCCAAATGCACACTTGGCTGGATTGAGCTTAAGGTCATACCTTCGAAGCCGCTCAAAGAACTTTTTTAAATTGCGCACGTGATCAGCCCTTTTCTTTGATTTTATGATGACATCATCAACATATACTTCAATCTCTTTGTGCATCATGTCGTGGAAAATGGTGGTCATGGCTCTCATGTAAGTTGCCCCTGCATTCTTCAAATCGAATGGCATGACCCTATAATAATAAGTACCCCATGGAGTGGTGAAAGCGGTCTTTTCTGCATCATCCTCATCCATTAGAATCTGGTGGTGCCCGGCATAGCAATCCACAAAAGACTGTATCTCATGCTTTCCGCAATTATCTACAAGAATATGGATGTTTGGCAAAGGAAAATTATCCTTTGGACTTGCTTTGTTCAGGTCTCTGTAGTCAACATAGATTTTAGTTTTTCCGTCCTTCTTTGGCACAGGCACAACATTTGCCACTCAAGTGGTGTATCGGATGACTTTGACTATATTGGCACTCAGTTGCTTCATTATTTCCTCTTTGATTTTATTACTCATATCTGTTTTAATTTTTTGTTGCTTTTGTTGGACTGGTGGAAAATCAGGATACGTGGGAAGCTTATGAACCACTAGATCAACATTTAAACCCGACATATCATCATAAGACCAAGCAAACACATCTCTGTATTTAAATAAAAGTTGAATCACGGCATCTCTTGTTTTTTGTTCAGTGTGAATGCTTATCTTTGTTTCTCTAACTTCTTCATGACTTCTGATATTAATTAGCTTAGTTTCATTGAGGTTGGGCTTAAGCTTGTTTTTAAATTGTTCCAACTCTCTTTTTATTTCCTCAACAGCCTTATCTTCATCATATTTAACCTCTTGATGCATTATTTCGAAATTAGACAGCTTTTTAAGATATGGGCATGAATTCCGTATGCATGTCATGTTATTAAAGTCGGCATTAACAAAACAAGACACCTTCCTTATGGGGAGATAAGTTGCTTCCCAATTGTTGAGCATGGTGTCTGGGCCAATTAGTTGCATATCTGCATGACTAGTGCCTTCACTAGCCTGGATCATATTCACTTCAGAAAATATCTGGCTGATGCCATGGCAAATTTCATCAATGTTTTCCTGTCCCGAGGAATTTTGACCCTCTTAGAGTTGTGGCTTGACAAAAGTGTAGAAATGTGAGGAATGGGCTGCTGCAAGACCCAATAATGCTTTTTGCGTTGCTTAGTCATCTGCTTGTGTTGGCCTGAAGCCTAAGCCAAAAGTACCATTGTTTCTAAAGGGAGATATGGGTTTCAGAATTCCTTGTAATAATGTTTTCCTGTACCGAGGAATTTTGACCCTCTTGGAGTCGTGGCTTGACAAAAGTGTAGAAAATGTAAGGAATGGGCTGCTGCAAGACCAACCATGCTTTTTGCGATGCTTAGTTTTATCTTCAACTGCTTGTATTGGCCTGAAGCCTAAGCCAAAAGTACCATTGTTTCTAAAAGGAGAGATGGGTTTCGAAATTCCTTGTAATAATGCCCCTAGGACTTTTCCTGGCTCATAACTCTGTCTCGGCATAAGTGCAGCAACCATTACAAATGTGGAGGAAAGACGAGGATGCTGAATGGGCTTTCCCTCCTCAACATGGTCCACATCAACCACTTCGAAAGCCTGATAGACAATGGACTCGCACCCTTCCTTGGCCTCAATACACGGAATTAACGGATCTTTATAAATGGATGATTCGTCTTCTCCATGAACAATAATCTCTTGCCTGTAATGTTCGAACATGAGCATCTGATAATGCAAAGTGGATGGCACAGCTCGAGCTGTATGGATCCATGGCCTTCCAAGAAGTTGTAAGAAGTTTTCATGTCCACTACTTGGAAAATAATTTCAAAATCAATCGGCCCAACTGCCATGGTGAGGCCGATCTCCCCAATAGTGTCTCTGGTTGATCCATCAAAAGTCGGAATGCGGACATTGCTGGGTTAGATTCTGTCTGTATTGATATTTATGCTTTACAAGGTGGATAGAGGGCATACATCTACGCTCGAGCCTCCATCATCCATTACTCGCTTTATGTAGTGCCCCTCACATTTAACAGTCAGGTGTAAAACCCTATTGTGCTCGGCTCTTTCTTCGGGGAGTTCATCATCAGTAAAGGTGATTTTGTTCACCTCAAAAATCTGTTGTCCATCTTCTCTAATTGATTCACTATGGTCTTCTCTGAGATATGTGCCTCGTTCAGGGTCTTGATTAGTACACGGGCATGCTTTTTTGAATGTATGAGCAGAGATAGTAGAGAGATTTGGGAAGGAGTCTTTCTCAGCTGGTCAATGATTGAGTAATCCTGAACTTTCATCTTTTTCAAAAACTCTTCCGTCTCTTGTTCAGTGACCGGTTTCTTTATTGGCATTTGGCCTTATCTGATTTTCTTGGCCTTCCTCAACTCTTCTCGAGAGTAACACCTCCCAGATCGAGTCAAACCTCCAGTTTTCCCCACTTCTTCTATGATTTCCTTGCCTTTGTAGGTCATCACAGTTTTGTTGTAGTTCCAAGGAATGGTTTTCGCGTTTCTCACAGGGGGTTGCACGACAGGATTGATTATGACCGACTCTATTATACCCTCCATACCGCCCTGATTCTGCCTTGTGATGGGGTGGCCTCTAAGGACATACAACATTGGGCTTGGAACATTGGAGCGAACTTCCAACCTCGAGATCTTGGGAACAAATAAAGTTACCTTTTCTGAGCTCTGGGCGCCTTTCACAATCAACGGCATATATCAACTTGGACTTACTTCCAGTCCTGCTCTTTCTTGAATCGTTTCCACTTTCATTTGTACCTGACCAACCGACTCATATTCTTGATCCCGACCAATCATTCCCACGAAATAAACATCATTGTGTACTTGCAGCGGGTTGTTTGTAACATTAGGAGGGTTTTTCGCCATCTGTTACCATAATCAACTTTGCCGCGATGAGTCTTTCTATGGATTTTTTCAGAGTCCAACAGTCATTAGTGCTATGCCCTGAGGCACCTGAATGATATTCAGATCTAGCATTTGCTTGATATCCATATGAATCGGGATGCATATGGTGGGGAGCGATGGATCCAATCATGCCCATCTGCTTCAGCTTCTGGAATAGACTAGAGTATATTCAGCCAATGGAGTGAATATTTCCACCGGCCTCTGCTCTCGACCATAATCTTGCCTAGGACGAGCATTGTAGGGTGCCCGAAAATTTTGCTGTTGAGGTCGGGGGATCCTTGGAGCTGGTGCCAGTACCTACTGATTGGGAGGCCGAGCATATGATTGAGTATTAAACACTGTATGCTGTGGTGGGACAAAAGAGTATTGAGAAATTGGCGGGGGATAATAATTTTGAGGGTAGCTAGATTGACCCTGCTGAACTTGCACATAAGGATGTGATGCCCCTCTTTGAACTTCCCTAGATCCTGAAGTCATCATGGACCCTTCATCTCTCTTCTTTCTATTTGCCAAACTTCCTGACCCATTTTGGATCGCCTAAGTGGTGGCTTTGAGAGCATCTTGACTTACAATTCTGTCGGTCTTGAGGCCATTTTCGACCATTTTCCCTATCTTGATTGCTTCTGCAAAAAATCCGCCCATTGCGGACATCATGTTTCGAAAATAATCAGGCTCTTGAGCCTCTAGAAAAACAGTGATCAATTCATGGTTATCCATGGGTGGCTTAACTCTAGCCGCTTGCTCCCTCCACTTGATGGCATACTCCCTAAAGCTTTCGGTTGGTTTTTTCTTCATATTGGAAAGGGAATTACGATCTGGCGCAATATCAATATTGTACTGGAATTGTTTGACAAAGGCCTAGGCTATATCGTCCTAGACATGACAGTGAGAGATATCTTGGTCAATGAACCATATATAGGCTACCTCCACAAGACTTTCCCCAAAATGAGCCATCAATAATTTTTCTTTTCCACCTGCACCCATCAGCTGGTTGCAGTACCTTTTCAAGTGGGCAATAGGGTCACTGTGTCTATTATATTTCTCAAATTTTTGGGTCTTGAACCATGGTGGCAAATGGATGTGAGGGAACATGCGTATATCACTGAATGAAACACTTTTGTGACCACCTAGTCCTTGTATGTCCTTTATGTTCTCTTCAAGACTTCTAATTTTCCTGGCCATCTCATCTAGCTCACCCGTCTTGGCAGGCTTTTCATTTTCCACTGGTGATTCGTACTGAGGAGTCTGATTGTGTGGAGTCGAGACCCTAAAAGCCATGTTTGGATAGTAGTATTGGCCATCATAAGCATGAGATTGTGGCTCATTGTTTGGCCTCATCACAGGAGGTGGAGGCAGGATTGTATATACTGGCGCGCCAGACACGACAAGAGGGGTGTTCCTGACCGGTGCGGTTGGAGGTCGCACATTAGAGGTACGGGGGGCGGCATGGAAGCTGTAGTTTGGCAGATACCCTGGTGGTAAAATGTGATCGCTCGTGCATGGAGCAGTGTTGAGTTGCTAGGGGTACGGTGGAAATTCCTTCTGAGGGACCCTGAGGCAGAGGCTGACCGGAGACCCAAGCTTGATACGCATAAGACAGTTACTGTTTCAATCTTCTTACTTCCTCCGACTCTTGCTCAACTAGCTGACCCTGGGGGTCGTCACTGACCAGCTCGATTTCATCATTGTTAGCCATTGTTACCTTTCCCTTAGATTTGGTGAAGTAATGATGTGTTGCCAATTTCACCACGAACCAACCACCTTAAGCTTACTATATAAGAGGCAACAAACGTGTTAGGGTTAAGCATTTTACAGATATGAATCACACGTAAATATGCTATGCCTCTAAAATTATCACCATCTCTAACATGCTTTTGGAAGGCTTCATGTTTCATTCCGGCTTATAAGGTTGCTGGTTATTGACTCTCTTATTTCCTTCTCTCTTTTTCTTCGTTTTTCCTTTCACTCACCTTATTTTGATTCCTCATTTTAAGTCATTGAAAAATATTTGATCGAACCTTTTGGGGGTTGCCTACGTATCATGTCGCCGCATGAATCAGATCATTACATAGTTCAAGGACACGACCATATGTTTTTTTATTTATTTACAAAACAAACTTCTTTGGTTCATTTTCAAATTTTTCTAGAACAAAACCTTTTTCATTGATTTTAAGTTTATTTTTTATACAAGACTCAAAGAATTACATTAAGATAAACATTTAAACAAGACCAGACTTGACTCAAACCGACTTTTTAGGATAAAAGGCAAAACAACAAGACTCAAAATACCAAAAGACTCTTACAGACTCAAAGACCACAAAGGAACAGTCAAAGTGGACTGCCAGCTAAAAGAAGATCCAAAATTCTACAGGAGAATCCACCAGCATCACTGTAGTCATGGAGCTTATTCTTGCGGTTGACCCCCAACGTCGCGGTATATCCTCTCTAAGTCTACAGATATGTGACAGGCGACTTTCAATGATACTTCTGCGAACCGCTCGGGCGTCATTCCCTGGCAACTCCTGCAAGCTCGGGAGGTATATGTGACTACCTTGAGAATCTTTCCCTTAATGCACTCCTGAGCCAAATGCAACTCTTGATTTTGCTGACCACGAGTTTCGGCTAGATCCAGCGTATCATGCTCGCACTCCAAGACCATATCTCTCTGGCGCCGAACTTCTATTGACTCCCCCTCAAACTGATTGATCACATTTTGGTAGTGGTGTCTTTCTATTTCAAACTTGGCGATCTGGCGCTCCTTACTTGATTCAACTCCCTCTAACTGATCCCTTAGACCTTGGATTAGTGGAGCGTAACTTATGCGCTCATGATCACGGACTACCTTGAACTGGGCTTCTCTCTCTTCTTGTTGCTGAGCGGTCGTGACTATGTTCTTCTTTCGAATTTGGGCTTTGAGTGCTTGCTTCTCTCATGCCCACTGAGCTTTCTCTTTCTCAAAAGCATCATACAGCAGATCCTTGTCTACTTTAATGATGCCGGGCTCTTCTTGCAGTGCTCCAAAAGCAGATTCATAATCTCTTTCGCAATAAGCCCAACTCTGTTTTGAATCTCAAACTCCCACTCTCTGGTGCTCTTCATGACTGTCCCTGGTCTATTTGCGAGAGCATCTTGATTATAGAACCACTCAAGATTAGAAGGATTTAGCTCACCCCGTTCTCGATTTTCCACCATGATGCCACGCTCGAGTACCTTAGTATCATTCCAAACACGTTGAGCATAAGCTTCACGAATGGGATCCTCTGATGTTGCTTCCCAGATAAAGTTTTCCATGCACTATTTGTTTATGACCCAACTGACGTAGAACTCTCATGGGATCATATGGCTGATAACCCCGAAGACCCATCAAGATCAGATATGGATGGCAAGATGACTTGTATATGACATATTCTGCGGCAAACCAAGGATAATTCCATGTAGCTGATCATCTGTTAAGGAGTGAAGGTACTCCCTCTAATCCTGGACACTTTCTGGAAAACTACGAATTTCTAGCTCACTCTTCAATCTAGCATTATACTGGCGAACATGATTACCCCAACAAGTACGGTGGTATACCTTATAAGGACGACGGAAAAGATGATCCATGAACCACATCTGAAGCAGGAGGCTTCAACCTTCAAAGAAACCTTTTCCTTCCCAGCACCTGGTCAATGCACGAAAGATATCTGCTAACACCATAGGAAGAATAGAAGAATCATTTCTGATCCTCTCTTGGGAAGACCATGCACCCCAAGAAAGCTACAATGAATGTTTTCGTCTATGTTCATGCCATGTGTGTTGGTTTTATTTGTTAACAAGCTCCATCCCATATTCTGAGAATCCCCCCTCATGTGTGTACCTATCATACAAGAAATCTAGGTGGACCTTCCCTTGCGCCACATGTGCTATCTCGGTGTGGCTGATCCACATCTGCTCAAGGAACTTGGTAGCAGTGACATCCCTGGCAGCCAAAAGTCTCTTTGTTCGACTCTTATGCCCCAGATTTGTATATTCAGCGAATTCCTCCAAGGAAGGAGTCATTTCAAACCCATTGAGACGAAACACATTGTTCTTTGGGTCCCAGAACTAAACCAAAGCCTCGATGAGTTCTCGTTTGGGCTCAATCTCCATAATGTTTACCAAGTTTTTCAAATAATCCTTCATCTTTCCTTGCTCAAACCCATCCATGTTGTTCCACCATCGCTTCAATAAACTAGGACTTTGTCGACAATTTTAAACTGCGAGTGCTCTTCATCTCTCGCCCTCTTGTCAGGTTTCCCACTAACTGAATCCCTATTGTACCTACATAAATAAAAATATGAGGTCAACTCCTAATCTAAACTCAAAGAAATGACACCAAGCAAACTTTTGGAACAAACAAACTTCTTATGGGAGGAAGGATAGACTCTAGAAGGATTACTCAGGCATCTTGCCGAGGAAACAAGACATGACAAAAAATGGCCAGACAAGGGACAAAATGATAAAAAGTGACGAAGGGGACAAGATGGTTATTTTTATGAAAACGGCTCTTCAGTACCTCCAAGAAAGTACTAAGGTTGTCTCGGTAAAAACAACCGGAAACATGGATAAGGCGGCAAAAACAAATAAAAATTTATTTTTTGTGAAAAACATCCATTTGGTACTTCAAAACAACTATAAGGTTGACTCGGCAAAAATGGCCGAAAATAGGGGACAACACGGGAAAAAATGTGAAAAAAAATAAACAAAATAACTTTTTTTACGAAAATAGCCCTTTGACACTTCTGAGAAAGGTTTAAAGGCTGTCACGGCAAAAACAGTCAAAAATAAAGACGAAATGGTAAAAGGTTTTAAAAACGAGCAAAGTAACCATTTTGTACAAAAATATCCCTTTGGCACTTTCGAGGAAGGCTTTAAGGCTATTTCGGCAAAAATGGTTCGACATAGGGGTAAAATGGTAAAATATTAGCTAGATTTACGAAAACAGCCCTTTGGCAGTACCGAAGAAGGTTTTGAGGTTGTATTGAAAAACATGACTGGACGCAAAGACAAAAATAATAAAAAAGACAAAAAACAGCAAAACTATCGATTTTTAAAAAAATTTGAAAAATATTATGGACCTGCCGATTTCGAAAACTCTTGCAAAAATGGGGTCGAACCTGATGAAGGTTGCCTACGTACCCCACTGGAATTGTGAGGATCGGACCCGCGTAGTTCGAACCAAGACTTGATAGATTTTGACCATATTTTTTTCGACGCCTCATGTCGGATTAGTCCATTTTTTTAAATTATAGTAAAGCCGATCAACAACGTAAGCAAGCCTTCCAAATGATGCAGCAAGTAGCACATATCGAACATGATGGTCTTAAAAATGACACCTGTCTTATATGGATTCGGCCCCTGTGGCGAGCTTCGCTAAGTCAAATGCACATGATGCAACAAAACGATCATACTAGGGATAACCAGGCATGTGACTTGTTCTTCTAGGTTTTAAAAATCCTAGGGGATGAGGTGTATCTAGACTAGACATAAAACGAGCGGACAACTCTAGTTGGGAAGGGGTAGTGTACCGGGAGCAATACTTCTCCGGCTTAACTACTAGACCCTCCCCGTTCTTAAATATGGGTGACTAATAATCCTTCACCGGGAGCCCAGGCCCACCGGCTTTATCTCAAAAAAAATGGGGCGCGTATCCGCGATTCCCAGAGTTGTATATAGAAAACTCAGAGGGGGTGCACAAGAAGACAATTTATGATACAGTTCAACAATATCAAAGTGGTAAAATGCAGGAAAGTAGCACCTTAGGCCCAAATAAATCACAGTATAAACAAAATTAATAAAGCCAAATAAAGTCAATGTACAAGCTCAAATTCTTGAATATCCCCAGCAGAGTCGCCAGAGCTATCACACCCCTGTTTACCCCCAAAAAGATGTATGGTATGGGTTGTTGTGGGTCAAAGAGTTTTTCCAATTAAAGTGACAATTTGAAATAGGGATTGTTTTATTGTTCAGAGTCGCCACTTGGAATTGATTTTTTCAGTGTTCCAAGTCACCTTTTATTTGAATCCCTACTCATAGTCACTTTTGCAAATCCGGCAAAATAGTCAGATTCACAAGGATATCACTACAGCATTCCTAGAAACATGTATTGGCAGTGTAATTTCAGCAACTAAAACGAAATTATGCTATGTGTCATACCCTAAAGTCATTCATCACATACCTAGCATTGTTATTTGGATACAATAGCTTGAAAACATGCTAAAAACCCATAAACGACTTACATATCACACTTAAAAACTCACAACTCGATATTCAAGTATTATAAAAGACTATGTTCACATTATTACATGCTTGATACGTAAAAATAACATCCAAGCTCTTTTTCTGTCAAACTATCATCACATCAAACACGTTTAAATAGTGCAGCGAGTTCAAGTTGTTCCTATTGCTGAAAAGATACATATTACGAGTCTCAAAGGATTACCTGGATAGCAGAAAAATAAACGGTAGTGAAGTGAGTAGAAACAACGGCAGAAATAGCATAAAAACAACAACAACCAGCAACAAATCAACAACCAAACATCAACCTTTTAAACCCGACGTGACCTAGAAAC
Organism: Nicotiana attenuata; assembly: GCF_001879085.1. Taxonomy (NCBI): domain Eukaryota; kingdom Viridiplantae; phylum Streptophyta; class Magnoliopsida; order Solanales; family Solanaceae; genus Nicotiana; species Nicotiana attenuata. The sequence goes on along the minus strand of NC_031995.1, from coordinate 1,821,848 downwards.
TCAAACTGGGAGTTTAGTGACTCACAAAAGGAAGAAGGAAACCAGCTAACCTTAAGATCTTAAGTTATTTTTTTTTACAAGGTATTAGGTTTCAGAAGAATCACTCACAAACTTTTAAGTTTTTCAACTTACTTTGATGTTCAGGTGATGCCCTTTTTACTCACTTTTGTTGTGTTTTCAAACAACTCTAAAGATGTTATCTAAGTGTCTCCTTAAAATATGAACGGAGCAGCCCTTAAGTAAGCAAAGAAAGTCACTGTAGAACATCTTTTGGTTTACCAAAAGTCTGTCCAAAAGGACTGACTTTTGTTCACCAAACGCTGCTCCAAGACTGTCCAAAGGGGCAAAGGACAGTCCTACAACATAATATGGCAGAAGCATGGAGGAAAATAGTACTTACATCCACCCTAGATGTTAAAGTAAACAACTTTTTACCTTAAAACATGATCAACTCACCTAACCTTCAGATTTTATCAACAACAATACCAAACCACTTTCTCAAACCAAATGAAAAACAAGTAACTAGAACAACTATCTAATCGAACCATTAACCAACAAAGAGAAACAGAACTTAAAGATTAAGCAAAGACATGTATTGACTAGTGAAGACCTTAATAGAACTCAATAGTTTTAACTAAAGCGAAATTAGAAAACATAATGCAAACTTAACTATATAAAGTAAAACAAAAACATGTTAACAGTGAGACAAACTAAATAGAATCGATTAAGTTAATATCATACAATACAATACAATACATTATAAAACGATATGTAACAATCATCCAAACAAGCTTGGTAACTATTGCATAGATGATAAGGGATGAGTGTATTTTCTAACACAATCTAACACTGATAACCTGATTCTAGATTTTAGCTCATTTTGATTTCCCTTGTTAGAATATTTGTTGTCCACCACATTCTTTGCCTTGTATAGATTGAATTAGAATAATTGACGTAAAAATACCCTACAGGTTGCTGATTGATTTGTTGGAGAAATGCTTACATGTGTGTAGCTGTAATTTTAATTATGTTATAGGCTAACGTAAGGCTTGGGAATTGAGATTGATGTGCGGGGGAAATTTTTTATTTTGTGTCTCATACAACTGACATTAGTTGTATGAGGCATCTCTTTTGTCTCACAGTTTTGTGGACCCAGAAATATAAGATTGTGGTCCACAAATTTGTGAGACAAAAAGAAGACTCACACAATTAATATCAGTTGTGTGAGGCACACAATAAAACTTCTCTGTGCAGGGTGATTTCCAAGCAGTGGCTAAGGCAAAAAAATCTAACATAGAATTTTCCAAAAATGTGCAAAATTGCAACAAAATTTTCTCAGTTTCTTATTTCAGATGTGTGTTGGCAGCTCGGTGCTAAGTTCCCGTTATGTGCATTGTGCGGGGTTCGGAGAAGGATTGGACTACAAGAGTCTATTATACGCAGTCTTACTCTGCAATTCTGCAAGATGACTATTTCTACGGTTTAAACCTATGACCTCCTTATCACATGACAATAATTTTACCGGTTATTTTAATTCTTTTTATTACGTAATAAGAACATGTCAGGCGCAGCCAATGTTTTAAAAGGTGGGGGTGCGAGGCGAGGCGTTATACCTCTGACGAGGCGAGGCGTAAGCCCTGAGACATGGGGCGTAAGTCCCACAGATCTTTAAATTTTACTAATTTCAAAAATTTTAGGATAGCATCAAATGAAAATTAATTATAAAAATTACATTAAAATCACAAAATTATAACAAATAATATATTTAAAATATTAATAAATTATAATTCAACTATCAATAATACGAAAAGTATGACATATATCATAATGTGCAAATAGTTGCAATGTTGTTACAACTCAAGCATCAAAAGTAATGTATTCGATACGAAATCTTATATATATCTCTTAAGGAGTAATGAATTTTGAAAGAATTTCAATATTATAATTTGATATTTTTATTAAAATACTCCTTTTATTTAATATGCTTTCTATTTGAAAGAGAATTTATATACAAATACATTTCACAATTTAAATATGATTCTCAAGCATCATTCATTTTTAAGTTTCAACAAGTAATAGAGTGACACATAATTCACCATACAATACCATGATAACTAATTATTTGTACATAGTTACTAGCTAATATTGAGCTATTAAATTAATAAATATTGTATCTCGTAAACGTGAAAAGAAAAATAATTATAAAAAAAATTATGGACTACTCCATTATATAGTAAAGACATAATAATAGTTAATAAATAAATACTTTTTAAATGAAAGATTTATTTAAAATTAACTATCATAGCAGTCTTAGTGGATAACGTGCAATAATTTTTATTTTAATTATGACAATACTCTCAACTTAATAATTTATACTTAGGAAAAAAGTAATTTTGAGTAGTCAACAATTTATTAAGAAAATTGAAGATTTACAAGGTTAATTACATACAATTGCATAAAGTACTATTAGGCGAGCCCAGTACGCTGGGCGTGTCCGGGGCGTAAGCCCCAATGGCCGAGGCGTAAGTCTCACAGAACTAAGTCCCACACATAAGCCCAGGGGCGTTTTACGAGTACTCCGCCCCGGGGCGAGTCCTGGGCAAGTCCCAATTCTGCATTTTAAAACAGAGGGCGCAGCTAATCGGTACAAGGAATTTCTCTATTATGTCCTTTTATGTACTTGGCACCCAATCTATCTACAAATACAAGGAATAAATTGACTTTTGAGGAAACAAAAGGCAGTCAATCTGAGCTCAATTCTTATGTAGTATATCTCTTTGACTTTAATTTGTGAGACACATTATGACATAATCCAAAAGGATTATGAGGTGCGACTTTGACCAAATTATATATCGTCCAATAAATAAAAGAAGACAATGCTTGTTGCTAGATCATCATGACATGAGCATTACATATGAAAAGCTTTGGAAATTAGAATTTAATTAATTTTACTCTTTTCCTAACCTAATTGGAAATTAGGAAGGACAAAATCTCATTTATTTGTCTGGATAGAAAATAGGAAACAGGAACCTAAATGGTGAAAGAGATTATCCTTCCTACTTATTACCTAGTTTTAACTGTTAAGCACAATTATTTATCACAATCGAATAGTTTTCTCGATGATTGTATGGTATTATTTTTAAGGATGATAGTATAATGAATCGAGATAGTTCAGTTTGCCATATCTTGGGGGAAAAAAGTGCAGTTCAGTGTACAAAATATCCCGCGTTCACGCAAGGTTCGAAAATGGAATGTGATGTAGGCAGTCTATTCTGATGCTAGCTGATTTCACAGCTTGAATCCATGACCTATAGCTAGGTCACCGGAAACAACTTGACTATGAAGTGATGGTCAAAAGAGAAGCCTTTTTTTTTAAGACTAGAACCTTGCTATGAAGCAAGTATCAACTGTCATATCTACATGAATTAGTGAGGTAATTGAATTAGTGAATTAACCACATCATCAAAATTTTAGGTAATCGGGATCAGATCATTCAGACCCATGCAGGTGGCCTGGGCTAGGCTAATGTAAGGTTTGGGAATTGAGATAGATGTGCGGGGTGATTCCCAAGCAGTGGCCGAGGCAAAAAAAAAAAATCTAACATAGAATTCAAAAAATGTGCCAAAAGTGCAACACCTCATATTCAAACATGCAACCTAAAATAATTATGGAGCCACCTTTGTAACTATATTAGAAGCTTCCATTATGTTAAGAAATTTAATATTTCATAAATATATATTAAAAAAATATTTTTATCTTTACTTAAATAATATAATTTTTCGTCTTAATTGAACTCTTTTAATGCATGTAGCTTCACTCATGATTTTGAGTTAAGATTCTTTAATCCGAAAGAATTAGAATATTGAACCCATAAAATTCAAATTCTGACTCAGCTTTTGATTGAGACTCGTTCCCTCTTGTAAAATGAGTGAAAATTTTCAAAGGTCATCTAAGATAAAATATTCTCAATTTTTACTATTTCAATTCCTTTTATTTTAAAATACAACGGCATGCCAGCTTGTCCGAACAAGGAATTTCTTATTGTTATGTCCTTTTATGTACTTGGCACCCAATCTATCTACAAATACAAGGATTTATTTGACTTTTTTGAGGAAACAAAAGGCAGTCAATCTGAGCTCAATTCTTATGTATATCTCTTTGACTTTGTGAGACACATTATGACATAATCCTTTTGGATTATGAGGTGCGACTTTGACCAAATTATATATCGTCCAACAAATAAAAGAAGACAATGCTTGTTGCTAGATCATCATGACATGAGCATTACATATGAAAAGCTGTGGAAACTTGAATTTAATTAATTTTCCTCTTATCCTAACCTGATTGGAAATTACGGAAGACAAATGAAGGAAAGATGACACAAATTTTTCTTTAGCCATCTGGTTTAACGAATAGAAAAGAGGAACCTAGTTACTTTTCAAGATAAAGCACAATTATTTATCATATTATTCCCCTCCCCCCTCTGCGTGGCAACGTAATCCCCCTACTCACAGCCAGTTAGAGCAAAAAAGTTTACCCCCGTCTTTCTCTTAAAACTCACCCTAATGTAATGACCTGCCATGTCATCATGCCACATAGACGCCATTTGACAAATATTAATGCCATGTGGAAGCTTACATAGAAGGAAGACTAGCATTTGTAAGAAGATTTTAGAGAAGTATGGACCTTTCGTTTGGAAGACCCTAGATCTATAGATTTGATAGGAAAGTCCTTGGAATCTTCTAGGCTGGTAGAGAATTCTAGAGAAAGCGCTTATCTTGTAAATATTAAGGACTTGTATAACAATTAATATTTACACACTAGTCCCTAAGAGACTAGTATATAAAGGGGGCCATTCATTTGTAATTCACAAAGCAAAACAATCAACTTCTCTCCAATACAAAAGCTTCCTTTTGGCAATTCTTCTGTGTTCTAACATTCCTTAGCGATCTTGAGTGTAGTAAGGCTGACTTGGTATAACAAGAACGCGAGCAAGTTGTGCAAGATCCTGAGCGAGTTGTCAAGTGCCACATGTGTACTTAGTTAACGACGAAGGGCGTGAAAATGTGGTATCCGAGCAAAGGTTATGACTACGTGAATGTTAGACAGAATACAAGAGATTGCTAGAAGGAAGCTTTGTAGGGAACCATGGTCAGGATTACCAAGGGCGTGGTACTTGCAAAAGGGACAAATGTGAAGGTCCCTAAGCAAAAGTAGTATGGCTGTGCACGGGACGCACGCGAGGTGGACACTTTGGAGGATGGATAAGTACTTTGAGGTAGTCAAGGAGGATGACGAAGTCGTTAAGGTACGCAATGCCTCAATGTACTTGGCCGAGGTGTTGCACTGCGTGGCATCAGAAGTGTGCCAGAATGGAAAAAAGGGCTATGCAAGATTGAAATGTGAGAGCGGTTCAAGAGGGAGTTGAAGAGCAATTATACTCGATGAATGTGGTGGAAGAGGCTAGGCAGAAGCAAAGGGAGCTCCGACAGACGGCCACAATTCGGGAGTATGTGCGTGAGTTCACTACCTTAATGCTGCAAATCTCGTCGTTGTCCGAGGAAGATTCCTTCTTCTACTTCATGATTGGGTTGCAAAATTGGGCGAAACAGGAGTTAATAAGACATCAAGTAGCCAACTTGGACCACGCCATAGCGGTAGCCGAGTCGCTCGTTGACTTCAAGATGGAGCCTGCCAAGTCCAAAGAAGGCAACGCAGAGAGGGGCAGGGGAGATCATAACAAGGACGTGACACTAATCTTGTAAATATCCTTCCCAAAATCCTATACTAAGTGTAACGACCCGACCAGTTATTTTGAGCTCTAGCGCGTCGTTCGGCGGTTTGAGGCCATGAGCAGCTTCACTTCAAGTACTTATGACTTGTACACGTGGTCGGAATTGAAATTCGAAAAGTTCGGAGTTGATTTGGAAAGAAAATTCTCATTTTGAAAGCTTTAAGTTGGAAGAATTGACTAAGGTTGGATTTTTGAGTAAACGAACTCGGAATCGGGATTTGAAGGTTCCAGCAGGTTCGTATGATGATTTCGGACTTGGGCGTATGTTCGGATCGGGTATTGGATGACTCGGAAGCGTTTCAGCGCCTATTGTGGAAGTTAGCATTTTGGAAGAGTTTCATGAATTTGAGGTGGAAGCGCGTTTTATGTTATCGATGTCCGATTGGGATTCCAAGTCTGAGAATAGCTCCGTAAGGTAATTCTAGTATTGGGAGCGCTTCTGGAAGTGGATTCGGAGGTCCGTAGGTCATTTTGGGGTCATTTGGCTAAAGTTAGAAATTTGAAGGTTTTTGAGAAGTTTGACCGGGAGTGGACTTTTTGATGTCGGGGTCAGATTCCGATTCCGAAAGTTGGAGTAGGTCCGTAATGTTGAATGTGACTTGTGTGCAAAATCGATCGGACGTGACTTGATAGGTTTCGGCATCGAATGTAGAAGTTTGAAGTTCTAAGTTTATTAAGCTTGAATTGGGGTGCGATGCATGGTTTTGACCTTGTTTGATGTGATTTAAGGCCTCGAGCAAGTCCGTATTATATTTTTAGACTTGTGTGGGTGTTTGGTTTGGAGCCCCGGGGGCTCGCGTGAGTTTTGGAGTAGCTTCGGAGTATTTTGTGAAGAAATTGAATTGGAGGTTCTTGTGTGATTGCATTTGCGATGCATGGGTCGCAAATGCGACCATCACATTTGCGAACCTCGGGCTACTGAGGGGAGATCGCATTTGCGAGGGAGATATCACTTTTGCGATACTGTCCTCTTCGCATTTGCGAGGATTTTGTCGCAAATGCGACCATGGGAGGGGGCAGCTGGGCTTCGCATTTGCGATGCCTTTGTCACAAATGCGACCATAGAGGTCGCAAATGCGACTTCTGCGTCTGGTGCAATGGCTTTTATTCTGAGACTTAGCTCATTTCCCTCACTTTGCACTTTGACTTAGGCGATTTTGGAGAGCATTTTGAGAGGGGTTCCTTCATCTTCAAGAGGTAAGTGATTTCTAAGTTTTGAGTCAAATTCAAGGTTTATAAATGGATTTAGACATGAAAAATTGTAAAAAATTTTGGGATTTTGAAGAAAAACCTAGAAATTGGTATTTTTGGATTTTGACCACGAATTTGGGCTTGGAATTGGAAACAAATTATATATTTGAGCTCGTGGTGTTATGGGTAAAGTTTATCTTCGAAAGTTTTCGGAATCCGAGCACATGGGCCCAAGGGTGATTTTATCGACTTTTCAAGCGGAGTTGAGAATTGTTGTAAATAGCATTATAATGAGTATTTGAGTATGTATTAATGGGTTTGCATAATTATTGACTAGTTTTGGAGTGTTGGGCATCGGTTTGAGTCGTCGGAAGGGCTTGGGAGCCGGTTATGGAACTTCAGAGCGAGGCACATGTATGTCTAGTGGCATTGTGGGCGCAGCGGCGTGGTAGATACGGAGACTTAGATGAGCTGCAGCTTATGAGGCGATCCGCAGCCAGCAGAGTCTCCTTCAGGGTACTTGTACTTTCTTTTCTGTCCAACTTTGTATTCCGTACAGTTATTCTATTTTATTTTACTTCCTAGTAAATGCTCATGCACTGGTGACACCGGTTCTGGGGTGATTATGGGTTATTCAGTATTGAGATTGTGAAAATATTATTGTTTACTCTAATATTGCCGTCATCTACTGTTTAATTGAAGTAAAAGTATGATTTCGAAAATACTAAAAAGAGAACCAAATTAATTATTTATTGCTGGCTTGCCTGACAGCGGTGTCCGGCGCCATCATGACCTTTAATGGATTTTAGGTCGTGACAACATGGTATCAGAGCCAGGTTCACTTAGGTCTCACGAGTCATGAGCATAGTGTAGTAGAGTCTTGCGGATCGGTATGGAGACGTCTGTACTTATCTTCGAGAGGCTACAAGGCTTTTAGGAGAACTTCCCTTCTTGGTTCCTCATCATGCGATTTGATTCCTTTGAGGCTTATGCCTTCATTTCCTTCCCATTCAATCTTATGCGACGTGAAGCGCTAGTTATAAATCGAGAATTTAGGAATTGTAATGGTACTACAAATGCGGTGCGTAATGTTTCTCCCTGAGTAGTTGATTGGGCTTATGTCGTCGCCTTGCGGAAGGAAATTCTGTCATTCCAGCTCAGTAGCTGTACTTCTGAGAGCTCTGAGGCAATGCACAGGTTGCTATGATGCTCATGAGTTGTTATTGCACAGTATTGATGTGATGGTATGCTTGCCTATGTATCGGGACAGTGAATGACTTGAAAGGAGGTTTACTCAGTGCATGATTCAGAGATTCGGTATTTTATTTCCGGCGGAGGAAAGGAAATCGGAGTATAAATGTCCAGGCTTGGGTTGATGAAGTAGCGAGACTTGGTATTTTCGAGCGTGGTGGAATTTTCATCTATGATATGGTGTCATTATCCTTGTTGAATACGTTAAGTTCGTCGGTGTTATGGTCTTCGTCAAATCTCCCTCGGGGCAGGGAAGCGTGAAATAGTGCCGGAGAAGCGGCTATCAAAGATCGCGGTGTGCGGTGGTTCAGGATTGAATCAGTGTTCCTGGTGTTGATGGCTCGAGAAAGATGACCTTTGAAGGGGTTTAAAGTTAGTAGCGATCTATTGGTTCAAGTACTACAGAGATAGGTTTTGACTTAAGGAAACAACTAGGCGGCGAAGGATGAGGAAGGGCATATGGGAGGTGTTTTGCGGTGGTTAAATTTCTAGAAGGCCAGATGGAAGAAGCAGAAGTCGAGTAGTTGCTTAAAGGAGAGGGTTTAACCTAAGTGGGAGAGTGGCGGATTAACGTATGGGTTCTTTGGTAGGATGACTACACGCCTTGAGAAAAGTTTAAAGCGATTTGGGATTTATGGTGGACACTGACTGGGTCTACGGACTTAATTTGAAATAATGGCTATTATACGGCGGGAGATTTGGATACGACAGAAAGGAGTTGCTCGACATGAAGAAGGATACAACATAACTTTGGATTGGAAGAGGCTGTTGCACCTTTAGTCGATGTCTATGAGAAGTGAACGGACTTGTATAGCTGGTGAACAAGCACGAGCTCAAGATGGGTTACTGATTTTGTAGTAATTGTACCCAGTACAACAAAGTTGGAAGATATCGGCATGTAATTTCCACAGGTGGGCTATCTCCCGTGAACATGTTAGCAGTCGTATGGTGTTGACGAAGCTTCTACAAAGGATTCTACTGGCTATCCGGTGAGAGGTTGAATATGTAAACGTAGCTAGTGATTCAGAGTATTCATGAAATGGTTAACAGGAAGATTTCGAGGAGTTTGGCGGGTTGATTGTGCAAGATCATGTCAACGATAGAGGAAGAGTCTCGATGGGTTCCAGGTTATGCAAGGGTAGCTTCGAGCTAAGTGGGAGAGCCCCACCGCCTACGATTGGATTGTATGGTTATCTACTTGTGATATTTCTAGTTATTGGCATATTGGTGGGTTATTACAACAAAGGGGAAGAGAACATCAGTGGAAATTTGAGCAAAGGATTTGATGAACGTGTTCTATAATTGGCATTATCGATTCATGCTCAGGCTTTGGGAAGACTCAGGATTTATGCTTCGTGTAGAGGTGATTCTACAAAGAAAGTAATTCAGCCAGGTGTTCCTTTAAAAGGGTGTTCATGTGCTAGCAGAGCCTGGGAGTTGATCATAATTGGAGACAGGTCGGAGTAGGTGACTCCCAACAACGGTCCTAGTGGATTCGGAAGTTAAAGTGCGGTGCCTAAGATTTTGAGTCCATAGTATGGTTGAGTATCGAGCTTTTGCAGCGGATTATGATAAAGGAGCTTGAGGTGTTCTGCGTTATCTCCGATCTGCGGTGTAGTATAAGAAGAATGGGAGGAAATAACTTTGGATTTATAGAAGAATTATCAGAATGGGTGTACTAGTTGAAGACGCGATTATGCGCATAAAGAGGGTATGAAGTGGTTTGTGGGTTTTGAGACAATGTGGTCTTGTGAAATGGGGTCACTCAGGACGAGTGCGGATTGAGTTTGCTATTTGAATGGAGCTATTATTATTCCTAAGGCAAGTCCAAGGTAAATTAGAAGAAGTCGAATTGGTTAGCAATGGTTGAATCGGCATAATGATGGCAATGATCAACTCCTTCAGCGTGTTGAGTCACTCATGTGATTTGTGATGGTACGTGTGAGGTTTGACGGTCGTCGTAATTGATTTTATTTGGAGGCTTTCGAGTACTATGGCCGATTGTGTACAGATGGATCCTGGAAGAGTTATGGTAGTTTAGACCACTACTTGAGTTTGGTATTTTCTGCGAATATGAGAATTCAGTCACGTGTTGCAATGGTTCTCTTGAAATGAGTTCAGTAAAAGGTTTCTATATGATGAAATGTGTACCCTATTAGTGGTTCAGGAGTTATGATGAAATTTTTGTACTCTTGCGCATTGGCATGATTAAGTGCATCGAGTAGTAGGGGAGTTGGAAGTTGAGGATCAAGGTTGCGGTTTGGGTGTGGACAAGAATGTCACCAACTCGGATGAGCAAGGAAAAGGGATTCAGATGGTTAGAGTAAGCTGATATTGTCTTTAGCGTCACCTGAGTTCGGTATCCTGTGTAAAAGGCTTTGAGTATTGATTTGCGAATCCTTGATTCGCCTTACAGCATCAGTATGGCCGGTGGTGTGGGTGTGCATATTCATTGTTACCTGGTGCGGAAGGTCGTGGGGGCGTATACCACGGGAAGATCGTATAAGTGTAACAGATAGTCACTTAATGGATTAAAGATTGAAAACCAAGTATGGAGATTGTGGTACTATCGTTAATGTGAGAATTTATGCCTAAAGGGCGCTCGGTTCATTTGGTGGTGGACTATGGAAGTTTGTTCCGGATTTGACGGCTATTTTTGTGTGTCATGGTAAAGAGGTTTATTGTGAATCCTTGAAAGGTTACTAGCCTAGTGCGGTACGATCAGAATCGGCTTGAGTTCTATGGATGGATCTAAATGTGAACGTTGGCTCTATATCAAGCCGAATGTATTCATTTCAGCATAGCTCTCCTTATGGAGGAATATTCGGAGGTTAGATGTTGTTTCGTCGTCGGCTATTTCATGTAATACTATCTTGTGCCGTGTGAGTTGTGAAACAACTTGATAAATTTCGTGTGTGTTGAGGTTCCGCGTAGCGATGGTGTTATGTGAGCAGAATGGCTCTCGAGATTCAGATCATATATCGCACCTTAATTGTGCTTCAGTTTTGTAGTGTATGGTGCTATCTGTCTCCCCAGGGATGGCATTATGCACTTGGTGTGCTTGTGGCCGATATTCGGGTATTTCGTAGTAATGAGCATTCTAGCTCGGTGTGTATCTCTTTATGTAGAATTTATATGTGGATCGGGTGGCACACCGCCACGGGTATATTGTTTGGATCGGGTTGCACGCCGCAACAGTGTGATGTTGAGTACAGTCCCCTATATCTATTTTGTGTGTTTTGTTTCCCATTTTCTGAAGAGGGTACATAACACCTTTTCGATTGTCCAATTAGTTGTGTGGGTTGAGTAGTCCTTTCTAGAGTTCGTTTTCCTTATTTATCACATTCGAGTTGGTTGCTGGTTGGCACATTGTGGCATCATATGAGACTCTTGGTCGTGTTTGGGGTGGCTTATTGCCTGAACAGCTTATACTGGGTGAGACGAAATTATTAGATCTGAGATCAGTGCGATCGGATTATATGCAGTATATTAAAGAGCAAATATCGTTGTTTGGTTCATAATGAGGAAATGGTTCCCAGCAGAAGGAGAGACTCAGCAAGTTGTTGACTCGCTTGGTTATGAATGTCTACACATCTCTTCCGTCGTGGCAGTATTGCAAGAGTGGGAACAAGACTTATATATGTCATGAGATGCATTGTGAGCATCGGATTCGTGAAATTTCGGCTATTATTATCAGAGGATGTTATTATGGTCATGTGAGTTATGCAGTGCATAGAGTGGATTCAGCAAAGGTGTGCAATCAGGTATTGGTGCATCGCATAGATATTGATACGGTGTTCATATGAGTGAAACAGGCCTGGCAGGGAATTCCGGATGTTAGAATTGAGCTCTAAGGCCTATTTGGCTAAATAAAAAGGAAAATCTTCAAATTTGCTCGAGCAAATGTGCTCAACTGAGTTGTGGTAGCACAGGTAGGTGCACGAGGTGTTAAACACCGATTTCAGACAACTCTAGCGCAGTTCTTGGCACGTTCGAGGATGAACATATGTTTAAGTGGGAGAGAATGTAACGACCCAACCGGTCGTTTTGAGCTCTAGCGCGTCGTTTGGCTGTTTGAGGCCATGAGCAGCTTCACTTCAGGTATTATGACTTGTACGCGTGGTCGGAATTGAATTTCGGGAAGTTCAGAGTTGATTTGGAAAGAAAATTCTCATTTCGAAAGCTTGAAGTTGGAAGAATTGACTAAGGTTGGTTTTTGAGTAAACAACCTCGAAATCGGGATTTGAAGGTTCCAGCAGGTTCGTATGATGATTTCGGACTTGGGCGTATGTTCGGATAGGGTTTTGGATGACCCAGGAGCATTTCGGCGTCTATTGTGGAAGTTAGCATTTTGGAAGATTTTCATGAATTTGAGGTGGAGGCATATTTTATGTTATCGATATCCATTTGGGATTCCGAGTCTGGGAATAGCTCTGTATGGTGATTCTGGTATTGGGAGCGCGTCCGGAAGTGGATTCGGAGGTCGAATGTCATTTTGGGGTCATTTGGCTAAAGTTAGAAATTTGAAGGTTTTTGAGAAGTTTGATATAGAGTGGACTTTTTGATGTCAGGGTCGGATTCTGATTCTGAAAGTTGGAGTAGGTCCGTAATGTTGAATGTGACTTGTGTGCAAAATTTGAGGTCAATCGGACGTGATTTGATAGGTTTCGGCATCGAATGTAGAAGTTTGAAGTTCTTAAGTTCATTAAGCTTGAATTGGGGTGCGATTCATGGTTTTGACGTTGTTTGATGTGATTTAGGGCCTCGAGCAAGTCCGTATTATGTTTTTAGACTTGTGTGGGTGTTTGGTTTTGAGCCCCGGGGCTCGGATGAGTTTCGGAGTAGCTTCGGAGTATTTGTGAAGAAATTGGATTGCTAGTTCTGGTGTGATCGCATTTGCGGTGCATGGGTCGCAAATGCGGACCACCGCATTTGCGATGGTAGGTTCGCATTTGCGAACCTGGAGCTGCTGAGGGGAGATCGCATTTGCGAGGGAGATATCGCTTTTGCGATGCTGTCCTCTTCGCATTTGCGAGGATTTTTGTTGCAAATGCGACCATGGCAGGGGGAAGCTGGGCTTCGAATTTGTGATGCCTTTGTCGCAAATGCGACCATCGCATTTACGAGCCAGAGGTCACAAATGCGACTTCTGCGTCTGGTGCAAGGGCTTTTATTCCGAGACTTAGCTCATTTCCCTCACTTCCCACTTGGACTTGGGCGATTTTGAAGAGCATTTTGAGAGGGGTTCCTTCATCATCAAAAGGTAAGTGATTTCTACTAGTTTTGAATTGAATACAAGGTTTATATATGGATTAAGACATGAAAAATTGTAGAAAATTTGGGATTTTGAAGAAAAACCTAGAAATTGGTATTTTTGGATTTTGATCACGAATTTGGGCATGGAATTGGAAACAAATTATATATTTGAGTTCGTGGGGTTATGGGTAAAGTTTATCTTCGAAAATTTTCGGAATCCGGGCATGTGGGCCCGAGGGTGATTTTATCGACTTTTCAAGCGGAGTTGAGAATTGTTGTAAATAGCATTATAATGAGTATTTGAGTATGTATTAATGGGTTTGCATAATTATTGACTAGTTTTGGAGTGTTGGGCATCGGTTTGAGTCGTCGGAAGGGCTTGGGAGCCGGTTATGGAACTTCGAAGCGAGGCACATGTATGTCTGTGGCATTGTAGGCGCACCGGCGTGGTAGATACGGAGACTTAGGTGAGCTGCAGCTTATGAGGCGATCCGCAGCCAGCAAAGTTTCCTTCAGGGTACTTGTACTTTCTTTTCTGTCCAAATTTGTATTCCGGACAGTTATTCTATTTTATATTACTTCCTAGTAAATGCTCATGCACTTGTGACACCGGGTTCTGGGGTGATTATGGGTTATTCAGTATTGAGATCGTGAAAATATTATTTTTTACTCTAAAATTTCCATCTTCTACTGTTTATTTGAAGGAAAACTATGATTTCGAAAATACTAAAAAGAGAACCAAATTAATTATTTATTGCTGGCTTGCCTGACAGCGGTGTCTGGCGCCATCATGACCTTTAATGGATTTTGGGTCGTGACACTAAGATTCTGCAAAGTTTGTTTTTTAGTATTTCCTCGTAGTATTAGGTCTAATTTCAAACTTTACCCAATCTATTAGTGTCACGCCCCAAAGCGTAAAGAGGCGTGGCCGGCACCCGGTGTCATACTCGACCCGAGCATACCACTCGGTAACTGTGAACTCTAGAGGGGTAATCCTAAGCTTAGGCCGATGAGGCCATATTCTGAATCATCTGAAAATAACTTCTACAACTAGCAATACCAAACTAAACATCTACATAAGGATGGTAAAGCCACAACTGATATAAAAAATGTACAGGACACGTCTACAAGCCTCTAGAGATAACTGAACTGTATCATAGTTGACATAGGGCCTCGACCTATCCATCAAACCTGTATATATAATGGACTCCAAGGTATAAACCTGGTAGCTCCAAGGAAGTGGAGCGTATCAACCAAGCTGATGTTTGACTTTGTCTACTAGGAAGGTCTATCCAGCTGTCTATCAGGACCTGCAGGCATGAAATGCAGCGTCCCCAGCAAAAGGGATGTCAATACGAAATAATGTACCGAGTATGTAAGGCATCAGAATAACTGAAAGCTGAAACTGAACTGATAATATAATAATTGAAAGTACCTGGGAGTCAAATATAATTTGAAAATATGCTTACCTGCTGATACTGACTCATCTCTCTCAATATAGTAAGTAAAATAGTTGTCCGGTCCTATAAGGCTCGGTATTAGTAACTCCTCTGCCGTAGTAGGCTCGCTCATAGGTGCTTGGCCATACTAGGCTCTGTATCTCGGCAATTTTGGGCTCGCTCATAGGCGCTCGGCCACAGTAGGCTCGGTATATAACTTACCATCTGATCAGTGGTTTCCCAATAGGGGCCTGCCCATCGATTATAACTCGATGGTGGTGAAAATACTATAATACTGTATATATATAGACTCTCTTCTCTCTTGGATGAAAGAAGACAAAACTAAACGGAATATGAAGTCCCGATAAGGGAGAATGTTGTAACTTATGAGACTAAGACAATGTACATAAATTCAGGAATATGAACTTCTCTTTATGTCTCGTTATCAAACACATGTAGTTACTGGATCATGCCAAAATGAAGGAAAGGTTTAGCCTTAACATATCTTAACCTCGTTGAGTCCTTAATATCTTCCAAGCAACTCTTCAAACAACTCAACTCAGTCTACCATAGCATAAAGAGATTCAAAATCGGTGCTGAGCAAAGGCTAAGTCCGTAACTTAAGCTAGTAGCTCATTTATGTAAATTTGGGCATCATCTCCCCTGTAACAAGGGCCTTCTCCAATACCATATACCAACAGCCCAACAACACCAATAAATATACACAACAACAAGTGTACAAACATCACAGACAAAACTACTATTTAGCACGACGAGCGGCAAGCTTTGATTGGAACCAAACCCCAACTCTTTTTCCCATATCCCCTATACTTACAACACCATCAATAGGTCCAGAATATAAATATATATATTTACATGAAATTCCAACCTTATATCCATCATAAAAGTAACATCAAATAGCCCCACAAGATAAAACAACGACATGAACAACTTCTAGGTATTGTGTGGTTGCTTCTTCTCCTATTTACAACATCATCTACATAATCAACATTTTGACAATCATAACAAGAATAAGAACATTATAACCAAGTTACTCCCCATGATTTCCAGCCATATGAAATCATATACACAACTCCAAAATAGTCCAATAAGAGACAACAATTTCTTATACAACTTCAAGTTCTATCTTGTAATTCTTCATCCAAATGACTTAACCAAAACATAGATAAGATTAATCCCAAGAAATAGGGTATTAGACATACCTTAAATAATCTGAAAAACTCGAACCAAACCTTCCCTTATCATACAAGCACCTTAATCACATCACAACACCATGGAGACTCTTTTCTTCACTTAGGCTAACTTTTGAGGTTAGGTTTAGGTAAAACACCCTTGGATTCAACTTGGAACCCTTGAAAACTGTTAGAAAGGTATTGAGAGAGTTTGGGAACTGTACCTGGTCGAAAATGACCAAAAATAAGCCGTCCATGCCCTTTAAAATGTTCAAGGGTCATCCACCGCTTAAGTGGGTCCCATTGGGAGCTGCTTGCGCGGTCCCGCAAAAATGCGAATATCTCTCTAGTCCGATATCGTATTGAGAAAAGGTTTAATGCGTTAGAAACTAGAATCGTAGATATTATATTTGATAGGTGGATCATCCAGTAATTCCAAGTATATTGGGAGAAAAGCTCAAATAAATTTGACCTAATTTTTAGCACATTTATAAATGTAACTTGTGATAACCTTTTCCAACTTTTGCTCCACAACTCGCTTGACTTCAAAATATAACACACGACTATCATACGACTAAAATAGCTCATAACATGATCTCCTTATAATTTTAAGCACCCTAGTCTCACCCTAAATGTACATGTTATAACATTCCCAACTTGTTGACTTCCGACGAAACTTATTTTTTTCAATTCGTTTAGCTTCTAAGCCTTCAAACCCTCTTGGTACTTGGTATTTATGATCTTAAATATTTGTAACCTCCATTAACATGATTAACTAACTTTGTAAACTTTTCAAAGATGATTTCATTTCTGAGCTTACATCAATTGACTTACGACGTACTCTTACGTACGAAAACATGGAGTGTAACATCATTCCCCCTTTTGGAACATTTGTCCTCGTATGTTGGCTGATGTACTTATTAGTCTCATAACCCATAGCTGTTACGAATGTTTTAATACTGTCCTTGCCATCTAGGCAACTGTTCTGTGAATAAATCCGAAGGCCAGGGCATTCCCCCCTTTAGGCCTCTTTCTCACACCACATCTTGTTGTCGAAATTCTTCCAATCTCGTAACTGTTGCGACCTTCTATCATGTAGCCTCTACGACTTTGTCCTTGTATGTGCGCCTATGCGACTCTTCTGTCCTTTTTCCTCCAGCTTTTAGCCAATCTCTAGGCCTCACTTTGGGAACATATACAGAACTATGACAAGTTGTTCCTCCCGGTATATATAGGTGTATTGATGTTCTTCGCTCGGTACTTTGTCGAACTTACGACTGTTGCTATATCTTGTTTCGTAGCCATTTATATCTCTCCTTATGGATTTACTATATCTAGGCAGGTTATACTATACCACAACACTTGCTTCGGTTTATTATTACCGAGGTTTGCTGCCCAACTCCAGGTTATTCTCTTGCTGCTTATCCTATATGTATAAATCTAAGTCCTTTAGTTCTTCCTCGTTATTGTTCATCTTAAGAATGACGGCCTAATCTCATCTCATACTTCGGAACTTTTATCCGCCTATTGTTGATTCACCTTAATGGTGATTTATAATCTATCAGTGATAACTTGAAACCTCTTACGTAATATATTGTTGTTAGGGCTCACGTCTTATTTGGGAACATCTGAAGTCATTTTCCCGATCCGTCTAGGGACGATACAATACTTCATTAACCATATTTCATAGCATCCCAACGTGGTTCATCTTATGGGGGTATTCTAATCCTGTGCAATTCATGAAATCCCTTTTCTCTAAATCATTACTCAATAGAAGGCCTAAATGTCATCCACTTATCATTTATCACAATTACACACTTATTCTACTACCAGTACAACATTCCCTCTTTTCTAAATGCTCCTAGTCTTAAACTCCTCTGAGTTCATTCAGGTTGTACTGAGTTATTTTGTGACTTACGAAAACCATCAGCTCTATTGTTTTGATATGTTTAATCCCGAGGACTTGCCTATTCTTGTCACCTTTTCACTTACTTTTTATTATCCTTACTCCCGTCTACCTAAAACCTTGTCGCTCTACCATACTTTAGCTTGCGACCTACACATATCTATTTATACTACTCACAATCTTCCTTCTTGATAGCACCACAGATTTGCTTATGTTATTCTGGGACCTCAAGAGAGACATCACGTTGTCTCTAACTCTTCTTTGCTCTCTTAACTAGACCTCCTGTTACCTATAAACCATAGGCTAGAAGATATGCCACTGACGACACAACTATCATTTGTGGATACTGAATCACAGCGCTTTTAACCCTCTATTTGAAGTCTGGGCTATTCACAACCTTCTGCACTTGAGTATCTTGTACCTTCTTCACCTTTAGCTTACTTACCTTTGAATCTAGCATCATATTTTCTGTCACTTTCATAACTACCGTTCCACATAGGTGGAATTGAAGCTTTACTATAATACTTGCACCTCTAGTGCATATACAATCCAGTGGGAGCTTCATACTTACTCCTTATGAGGCTGGTACTTTTCTAACTGCTTTATCGTAGAGGCGTTATAGAATATGGTTGTTGTACTATCTCTCTTGTATCTTGATATTAAGCGTGATTTTGAAGTGTTTTGAATCATGATTTCTATATTTAGCTGGGTCTAATAATAAGACTCCTGATTCACTTAGCTGATGTAACTCTTTAGTTTCCTCTTCTCTCTTAGCCTTTAAGTAGGCTTAAGCTATCTTCCTATCTGCGGCTCAGGGTATTAGTTATTATTTTCTCCTTTGGTGGACGCTATGGAAAACCCATAATATAATCTTCTAACAATTCAAGCCTTTATCTGTGATGTGGACTCAATTCTTTCTTTTAACTTATACCGAAGTCTCCTATAGCTATAGAAATGTCAACATATATGCTACATGGATAATACTCTGAAATCTTAAGTGCGTTCATAATGTAACTAACTCTAGGTCATTGATCACATAATTCCTTTCGCGCCTTCTATGCTTTCTTTTAAAAGTAAGCAATTACTTTTCCTGATCGTTCTGCCACTTGTAGCATGAGTACTTGGCTTATCTTAGTGCCCACACCTATTGGAATTTTGTGCAACTCATATGATCTCAAATATTACTTTTTCTTTTCCCGTTCATTAGCCACGATAGGTGTCACTTTCTTATGGAGTGTATACAATATTGTACTGAGACTGTTGTTATAGATCATTTCCTCTTTAGGTCACTATGCTTAGCTTGAAGCCTTCTTCCTTATTTTTTTAGCTAGTCTTTCGTTGCAGTACTTAGGGAAGACCCTCTGACTCTTGTAAAACTGCGAGCTTATTACATTGTATACCCCACAGAATTTCTGATGTTCTTACTCGCCTATCATTATCCTTAGTTACTTACCTCCACGCCCTTGTGCTCGTAGGGTTTCTTTTGAATTGAAATTTCAACTTCCTCCCTAGTGGAACTCTCTTTTATTTCCATAACACTTATACGGTACCTTTTACTACCCCAACTCCTATCTGAATATTTCTCAAGGATTATGATGTCGTATCTGCGAGACTGAATTTCCTGTGTTGGGTTTCACTACGTTTATCTTGCATGATCTACTGATTTATCTAAGACCTCTTGTCTAGCCATAACTAAGCTCTTCTTAATTAACTACTAACTACTCGTCAGTCCATGCTCATATTTACATTATGTGTAACCTCTCTTGGGTTATTTCTTTTGTCTTAACTTACCTTTTGTATTGGCTCCTAATGTATCAAGTGTTCATTCACATTTTTTTTTATCAATAACATCTGGTGTGGGAACCTTAATGCCTCTCCCCGCCGTCGTGCTTGCATAATGTTCTGGAGTTGTAGCATATCTGTAGGATCTGAATAAATGCAATATCATTCCTTTCACCATTTTACCGCATTCTTCCTTTACTATTTCATCGTTACCTGAACCATTTAACTCTGACTTAATACCATATCACACCATCTTCCCCCCTTTAGGGGAGTATTAACATTTAACGCTACGAAGACTTACTTATAAATATTTTACATCTTCATCTTCAACGTCTTTTCACGTCTTCATTGACTCTTACTCGCCTTGCGGTAACCCTTCTATACCAAGGCTAATTGATTATCTTATGCACAACGGTGACACCTAGTGTAACTGGCACACTTAGTCCCTTAAGCTTAACTTTACTCAAAGTTTTTGCTTTGGCGGACCGTCTTCCTGAATGACCTTTAAAGGTTATTCTTCTGTTGTCCATTCTATTATTGATGGAATGCGATCTTTGAAATTCTCTTGATGTCGACTATTATCACATAATTCGATCCCTAATTGATGTTCAGTTTATCTTGTTTACTAGTCCATGCTGATTTCTATTACTCCGGGGGTCTAAATTTTTGTTCTGGTAATCACGTTGGATTCACCGACTCATTTCTCGAAATGAGGATATGACTTTTGGCCTATACTCTTTTATTGTCTCAAGCCCTATCACCTCTTGTCTTTTCCTTCACTTGACTATAGACTTTGTCGTCATATCATATTTTGATTTACCATTATTACCTATTTATCACATCTTACTCATAATACTTCATTTACTCTCTTCTTATTCTCCTGCTAATATTTTCGTCTATTACCTTATTCTGAAAACTTCAACAAAATATTCTTTTGCTTTAGCTCCCCTTGCTCTATCCACTGGCTCTTCGGGTCGCCTAACATTCTCTCTTTACTAGGGACGGGAGCCATACAAAAGTAAATGTTTATCCCTTCTGGGATTCCAGTGCTAATCTTCTAAATTTTCTAGACATTCTAGTATTCATATCTAAATATACTATGCTAGAGTGCATCATCGGGGGTGTCTCACAAGGAGAACTATTACCACGTTTGTAATATCCTTCGGAAATGTCAGCTAATGCTAACAATCCATCCACCATTTTGGGTTACTCTAATCCCAGATGGATCATTATATCTCATCCTTCTCTTAAACAATATCTGTTAGCTCCCACATGGCATAACTAAGATGGGTGTGGTCAATTGTACATACCTCTATTACTGTTGACGGTAACTCAAATACTTATATATCTCTGCCTGAATTTTAAATACTGATAATCATCACTAACTGGGTACCTCGTACCCTTCTCCACCTTGCTTCTTTTACTTATTGAAACTTGTATCTACCTTCTGATTCTCTTGTTTCTTTTTACCATGGGTGGATAAATATTCATGCCTTAGGGCTCCTTACCAAGAAGCTTACGCATCTTAGTACACACATGATCATCTGAAGACATCACATTTACTCTTCATAAGCATGCAAAATCGAGTTCCTCTAACTCAACTCTTCCATATCCATATTCAATCTCTTACCAACTATCTTTCTGGATGTAGGTATCGTTGTATTATGAATAAAATTAAATTTAGGAGTTTGAATTCTTACAACTGAGCTCTACCACACGGTCTAGAGTAAGAAGAAAGAGTGACACTCCTAAATGCCCTGTAGCCTCCTGCTTATAAATGTGGTGCACAACACACAAATAAACAAGACTCTACTAGACACGACTTGTAGACTCCCTAGGATAGAACTGCTTTGATACCAATTTTGTCACGCCCAAAGCCTAAAGAGGCATGGCCGGCACCCGGTGTCATACTCGGCCCGAGCGTACCGCTTTGTAACTGTAAACTCTAGAGGGGTAACCCTAAGCGTAGGCCGATGAGGCCATATTCTAAATCATCTGAAAATAACATCTACAACTAGCAATACCAAACTAAACATCTACATAGGGATAGTAAAGCCACAATACCGATATAAAAAAATGTACAGGACTCGTCTACAAGCCTCTACGTATAAATGAACTATATCATGGTTGACACAGGGCCTCGACCTATCCATTAAACCTGTATATATATAATGGACTCCAAGGTATAAACCTTGTAACTCCGAGGAAGTGGAGCTTATCAACCAAGTTGATGTTTGACTTTGTCTACTGGGAAGGTCTATTCAGCTGTCTATCAGGACCTGCAGGCATGAAATGCAGCGTCCCTAGCAAAAGAGACGTCAGTACGAAATAATATACCGAGTATGTAAGGCATCAGAATAACTGAAAGCTAAAACTGAACTGATAATATAATAACTGAAAGTACCTGGGAGTCAAATAAAATTTGAAAATATGCTTACCTGTTGATACTGACTCATCTCTCTCAATATAGTAAGTAAAATAGTTGTCCGGCTCTATAAGGCTCGGTATGTGTAACTGCTCTGCCGTAGTAGGCTTGCTCATAGGCGCTCGGCCATACTAGGCTTTATATCTCTGCCATTCTGGGCTCGCTCATAGGCGCTCGGCCACAGTAGGCTCGGTATATAACTTACCATCTGATCAGAGGTTGTCCAATAGGGGCTTGCCCATCGATTATAGCTCGATGGTGGTAAAAATACTGTAATATTGTATATATATAGACACTCTTCTCTCTTGGCTGAAAGAAGACAAAACTAAATTGAATATGAAGTCCCGATAAAGGAGAATGTTCTAACTTATGAGACTAGGACAATGTACATAAATTCAGGAATATGAACTTCTCTTTATGTCTCGTTATCAAACACATGTAGTTATTGGATCATGCCCAAATGAAGGAAAGGTTTAGCCTTAACATACCTTAACCTCATTGAGTCCTTAATAGCTTCCAATCAACTCTTCAAACAACTCCACTCAGTCTACCATAGCATAAGGAGATTCAAAATCGGAGCTGAGTAAAGGCTAAGTCCGTAACGTAAGCTAGTAGCTCGTTTACGTAAATACGGGCAGCATCTCCCCTGTAACAAGGGCTTTCTCCAATACCATATACCAGCAGCCCAACAACACCAATCATTCTACACAACAACAAGTGCACAAACGTCACACACAAAACTACTATTTAACACGAAGAGCGGCAAGCTTGGATTGGAACCAAACCCCAACTCTTTTTCCCATATCCCTGTACTTACAACACCATCAATAGGTCCAGAATATAAAAATATATATTTTCATGAAATTCCAATCTTATATCCATCATAAAAGTAACATTAAACAGCCTCACAAGATAAAACAACGTCATGAACAACTTCTAGGTATTGTGTGGTTGCTTCTTCTCATATTTACAACATACTCAACATATTGACAAGTATAACAACAATAAACATTATAACAAAGCTATTCCCCACGATTTTCAGCCATATGAAGTCATATACACAACTCCAAAATAGTCCAATAAGAGACAACAATTTCTTATACAACTTCAAGTTCGATCTTATAATTCTTCATCCAAATAACTTAACCAATACATAGATAAGATTAATCCCAAGAAATAGGGTGTTATACATACCTTAAATAATCTAAAAAACTCGAACCAAAGCTTCCCTTATCATACAAGCACCCTTAATCACATCACAACACCATGGAGACTCTCTTCTTCACTTAGGCTAACTTTTGAGGTTATATTTAGGTAAAACACCCTTAGATTCGACTTGGAACCCTTGAGAACTGTTAGAGAGGTATTGAGAGAGTTTGGGAACTGTCCTTGGTCGAAAATGACCAAAAATATGCCGTCCAAGACCTTTAAAATGTTCAAGGGTCATCCACCGCTTAAGTGGGTCCCATTGCGAGCTGCTTGCGCGGTCTCGCAAAAATGCGAATATCTCTCTACTCGTTGTCGTATTGACAAACGGTTTAATGCGTTAGAAAATAGACTCGTAGATCTTAAATTTGGCAGGTGGATCATCCCGTAGCTTTAAGTATATTGGGAGAAAAGCTCAGCTATATTTGACCTAATTTTCAGCACATTTATGAATGTAACTTGTGATGATCTTTTTCAACTTTTGTTCCACAACTCGCTTGACTTCAAAATATAACACACGACTATCATACGACTAAAATAGCTCAACATAATATCCTTATAATGTTAAGCGCCCTAGTCTCACCCCAAAATTACATGTTATAACATTCCCAACTTGTCGACTTTCGAGGAAACTTATTTTCTTCTATTCGTTTAGCTTCTAAGCCTTCAAACCCTCTTGGTACTTCGTATTCATGATCTTAAATATTTGTAACCTCCACGTTAACATGATTAACTAACTTTATAAACTTTTCAAAGATGATTTCATTTCTGAGCTTACATCAATTGACTTACGACGTACTCTTACGTACGAAAACATGGGGTGTAACAAGTAGAATCACAAAACTATTTTCTTCGTATAAGAATAATTGAACTTTACCCACAATAACAATAATCACTAAATTGTGTTAAAGTTTAGTACTTACAATTATATATAGTGGATAAAATTTAGTTACTTCAATGTGATAAAATAGTAAGTAATTCTGTGAATTTACTATTATAGTGATAAAGTTACTTTACTGTTATAGTGACTTTACTGTTATAATGGATAAATTTCATTTACTTTAATTTGACAAAAATAATTGCGATGTTACTGTAAATGATAACATGTACTCCTTTCCAAAGTATGATTTCTAAGGATAGTGAATCAAAACAATACAGCTCTGCCTTCTCTCTAAACTTAAGACCTCCTCTAATAACTCAATCGTCACCTCTACCCTAAATGGACATAGATTCAGAGATGACATTCATTCCCCCCAAACCACCCGACTTAATTACCAATGATACTACCAAGACTCCTGGAAATCAGGAAAACTCTTTTAAAAACCAACTCATTAAAGGAACTGAAGAGGCAAACATCACTTTCGAGTTAACCGTTCCCCTTCCCAATAGCAATAACACAGATTCGTCCACAGGAGATCCAGTTGCTCCCTTGTCTGGGAATGGAAAAATCACCCTTTCTCCTGAGGACAAAGAACGTATGTACATGCCTTGGAGATATTCCATAATCATCAAATTACAAGGCAAACGAATTCTCCATCAAACACTTAAAAAAGGTTCAAGAACTGTGGAAAGTAAATGAAAATTTTCCTCTAATCGACCTGGGGACAGACTACTATATTGCAAAGTTTCAAAAACTTGAAAGTATGAACCATGTCCTACAAAATGGACCATGGTTTGTCTTTGGTTTCTTCTTATCCTGTCAGAAATGGAAACCAAATTTCGTGGCAGTCAATGCTAAACAAATATGCACTGCTGTCTGAGTCCGGCTACTCAATCTGCCTACTGAGTTCTATGACAAAGTCATTCTTCAAAGGATTGGTAACTCTATCGGTAGATTGTTAAAAGTGGATGCCTGCACTTCCTCCACCTTAAGGGGAAGATATGCTAGGCTTTGTGTTGAGATGCCATTAAATAAACCTGTTCAAAAATTTTTACTTGTAGAAGATCATAAACAAATTATTGAGTATGAAGGAGACAAGATACTTTGCAAGAACTGTGGCTCTTTAGGCCACACAGTTGGCCAATGTTCGATGGTGGTAAAGTCATTACACCAAACAGGAAAACCTGAAGATAGATCTAACCTATTGCAAGACACTGGAAACTCCACTAAAACAAGCAATAAGGATGACTGGCACACTGTTTCGTTTCAGAAGACAAGAAGGTCAGTAAAAACAACTCCAAACACAGGGATGAACACTTCCATGGAGGCAGGTATAAATGTTAAGTTATTTAATGCTTCTACTGGTAAATACATAGACACTCAAAAATTTAAATTTGTTAACAAATCTTCAAATAATTTTCCTCTTCACAAGGATGGTAATGGCCATATCCTAATGGCTGATTCCAGTAGAACCATTACAAACGTGAACAAAGAAGTTTTTCACTTGGAAAACAGCTTTTCAGAATTGTGCAACGAGCACACGGTTTTGGAAAATAATCCAACTGGAATTAGCAAACCATTACCCAATAACCCTGACATGCACACGTCCACATGTATAATAGAACATGCTGAGGGTGCTAATAATACTTATCATCCTACAAATATGAATAGTCTAGTAACCAACTCCTCAGCTAATAACACTAAGCCATGTCATCCTCCTAATAACACTAACAAACATAATCATTTAACCCCTAAACAACCCACCACTACAAACAAAAATCCCGTTACACCCGCCCCACACTTGTCCAGTGAAAAACACTTAAATGAACACACTACTACACGACAAGTGGCAACAAATTCCCATGCAGAATCCCACCCTAAATCTCCAAAATCTGCTTCTAATACTTATACGCTAGCCCATCCGGATTGCATGCATGTAGATGCAATAATAACCTACTCTCCAAACCGCCCCCCCCCCCCAATTTTAAGTTTAGACAACGACCCCAAACATGCCAAGACTTCCATTGAACAATCGAAGGAGATACAGACTTATACAACTCCTTCGATCACCAAGGCCATAAAATATGGAAAACCTACCACCATTACCACAACACATTCCAAACAACCCAGTGATCTATGTCCAACCACCACTACCTCAAGACCACCACCCATTATCCTGGATAGAGATAGGTCTAATGGGGAGGGGATTGATGTTCAATGCCACCATCAACGGGCAGGAGAGCGTGATTCTAATCCAAAATCCAAGATACTTGGCACAACTAGTGTCAGAGGGCCTCCATTTGGCCATGAACAACTACATGAACCATGTTTGGGTAAACAACATTTTACAACCCCTAGCCCCAGCCATGAATCAGAACCTTGTGCAAGAAATGAGGGCTCAATGGAACCTTCCTCCTCACTTCAATCCCTTTCCAATTCTTCCCCAGAATCTAGGCCTAGATCTACCCTTCTTCCCCCCGGAAGCCCTAACAGCTGTGAATCCTATCCTAATGCAGCGGGATATTCCTCAAAATCACCCACAACCACAACCACAGAACTTCAACATGGAAGTCCCTATGGAGAATATCAACCTCAATCCCCCAGTAGATCCAAACGTAGAAAACCTCATGGAAGAGGAAATGATAGAACCAGTAGACTTGATAGGGGAATCAGTGGTAGAGTTGGGAAGCCTAAACGAAGTAAAAGTCTTTTTATTCAAAGAAAATCAGGAGAAGAGGCATATCCTTTCCTGCCCACAGAATTTGGTCAAGTGCTCAATGGACATTCGTCCACCCCACGATCCAACAGTAGGGAACAGAGCAATGATACTTGTCCCAACACTGAGGGGACTCTTGAACCCTACGAGGGAAATACTGGAGAATGGTCACAACCCAAACCCTAATGTCAACATGTTTAATGCTACTAACTTTATAATATGGAACATTAGGGGAGGAAATAATGAGGAATTTAGGAGAAACTTCAGAGATCTCATTGATACCCACAGACCATGCATGGTAACACTGTTTGAAACTAGAATGCAAGCTCATGCATCTCTCTTGCAAGAGTTTGGCTTCTCTGATCTCATCGAGGTACCAGCGGATGGACAAGCTGGTGGCATGGTGCTCCTTTGGGACCATACCAAGGTGACAGTCCACAATGCTGTACGTAGAAACCATGAAATACATGCTACAATCGAGGTACGTCCTACTAACCTTATATGGCTTTTTTCATCCTTATATGCTAGCACTAATATTGTTGATAGGGATATTATGTGGAATAACTTAAAAAATATAGCTGACTCTTATAAGGTCCCATGGCTAGTAGGAGGGGATTTTAACGATGTGTTTTGTACTAATGATAAAATTGGTGGGAGACCCCTTATCCGTAGACGTGCCTTTAAGCTTTGGGATAACTTAAATTACTGTAAATTACAGGATTTAGGCTATAAAGGATGCAAATATACTTGGTCTAATCGTAGGTTTAGTAATAATGATCTAATCTTGGAACGTTTGGATAGGATTTTTGGAAATAATGAATGGATTCAATATTTTCCAAATGCTTCTATTACCCACTTACCCAAGACTCACTCCGATCATAACCCTCTCCTAATTAACCTTATCCCTAAAAAGAGTCACTTACATGATAAACACTTCAGACTTGAACCATACTGGTGCAAGCATCCCCACTTTAAGACTTTAGTAAATGACTCGTGGTGTAAAAACTCTTATAGTAAGGCTATGTCTATTTTCAACAAGGCTGTTATTAGCTGGAAAAACATTACATTTGGGGATATTTTTAAAAATAAAAGAATCATCCTTGCAAGGCTCAAAGGTATCCAAAACTCCCCTTCCTATTATCACAGTAAATTTCTCCAATCCTTAGAGCACTCATTAACTCAAGAGCATAATAACATTCTATGTATTGAGGAGGACTACTGGAAGCTTCGCTCTAGAGTACACTGGTTAAACGAAGGTGATGCAAACACAAAATTCTTTCATATTGTCGCCACCAATAGAAAAAGAGTTAATAAAATCAATTTCTTCAAAAATGATCTAGGAATGTGGATTGATAATCCTGAGGATATTATCAACCACACGAAAAACTACTTTGAAAAGGCTTTCACATCCTCTCACACCAGTAGTAATTGGAGTCTTATTAAAAAGGACCCTAAGTGTTTTACTAACTTAGATTTATCCTTCCTCGATGACCCTGTTACCCATGCTGAAATTACCAAGGCTTGTTTCTCATTTAAACCCTATAAGGCACCCGGGCCAGATGGTCTTCACCCCTTTTTCTTTCAAAACTATTGGAATGTTGTGGGGAATTCTGTCACCAAACTTTGCCAAGAAGCTTTCAAAACTGGCATAATCCCTGGATCTATTAATGATACGTTGCTTTGCCTAATTCCTACAATTCCTAATGCAAACAACTTAAAATTTTTTAGACCTATAGGTCTTTGTAACACCGTCTATAAAATAATCACTAAGGTTATTTCCACTAGGCTAAAACCCTTCCTCAACCAATTGATTAGCCCCTCACAAAGTAGCTTCCTAAAAAATAGGAAAGCAAGTGATAATGCCATTATCATTCAAGAATTATTCTAAAAATGAATAAATATCGTGGTGAAAATCACAACATGATTCTGAAAATCGACTTAGAAAAAGCCTTCGATCTTTTAGAATGGTCCTTTGTTTACAGAGCTTTAAGATTCTTCAAATTCCCTCCTAATATTACAAATCTTATAATGAGTTGTGTCACCTCTAGTAGAATAGCAATCTTGGTCAATGGTACACGAACTAGCTATTTCTCACCAAGTAGAGGTATTCGACAAGGTGACCCCATGTCCCCATACCTTTTTATCCTCTGTATGGAGATGTTCTCTATCCTTATTAACCATAAGGTTGATATAGGGTGTTGGGATCCAATCACAATTGGTAAAAATAAGCTCCAAATATCTCATCTATTTTTTGCAGATGACCTTACCTTAATGGCAAAAATTAATAAAAAATCTATTGAAGCCATTAAGGACTGTGTCAACTCCTTTTGTCTCCTATCAGGGCAATCCATTAACAAAGCCAAGTCCAAAATCATTATATCCAAACATTGCCCTAAAACTACACAAGATACCCTCTCACAAACCCTTAACATCAAAGTTAGCAATTCTTTTGGCAAATACTTAGGTTTTCCTATTACTAACTCTAAACCTAGGGCCAAAGACTTTCAATTTGTCCTTGACAACATGATTGCTAGGCTCAGTACATGGAAATCAAATCTACTAAGTATGGATGGTAGATGTACTCTAGCAAGCTCTTGTCTGAACTCTCTCCCAAATCACTTAATGCAATATACCCTTCTTCCGGTTAAGACCCTTAGTAAAATAGATAAGATCCAACGAGATTTTTTATGGGGTACAAATGGCACATCAAAAAAACTTCATCTCATTAAATGGGAAAATATAACCCAAAACAAGAAGGATGGTGGGCTAGGCATATATGCCGCAAAAAAGAAAAACCTAGTAAACCTAGCCAACCTAACTTGGAGACTCCTTCAAAACACACAATTCCCTTGGGCTAAAATATTACTAGGTCTCTATGGTACAAGGAATACTCTAAATAATAACTCCTTTATATGGAATGGTATTGTCCTATGTTGGGAAATATGTAGTGTCACACCTCCTTTTTTTACGCTACACCTGTGAGGGTGTAAAGGAGTTTTTCCAATTAAAGGACAGTCGGAACGAGATTTATTATTAACATTCAGAGTCGCCACTTGGGAGATTAATGGTGTCCCAAGTCACCGGTTGAATCCCGATCCGAGGAAATTATGACTCTGTTAACAGTCCGCGAACCAGAACTCCGAGTAAGGAATTCTGTTAACCCGGGAGAAGGTATTAGGCATTCCCGGGTTCCGTGGTTCTAGCACGGTCGCTCAACTGTTGTATTTGCTTTTATCTGATTTTAAAACATATTCTAACCTATGTGCCTTTTATTTTAACCGCTTTTATTTTATGTCTTTTTAATAAGAATTGCAACGTCGTGAAAATGTATCTCGAACCACGTCACACCAGTGCACCCGTGGCTTTTGACGCATTTCGACTCCGTCGAGATTTAGATTTGGGTCACATAAATGTGCACCCGCATTTAGGAAGGTAATATTATTAAAATACGCGCCTAAAGCAACTGTGCGTTTATTATATTTGGGGAAGACCATGAAATTTGCTAAATGGTCCGCCCGAGTTCTAAGCATTTTATATAGCATCTATTGAGGGCCCCGTGATTTTGCATTTTTATTGGCGAGGCTCATCTCACTTTATTATTTAAAAGGCAAACCTAGAGTAATCTATAATTTTCTATCATGTATTGTCTCTAAAAGCAAAGGAAAGGCCCTAATTAATTAATTATTTTGTTACTAAACCATCATTGAAAGAATTACATCTCAATATTAAATTAAAGTGCTTTGATAGTCAACACAAGAGCCCCAGCCGACTGGGCTTCACAACAGCCCAAAGACGGAGAATGGCTTAACCTTGCAAAAAGGGGAAGAGCTGACCAACGTTGGGCTTTAAACAGATTCAGGCCCAGGACTGTCCAAACAGAGGCTGTTACGTTTGGGCTCCTGAATGAGCCCAGATCTTATACTGATGCTATTTGAATCTCAGCCTACTGGTTTTTAAACTTACNTAATACGTGGGATCTCTCCAAACTCTCTATGGCCCTAGAACCCAGAATCATCAATAAGATTAATGCTACACAAATTAGTAACAAATCTTATGATACTCCGTTTTGGGCATTGAACTCAAATGGTCTATTCACTAGCAAATCCTGTTACTCCCTCCTAGATAATCAACTGGTCTGCAACAAGGATTACACTTGGATTTGGGACATTAATTGTCCAAACAAGATAAAATTTCTTCTGTGGAAAGGTTACCATAATAAACTTCCAACTAGGAGCTTCTTAAATCATATAGGTATTAACATAAACCCCATATGCTCTACTTGCAAATCTGATAAAGAAACTATTAAGCACATTTTCTTAGAATGCATGGCAGTCCAACAGCTATGGTCTTACCTAGGTATTAATCCCAATAACTGGAACGGTGCCACAGATTGGCTTACTTGTATCCGTGATCACAAATCAACTTTCAAAAATCCTATTATTTCTTGGCACGACCTTTTTCCATTTGTCATTTGGATAATTTGGATAAACAGAAACAATAATCTTTATAATAACTACACACACTCCCCTAGCATTCAATGGGCCATTAAATTATCAATTGAGTTCAAACTTCTAACTGGTAAAGAAAATTTTAAACCAGCAAAAATTCCCATAAGTGTTAAATGGAACAAACCCCCTAGAGGCTCTATCAAGCTCAACATTGACGGTTCTTTCAACGAAGACCAATCACTTTGCGGTTATGGGGGGGGTGTTTAGAGATTACGATGGCCAGTTGATAGCTGGCTTTCATGGAAAATCATCACGAGCATCCGCACTGCAGGCGGAATCGTTGGCCTTAAATATTGGTCTAAAAACTGCCATTAAGCAAGGTTTTACAAAGCTAGAAGTAGAAACGGACTCAACCGATGTTATTAACTGTTTGGACAATGGAATATTATTACTTAATGACATTGTTAATGAGTGCAGATGGTTAATGAGGCAAGTGAAGGTCCAGGGAATACATCACATATTCAGGGAGGCCAACAAGCCGGCACACATGTTGGCTAAGGAAGGATTAAAGGGAAACAGCAACAACAGGGATACTATTGTTACCTACTATGCTCCGTATTTTGTAGCTAATTTCATGAAATCAGACTGTGAAGGAAAAACTTATGCTATTAGGTTCCTTAATTACAAGGATGTTTGTTCTAGGTTAGCAGCTTTTGGTAACCAAAATGTCCTAAGGGACATGTTATTGGTTTGTAATAGCCAAGTAGGTGATGCCCCCCCCCCCCTCCCGGGCAATCTGAACAATACTACCTCTACCTCTACTATTTAGTGATATATATATATAAGATATCCCTGTTTGTCAAAAAAAAAAGTATCAAAACAATACAGTGTGCATACAAGGGCCAATATCAATACAATGTTAAGCCACCATGGCTCAGAAAATGCATTTTTCAGCTGAATTAGAGAGGGAAAAAAAGATAGCTCAATGCATATAGTATCTCGTATTCACATAGGATTCATGGATGAGTCATACTATAAGAGGTCGTTTGGTAGAGTGCATCAGAGAAAATAATGCATGCATTAGCTTTGTGTATTAGTAATACCTTCTTTGGTACACTTTTTCAACCTATGTATAACTAATAGGCAAAATAGCTTCCGGGCCACTTAAACTTGTACCGATTTGTCATCCCGGTGTATAAACTTTTATTTTTTTTTATTTGGACACCTCTATTTGGTTAACTGAATACTAATAAACACATCCGACATAACTGACACGTCATATACTAAGCCTTTTATTCTTTGACATGTGTAATCTATGGGTCCTACTTTAAAAGAAAAATTATTTTACCAGATTTTTATTCTCCTCCTCTTTAAAAAATTAATTTTTGTCTTCTTCTTCTTCATAGTCAAAGCTCCTGCCGATCCACCACCATTCCATCATATTCAATACTCAGCCATCATTAATTTTTTTTTCCATTCTCTTCATCTTAAAATCCTTTCTCTCAAAAGACCTCTTAAATCATAACAACTGGACTAAATCCGATAGAGTTAGGAGGCAGGAGCTTGAGATAGTGATGGGGAATGAGCACATATCATTCATTACATCTAAGATTGGTTCACTGATGGATGTGCAGACCAGTAAAGATCCTGACGGGCTTCGTGTCTTCTACATTATCTTGTTTAGGACCTCAAGTGTTTTGTGTTCTCTCTCATCTCTCTCCATTTCAAGATCAAACCCATTTTTATTTGCCATGGACAATCCCTCAAACAAGAAAAAATTAAAGATGATATTCATTTTAATTTTTTGCAGTGAAGCTTTTAGTGAAGAAAAATGACTGTCTATTTTGATTCCTAAAGATGATGTGTTTTTGGGTATTTTTCAGTAGTTTTAATGGGGAAGGAGACAAAGGTTAGTTGGTTTAGGAGATATTGTGATGTTTGGGAAGCCATCTATTGGTTTATTTGAGGTATTTTTATGGAGCATAGATCCACCATTGCTTTACAGTGAAGAACTTCAAAGCCTCTAATGGAGATGGAGAAAAAAAAAATAGAAGGACTTGTGATTTTAGGGGAAAGAAAAGAAAAGAAAAGAAAGGGTAAGGGGATGGGGAGATGGGGTGTCGGGAGGGTTTTGTGAATTTTTTATTCTTTTTTAACTTTTATCTTTTCTTTTCATTTTTAATTACTCAAGCAAATTGCTTTCACGCGTCTGATTTGCGTGATATGCGCAACTATTTCCACGTCACACATATTGTTGCCACATAGGCTTGGTCAATGGTCAGAGGTGTTTATTGGTACTCAATCCGTCAAGTACAAGTATTTAAATGGGAAACTTGTAATTTCATTTACCGAATTGACAAACGGGTACAAGTTTAAGTGGCCCGGAGGCCCTTTTGCCTAACTAATGCAAGTATTAGTTATACATCATATTTGGTATTATCCTCTGTATAGCTAATGCATAGCAAACCATGGTATTAGCAATACCAAGGCATTTAATGCATGTATTAGCATGGTTAAAGACAAAATTATCCTTAAAGTCCCTTAAAACTAAAGAATATGGAGGGAATTTTTGTAAATAACTAATTTTCTTAAAAATTATGTGTGTATTTTAATTTTTAATACACCACACCGAACAATGAATAAGAAATAATCTCTACATAACTAATGCTTGCATTATTAACCCATGCATTATTAATTCCTGCATTACTAATACACCTTATTCAGCTTTATTTTTATACATCCTATCAAACGATCCAAGTGTGTGATGTAGACCCTAATGCAATGCAAGCATTAGTAGTTGTTTCCACGGCTCGAGCTCCTCAAGAAGCAATGCAAGCATTAGTAGCTGTTTCCACGGCTCGAGCTCCTCAAGAAAAAACCTGGCATGTTGACCAATTACCAGTAGTTCAATCAGAATTAAATACCTCATAATTGCAGAGTATTTTTCAAACAAGGCATGCAGCCAACATATTGTTGGTTGCTGCTGTCCTATTCTATGGAACCAACGTAACAATAACATGAAAATGAAATTGAGTCAACCTAAATACTGGCCTTTGTTATTTCAGCTAACCGTGCCCACCGGCCATATCTATGGGAAAAAAAGGACAGTCCGGTGTACAAAACATGCCGTTCCGGAGAAGGGCCGCGTCATAAGGGGATGTGATGTAGGCAACCTACCCTGATGCAAGCATGAGTGACTGATTTCATATATCGAACCTGTAACCTATAGGTCTCCGAAGACAATGTGACCGTTGTTCCAAGGCTCTCCTTCTGGCCATATCTATGAAGTGATTGTCAAAAGAAAAGCCTTTTTTAAGACTAGAAAAATCAACTGTCATATAAACATGAATCAGTGAGGTAATTGACTATTAGGGTCTAAAACTTCAGTAACAACAAATGTCCCAAGACTATCATTGATGTACAGATTATGAAATAGTCATGGGGTTCAAATAATTTGTAGTTATAAGTTAGAGCTATATAGTTCAAAGATTATAAACAAAAGAAGCAAAATATAGATAATGTAACAGCAATGGAAGTTTCAAATAACTACACCCAAAGCATGTTGTAAAGCAATCCTTTATAATAAAAATGAATCTTCTACAAGAGTTACAGTATGGTACTTATTCTATAACATGACATCAAATAGCCATGAAAAAAAATCACCCTCTGCCCCTTTAAATCAAAATTTTAGGAAAGTTAAATACATATTTTTTTCATAGGAAATTGGTGCCAGCATGGTTATGGTGTAGGAGTTTGTGAGCAATTTGATCCCTAGCTTGCACAGCATTCATTGATCTGACTATATTTTCTGGAACCATTTCGTCGTCAAAAAGATCAAACTTCAGTTCTGGATTCAATTCTTCACCTCTCATCTCGCAAATATTATGCAATACACAGCAAGCTCCAAGAACAACAGGCAAATCTTGAAGTTTCACTTCAGTTCTCTTTTGTAAGCAACTCCACCTAGCTTTCATTCGCATAAACGCTTCTTTTGCAACTCTTTGAATTTCACCAACTTTCTCATTGAAAGCATGTTGAGTCCAAGTAAGATTTTGCCGAGTGTACGGAGCTAAAACCCAATCCATTAATGGAAATCCTGAGTTTCCAACAACCCAAACATCTCTCAATAATCCCCTATTTGCTCTCTGATAAAGAGCTGATTTTTCCAACACTTTATCATCAGACATTGAACCAGGCCAACCAATACAAACATCTGTAAAAACTCCTTTTGGATCAACAACACCTTGAACTGTAACCGAATACGAAGTCTTTTGATTTCTCTCTGTATGTCTTTTGTTAAAATAAGCAGCTACACTTACCTTTGGAGCAATAATCGGAACATGTGTAGTGTAAATCGATCCGCCTACATTTTGTATACCAGAAAACATCTGATATTCTTGTTTAATTTGATTCATCTTGTTCTCATCTGGCCATTGCAAAAATTTCGGCATAAGTACACTTCTTATAGCAGTACAAACCTCAAGAACAAGCTTGTGACAAGTGGAGATACCAAGCCCAAAACGCTTAGAAACTTCGCGAAGTGGTTCGCCTGTAGCCAATCTCCAAATACAAACAGCTACGCGTTGACGAACAGGGATTGCTTGACGTAGCATTGTATCCTTTTTTGTTACTACAGATTCCAATTCATCGCATATCATATCAAAAGTCGCTTTGCTCATTCTAAACGCTTTTTTAAACTCTTCTTCTGGAAAATCAGGGCTATTACATTGTTCCCACCACGCTTTTGACCTATCTTTAACCCATAATCGACGTTGTTGTAAAGGCGGCTGGGAATTGCCGCCGCCAGTAGAATCCTCTGATGTTGAAATGAATTCAGCTGAATTTTGACGACTTCTTTTGTTATTACCCGTCAATGGCTTAACAGAATCCATTTTCTGTTGATTCAACTCGAAAACGGATTGATTTACTAATGGCTGTGTAGGTTGATGAGATGAAAAATCGAATTGTGTGTTAATTTTCTCCTCTTCGTTGTCAAATCCTAAGAATTTGCTCAAAATATCTTCAACTGTTTTTAATGAACCTTCTTCTACAATCGAATCGAAATCAAAATCATCAGTTTTTCGCTTCTTCAGCAGCGGTTCAGAAGCAAAAACAGTAGCAGTAGTGTTATCAGTAGTAGGAAAGTCAAAATCTTGAAAAAAACTGAAGAAATTTGAAGGATAATCCTCCGGTGTAGGAAATGGGAAAGAAGAAATTTCCATTAGAAAAACCGAAATTTGAGGTGTGAAAGTTGAAGAGAAACGTGAAGACGAAGAAGAATGAATTGAAGAGAATGAAAATGTAGGTCTGGATATATATATATATATATGGTGCAGACGCGGCCATTTTAGTAAAAGGAAGCGTGTGTAACGCGGTGTTAAGGAAGTTTCTGGGTGTGGGGGTGGGGGTGGGGGTGGGGGTTGGGGGTTGGATTTGGACATGAGAAAGGATAAAATAGGAGCAAGTGTACAGTTTAATTAAAGAAGCTTTACGCGGTTGGGGAAGTAAGGAATATAAAAAAATTAAAAATGTATTTTAAAGGCCACGTGTGGAAATTGAGGGAGTAAGAAGGAACTTTCCTTAAATAAAAGGGAAATGGTGGGTCTTCTTTTTTGAGTCCAGAACCAAAATGTGGTTCTTTTGGACTCAAAATACTTTTTTAGGTAGAAAAAAAAAAGTTATCAAAATATATAAAACGCGGTTATGAACCACGTTTTACCTTAACGGCCGTTTGGGACGTTAAGGTAAAGCGCGGTTTGTTACTAAAGTTTTATATAAAACGCCTTAATGAACCGCTATTTACCTGGAAGCTGATAAGATGGCTATAAAAGTGTGGTTTGTTACTGCTTTTATATAAAACGCAGTAATAAACTGCGCTATACCTATATAAGTATCGTCCCCTTCCTTTTCCTCCCACGTTCTGGACAGAAACAAAAAAGAGTCCGAAACCGAAATATGATTCTTTTGAACTCAAAATACTTTTTTAGGTGAAAAAAAAAGTAATAAGTAGGTATAAATTAGTGTAGTGTGTGATTAACATGGCAAAATTATTTGGCACTTTTAATGATGTGACATGTTAGTTATGCATTTTGGTGTATTAAGGTTGTTTGTCGCAATTTATACTATACTTTTTACTTTTTGAGGGTTAAACCATGTTAATTTTGATCATCATTATAAAATGTAATTTTCATCATATTGACATTAGAAAAATTAAGTAACTTATAGTACTTTTCATTTAGTTCATGAATATCTAAATTTTAATTTTTAAAATATTTTATTTTTAGACAAGAGTGAGTTGCTCTAGTGGTGAGCAACCCGAGTTCTTGGAGGGAGGGATGCCGAGGGTCTATCGGAAACAGCCTCTCTACCTCAGGGTAGGGGTAAGGTCTGCGTACACACTACTCTCCCCAGACCCCACTAGTGGGATTATACTGGGTTGTTGTTGTTATTGTATTGAACTGATCCAATCCAATTTAACTTTGAAGATTAGTCGAAAAAGTGTATAAAATTTGTATAATTTTTATATATAACATACAAAATGTGTATATATATATATATATATATATATATATATATATATATATATATATATATATATATATATATATATATATATATCCAAAAAATATATAAAATTTATATATTTTTTCGACTATTATTTTTACTATACAGTGTCATTTTGCATTTTAAAGGCCACGTTTGGAAATTGAGCGAGTAAGAAGGAACTTTCCTTAAATAAGAGGGGAAATGGTGGGTCTTCTTTTTTCATTTGGGTTTGAGAGTGATAAGTAGGTAAAAATTAGTCTAGTGTGTGATTCACATGGCAAATTTATTTGGCATTTTTAATGATGTGACATTTTAATTAAGCATTTTGGTGTATTAAGGCTTTCCGGTCAAATTATTTTCTTTATCCTAATTTTGCTTTAGGGGTTGGTTCATAGGTACAACATTTGTAACTTCATGATATACCCGGGTTGGCCAGTTCTTATTTGGAAGGCTGTAATTTATATGATACTTTTTGCTTCTTGATACTTAAACTATGTAAACTTTGATCATCATTTTAAAATGTAATTTTCATCATATTGATATTAGAAAAATTATAAGTTATAATATTTTTTGTTTAATTCATGAATATCTAAATTTTAATTTTAAAATATTAGTTGATCTAATCCAATTTAACTTTGAAGATTAGTTAATTTAACTTTTAAGAAACAAAAAGTGTCACACATATTGGGATGAAAGAAGTATCTAAAAAACGTACACATTTAAATTTAAGTAACAAAAATTTAGTCTAGTAATTTTATTGCAAAGTTACTATTATATGTAAATTTTTTATTTTTGAGTTTTTACCAATAAAGGACTTGTTTTATATTTTGAAATAATTTTAATTTAATATTTTATTTTTAATGACATAATTTTATAGCCACAAAAATGTGGCATGTTTAAAATTTATAAAGTCTAAAAGATTGTGTTAAACTTTATACCCAATCAAAAGAACAACAACAACCCAGTAAAATCTCACAAATGGGGTCTGGGAAGGGTAGTATGTACGCAGACCTTACCCCTACTACGAAGGAGTAGAGAGGCTGTTTCCGGAAGACCCTCGGCTCAAGATAATAAGAAAAGTAAAAAGGAGAGAATATTAGTTTCACCACAGAAATCATAGGAAAAATAGGAACATAAAATGCAAAAAGAAAAGTGCAAAACAAAAATGATGGCTAATAGATAGGTCCTGCACCAAAAAGAGAAAATAGTACGACACGGCAATGCCCCTAGCTATTTCAGACAAAAACATACCAGACTAGGCTCACAACAGTACAAGGTAACGCTAGACGCAACTACCTCCTAGCCTACCACCGTAATACTAGACCTCCACAACATCCAATCAAAAGAATTTACATAAAAAGAAAGGGATGAACTATAAGTTAGATGATCATTTGATTAATTAACTCCAGTCAAGAAGTGATTAGGAGCTGAACTCACTAAACAGGATCATTTATATTTTTCACAAATTTCAATGGAAAGTCGTCAAGCTGAAAATGATTCTCATTGTAACAGAGTGATTTTTTTTTTGTGCCTCACACAACTTATATTAGTTGTGTAAGGCCTCTTTTTATCTCACATATTTGTGGACACATATCTTACACATTTGAATTCACAAAAATTCTGAGACCATACAACCGTAAGAAAAAAAAAGAGGTCTCACACAACTCGTGTCAATTTGTGAGACATAAAATAAAATTTACTCTCTTTTATTTTTCATTAATATACTATTCTTTTTCGTTCCTAACTTTTTAATGACAAAAGAGTCCCACAATATTAGGGAAAATTATGTCCTAGAATAAATGCGGCTACCTCTCATAAATCGACTGGAACTAGTGATACTGACTAATATAAAGAAGATAAAATCAATACTACTGTTGTCTCTGTGAACGGATTCGAACAGTAGAAATAACCTTTAATGCTTGTATTAGGTTAGGTTGTTTACATTC
Organism: Nicotiana attenuata; assembly: GCF_001879085.1. Classification (NCBI taxonomy): domain Eukaryota; kingdom Viridiplantae; phylum Streptophyta; class Magnoliopsida; order Solanales; family Solanaceae; genus Nicotiana; species Nicotiana attenuata. Next base: position 1,781,869 of record NC_031995.1, on the reverse strand, counting down.
TACCTAAAGGTGGAAAAATGATAAAAAAAAATAAAAATAAAAATAAAAAATTATCCATCCATAATCCATTACAAAATAGGTTGATAATGAACTTTTTAAAAACAGGTCAAATATAGATAAGAACCATATTATCCCCTTAGAAAATGGATAACCACTGGATAACTAATGAGTTTAATTTTTATATTTGTAAATCCTCAAATTGGGAGTCCTTAAGTTTGGGAGATTAGGAATTCTCCCAAAAGTGATCATATTCAAGAAGCCATGGATAATATGGATATCCATATCATCCGCCGGTTAACTCATTTTTTATCCGTATTAAATATGGGTCGGGTCGGATAATTTATCTATTTTTTCATTACCCGCTTTCGACCCGTCCATATCCGAGCGGACCCGCCGCGTTTCCCATCCCTAATTACACCTCTTGGGGTGTGGTCCTTCCCAGACGCTGCGTGAATACAGAATACCTTGTTCATCGGGCAGCACTTTTATAAATGAGATTTTTACATTTCTATACACTATATGAAACTATATTACCCTCCCTACTCAAGTTTTACTATAATTACATTTTATATACCCAATTACCATTTATGTACATTTTAAGGGAATCAATGATAATAATTAGTGTCCTAAAATAACTCTAACGCATCTTCCACACCCCACGTTTCTCTCTCCACATCCCCACGTATCACCCTCCCCCACGTATCACTCTAAATCTTTCTTACAACAACAACAACAACATACCCAGTAAAATCCCACTAGTGGGGTCTGGGGAGAGTAGAGTGTACGCAGACCTTACCCCTACCCCGAAAAGGGCAGAGAGGCTGTTTCCAGGAGACTCTCGACTCAACAGGAAAGGCAATAATATCAGAAAAGAAATAAGAGAAAAGACATGTAACAATAAAAGATACCAGAAAGAAAATAACCACAACAAATAAGTGAAAGGACAATAACACAAAACTATGCAAAACACCAATGTGAATACAACAAAGACCGCTAACAAACCTAACGAAACTCTAACAGACTACCCGGTACAAAGAGGGAAGAACTCTCGACTACCCCCTAGCCTACCACCCTAATGCTCGACCTCCACATATTCCTATCAAGAGCCATGTCCTCGGAAATCTGAAGTCGCGCCATGTCCTGCCTGATCACCTCGCCCCAAGACTTCCTAGGCCGGCCTCTGCCTCTTCTCGAACCTGCCAAAGTCAACCGCTCACACCTCCTAACCGGTGCATCTAGGCTTCTCCTCCACACGTGTCCGAACCATCTAAGCCGCGCTTCCCGCATCTTGTCGTCCACGGGAGCCACGCCCACCCTCTCCCGAATATCTTCATTCCGAATCTTATCCAGCCTAGTGTGCCCGCACATCCATCTCAACATCCTCATTTCTGCTACTTTCATCTTCTGGATATGTGAATTCTTGATTGGCCAACACTCGGCTCCATACAACATGGCCGGTCTAATCACCGCTTTATAGAACTTACCTTTGAGTTTCGGTGGCACCTTCTTGTCACACAGGACTCCAGACGCTAACCTCCATTTCATCCACCCCACCCCTATACGGTGCGTAACATCCCCATCGATCTCCCCATCTCCCTGGATAATTGACCCTAAGTACTTAAAACTTTCTCTCTTGAGGATGACCTGTGAGTCAAGCCTAACTTCCACATCCGCTTCCCCCGTCACGTTGCTGAACTTACATTTCACATATTCTGTCTTAGTCCTACTCAACTTGAAACCTTTAGACTCTAGAGTCTGCCTCCATACCTCCAGTCTCCCATTAACGCCGCCTCGTGTCTCATCAATCAGAACTATATCATCAGCGAACAACATACACCATGGCACCTCTCCTTGGATATGGTATGTCAGTGCGTCCATCGCCATAGCAAATAAGAACGGGCTGAGCGCAGATCCTTGGTGTAATCCCATAACCACCGGAAAAGGCTCTGAGTCACCTCCCACAGTCCTAATCCGAGTCATAGCTCCATCATACATATCCTTTATCGCCCTAATGTAAGCCACCGACACACCTTTCACCTCCAGACACCTCCAAAGGACGTCCCTAAGGACCTTGTCATATGCCTTCTCTAGGTCAATAAACACCATATGCAAATCCCTCTTCCCATCCCTGTATAATTCCACCAACCTCCTGATAAGGTGGATAGCTTCCGTAGTAGAACGGCCCGGCACGAACCCGAAATGATTTTCCGATATAGACACCGCCCTCCTTATCCTCATTTCCACCATCCTCTCCCAGACTTTCATGGTATGACTTAGTAACTTGATACCCCTATAGTTGTTACAATTCTGGATATCCCCTTTGTTCTTGTACACTGGAACCATTGTACTCCACCGCCACTCATCAGGCATCCTCTTTGTCTTGAAGATAACATTAAACAACTCAGTCAGCCACTCCAAGCCTGCCCTACCCGCATATCTCCAAAACTCTAAATCTTTCTTCACTTTCAAATTTAGTCGTCGTAAGAAAAAAAACATTTCATAATTCTCCATGGTTTTTAGCTTCTTTTTTCTTTTGTCTCATAACAGTTGTGAACTTTAGGATTCCGATAAAGGTCCTCTGACCTCTGGCTCTGGTACAAGGAGACTGTTATTTAATACAATATTTTTGTTTGTTTTCTTTTTCACCGTTTTCTAGTTTAAGCACAAGCAAACAAACATTAAAAATTATAGATACAGCCTTAGTTTTTTTTTTCTTTAATTAGTTCATTCCGACAGACACCTTTCTAATTTAAAAATAACATAACTTGATAACTTGAACTTTGCATCTTATTATATAATTCACCCCAAGTAAATTATTTGTTTGAATTAGGTGTTATTCCAACGAAGTGGGAATTCTTTCTACGTCTCTCTCTATCTCTCAATCCCTAATTTCAGTAAAAGTAAAGTAAAGGAAAAGAGAGCAGCAATTCCACCATTGACAGCCATTAAAAAACTTTGAAGCTTCGAATTCGAATTTGGATTTTGAAAAATCATTATTTTTTTGGATTGGGTGTTGTTGCAAACAGTTGGGAATATAGTTTGGAGTTTATATCTCAATTTTGAGGATGTTTCGGTGAAGATTACACTTGATTTTGGCCGAATTTCAGATTGAAATTCGAAGAAGAAGAAGAAGACATGATATACGTTATATTTACGAAATTGTAGTAAAATTATAGAAAAATTATATTATGTTGTTAATATATATATATATATATATATATATATATATATATATATATATATATATATATATATGTATGTATGATATTGTAGTTGTATATAACTGAGTAGAAATAATGTAAGAAAATTGTAGATAACTTGTAGATAAATTGTATCATATATAATTAGTTTTATGAAATTTGTTTTTACCATGTATAAATCAGATACAAAATATACAAAGGACGTATTGTATAAATTTTGTATAAAATTTGCATCTAAGTTGTACGATATTGTAGTTGTATATAACTGAGTAGAAATAATGTATTAAAATTGTAGATAAGTTGTAGATAAATTGTATAATAGATAAGTTCGGTTCGGCCGGTTATTTTATAAAATTAGTACCATACCAATTTTTTGGTTATTCTATTATGTATAATCAAAATTAGACTTTTCGAAACCGTCCCAATCATGTCGGTTTCTCTTCGATATCGGTACGGATCGGTTAATTTTCAGTATTTTTTTAAATACTATGAAAAATTCACTAGTAGATAACATATGTTCTTTTATAGGACGTAACAAAACTCTCTAGACAATTTTACTGTTTAAAGGGTGATGAACTAAAAAAAGATGGCTAGAGTATAGATCCATCAACTATTCTACAACAGCGTAAAAGAAACCAAGTAAAGGCAAAGAAAATATAAATCACGTGAGTGGAAAGATATTAACCAAGCTAGGACTCAAGAATAAAGTCTATAGAAGATTAATAAAGATAAATCTAAATTATATGAAAGGAAACATATTCAATACATTGCAGTTTGCTACTCATAATCGCTAGAATATTTTGTGTCTTGCTAAGATACTTGAAATAACTTAGTTTAAGTAGAAGTAGCATAATAGGTTTTAGAAATTAGTATTTAGAGTTTAATTACTTGTTGGCTTGTAACGGTTTACATAATTCCAAGGCCCAAAGAAAAATTTAATGCATTATTATTTTTAAACTTACTATATAAATATATTTTTCACATGTAAAATTTATCGGTACGATTCGGTATTTTTTCGGTTTATTTTTATAAAATAAAAAACCTACCCTGATTATCGGTGTGGTTATAGTTTTATATAAAAACCTACGATTTTTTTAAAAGAAACCTAAAAATCGGTTCGGTGCGGTATGATTCGGTCGGTTTAGTCGGTTTTCGAATATCCATTGACACCCCTATAGTGAGTTTACTAGATAAATAATAATTTCTTATTTATATACTGGTGTTTGACCAAATAAAGTAATTTACCTTAACACTTATAATTGCCAAAGTGAGACTACCATATTATTTAATCAAAATACATCTTATTTTCAAGATGAAAAAAGGGATAAAAATTTACTAGCATTCAATGTTCATATTAAATCATATTAATATTGACAAATTGATTAAGCCACACTCTCTTCTATGTCTAACCTTACACTGCATAATTTGTTATGACTAGTTACAATTTGAATAAAAGAAAATAACCAAAATATAAAGACCTTCTGTATTTTATATGTTGGTCTCCTTTGTACATTTTTTTTAATGAAAATTACCATATAATTAAAATGACACTTGTAATAGACAATAAAACCAAAGCTCCCTTACATTAGGATTTAAAATTCAAGTATTTTCAATTCAGCAATTAATGACTCTGGGAGAATAGGTCGTTGAGAAGTCAAAATATTTGTTTTTCTTTTTTATGGTGTCAATTCATGTTTGTGTGACAACATTAGCGTGATTAATTGATGACAACATATTCTCAATTATTGGAAAATAACTCCTTTACACACAAAGCATATATAACCACGTGATAAAACGAATTAATTAAATTTATTCATATCTTATTCTATAATATTATAACATAATTACAAATTGCCAGATCACATACATCTATTTAAGTCCGCTTGCTGCTTTTTCCAGAGAAAATAGATTTGATTTGACCCCTAAAGTATTTTTATGTTACTAATCGACAATTAATTAAGTGTGGGACACTAACTACTTTTACAACATTACTTTTTAATTATTTATAAATATCTAAGAGGCGGGTAAGCAACTGATAATCAAATATTTGTGAAAAACGTTGGTAATATATGTTGAGTTTGTTATTTAATAAATAATAACAAAAGATGTGTGAATGGAAAATGGTGGGAAAAGAAATGGAGGGATAACCCGCGACTCGGTCCGGTTTAGCCCGTTTTTCTTTCCCGGATTAATTTAAATTCGTTTTAAATTTTCCCATGACTATTCTGAAAGGTTGCAAACCTCTTCATAGGGTCACACCCGTTCCAACAGCCATGATTGTTCTGAAAGGTTGCAAACCTCTTCAGAGGGTCACACCTGTTTCAACAATCATGACTATTCTGAAAGGTTGCAAACCTCTTCAGAAACATCACCAAGTTGGCTATAAATAGGCCTTCAAATCCCAGAATATTTACTTACGAAATTTTCTGATTATCTTCTTCTTCTTCTGCACTAAAATTCCAGTGTGTTTTGCTGCCATCGAGTGGTTCGCTGATCATCGGCGTTTTTGGTACCAACACTCCAGTGAGTTAAATCTTTCTATCCTGGGAGGATATATTCCATAACCTCGGGTACTTGAGGGGAATAATTTCCTTAAGGACACACTGTATATTCAGTGGGCTCGATTTGTTCCTTCAACGTTTCAAAAATTATTTTGAAGTTCGAATATTATTTTTTCAGAATTGTTTCTACTAACTTTCTGTTTTATTTTTCAGAAAGATTACTGTTTTATTTACTTACAACAATACAGATAAATAACAATATACACATTATTTATAGGTTGCTTCGAGAGATTAGAGCAGAAAATAACATAGAAAGGAGATACCAGATATCCTTGGTCATTTTTTTAATTAGAAGTCAAGGAATATAGATAAGTAGTTTATACCATATGATATCGTAATATTATTTATTTGGCACATTAAAGTTTCTCCTTTATCTTTTTTTTCCAAAATTTGCTATAGTGTAAAACACAAGTTAGATGATCTTTTGATTAATTAACTCCAATCAAGAAGTAATTAGGAGCAGAACTCACTAAACAGGATCATTTATATTGATTCATTTATATTCTTCATAAATTTCAACGAAAAATGATTCTCATTGTATCATGATGGTCGGTGCCTCGAATGAATTAACTCTCTCTTTTATTTTTCATTTATATTCTATTCTTTTTCTTAACTTCTTTTTAATGACAGAAGAGTGATCTTCTTAGTGAGCCCACAATATTAGGGAAAATTATGTCCTAGAACACATGCGGCTACCTCTCATAAATCGACTGCTGGCTAATATAAAGAAGATAAATTCCGGTATTAGAAGGGGAGCCTTGAAACAATAGTAAAATTGTTTTGTGCACGGGGTTCGAGCTGTAGAAGTAACGTTTAATGTTGCAATAGGTCAGGTTGTTTACATTATACCTCTTGGGATGTGGTCTTTTCCAGACGCTGCGTGAACACGGGATGCCTTATTCATCGACCTGCGCTTTTATAAAATATGGTACTTACTACTAGAAATTCGGTCAAAACAGACTGCGGTCAACCTCGATCGGTCAAAAAATCAGCCGAAAAACCGACCGAAGCCGGTCGGTTTTCTAAAAATATTTCATTTTTAAATTTTCTTTTTACGAAACCGACCAACTATGGCCGGTTTATTGGCGCAGAAATGCATAAAATTATTTTTGCATCCCGCAAAATTTATTGTTCAAGAAACCGACCAAAGTTGGTCGGTTTTTCATTTAAAATAAATCAAAATCAGTATTCAAAAAACCGACCGATTTCGGCCAGTCATTTTAAAAACCGAATTATTTCGGTCCGTAATTAGTTTTTAATAATACCGACCGACATCGTTCGGTTATTTTCGCGCGAAAATGCAATTATAGAGTATAAATGAAATAAAAGATAGTCTTAAAATAAAATACAAAAATGGTCTAGTGGTTGTGACGACCCAAAGGGGTCATCACCGGACTTCTTTCTATTTCCGTGCTTCCGAGGCCTTGAAAACCTCGCTTTTAGTTACCTCGATTTACGTGTGCAGTCCGGGCGCGAAGCCGGAAAGCTTTTATGTTGAAATATGTGAACTTTGTGAAAAATTTGAAGAATTTTGATATTAATATTGCTAAAGTTGACTTTGGTCAACATTTTTGGTAAACGGACCCGGACCCGTGATTTGGCGGTCCCGGAGGTCCGTAGAAAAATATGAGACTCGGGCATATGCCCGGAGTCGAATTTCGAGGTCGAGAGCCCGAGAAATGAATTTTTCTGTGAAATTGTTTTTCTGAAATTCGTAAGGAAAATGGAAATAAAAATTGATTAAAAGACCATGGTATCGGGCTCGTATTTTGGTTCCGACGCCCGGTACAAGTCTTAAATAGGTGTTAAGCGCTTTCTGTAAAGTTTGGTCGAAATCGGATGTCATTTGACGTGTTTCGGACCTAAATATCTAAAGTTAGAAGTTTAAGAAGTTTGAAATGAAAATGATGATTTTGAGGCTTGATCCATGGATTTTGATGTTATTTTGGCGATTTGATCGCTCGAGTAAGTTCGTAGGATGTTATTGAGTTAGTGTGTGTGATTGGTTAGGAGCCCCGAGGGCTCGGGAGTGAATTGGAGGTGGTTCGGGGTGATTTTACACTTAGAAATATAGCAGGTTTTCCTTCAGCTGTTGCAGGCCAGGTTTGTTCTTCGCGTTCGCGGTCGCCCTTACGCGATCGCGATGCTGGCCGGGTCCCCTTCTTTGCATTCGCGAACCTATTCCCGCGTTCGCGTAGCTTTAGTTCCACCTTCTTCGCGTTCGCGAACTAATTCATGCGTTCGCGTAGTTAATTTCCCTGGACCCCCCCAGTCTTTCTCTTCGCGTTCGCAGCCTCCTCATCGCGAACGCGATGGTCTGTTGAATTAACCCTTCGCGAACGCAGCTCCTTTCCCGCAAACGCGAAGGGCATTTTTGCCCAGTTAATTTTAAAAGCTCAAAACAGACCCATTACGGGATTTTTCCCATTTCTTCATAAAACTTGTCTTCTCCAAGCTCTAGGGGCGATTTTTGAAGCTCTTCTTCACCAAAGTCTTTGGGTAAGTAATTTCCCACCTAATTCCTTCACTCTTCTTCATTAATTACTGAATTCCTAGACCTAAATTATGAAATCAAAGTAGAAATTAAGGGTTTTGGGTAGAGCTAGGGTTTTGGGGATTTTGGGTGATTCAACCTCAATTTGGGGTCGAACTTGAAATAAATTGTATGTTTGAAGTCGTGGGGTTATGGGTGATTGGGTTTTGGTCCGAGCCTCGTGTTTGGACCATGTGGGACCGGTGAACGAATTTTGGTGTTTTTGGAAGAATGATGGGAATTTCGTTTCTAGGCTATGAGATTATGTTTTTGAGCCCTTATTGAGATTATTGAACTAATTATGACTAGATACCATTGTTTCGGAGTCGGATTATAGAGGAAAGGCGGTATTTGAGGGTTGATTGCTATTCTTTGGACCGAGGTAAGTGTTTGTTCTAACTTTGGCTTGAGGGAATAGGATTAGGATGTTATTTGCTACTTGCTAAATGTGGAGTATGGTGTATAGACATGGTGACGGTTATCTATGCACCGGAGTCTAACATGACCGTGAGTCTTAATTGCTTGTAATTCGAATGATGTGACACAATTTCCCTGTTTACTCGATAAATTTCATATAATGTGAACGGTTGAGGAAGAATTGTGATTGGTATATTTTGGAGCGTTGGCTCGAACAAGAATGTGATAGTGGAGAAAGAAGTGATTTAAAAGAGGATGTGTTATGATTATTCCCTTGCCGGGACGTGTAGACTATTATTATGTACTCTCCCTAGCCGGGATATTTGGGCTGTTAGTTGTACCCTTGCCGGGTTAAAGTGTTATGTTGCCGAATTTCCCTAATGGGGCCTTCTTTACAAAGTCAGATATTTTGAACTATAGTATGGGATCGTGTGGCACGCCGTCCACTTATATACTATAATATGGGATCGTGTGGCACGCCGTCCACTTATATATTATGAAATGGGAACGTGTGGCACGCCGACCACTATATATGTTATGAAATGGGATCGTGTGGCACGCCGACCACTTATGTATTATAATATGGGATCGTGTGGCACGCCGTCCACTATATATATATATCATGGAAGCCCGGAGTAGTTCTGATGTTATTTCTAATAATTCGTCTTCATTTGTTATCCCCGAGCATGCCCCCTTCCCAGCTTTACTTGATATCTTCTGTTATTATTTCCGTTGCTCTTGTTTATGTATATATATATGTACCGGTTGTTTTTGGTAGGTCCTGTCTAGCCTCGTCACTACTTTGTCGGGGTTAAGCCAGGCACTTACCAGCATATGGGGTCGGTTGTGCTGATGCTACACTCTGTGCATTTTTGTGCACAGATCAGGGAGCAGCTTTTGGACCGCAGCAGTAGGATTTTCGGGAGCTATCTTCAGTCCAGGGACTCACGAGGTAGCCTAGCGGGCGTTCGCAGGCCAAAGTCCCTTCTATGTTTTAGTTTGTTTACCTTGTATCGAACAAACACTATGTATTTCCTTTCAGACTTGTTTTTAGCATTCTATAGTAGTCCGTGAGCTAGTGACACCAGACTCTAGGTAGAGCTATGTTTCAAACTTCCGTATTTTTGATTTTCAGTTGTATTAATCTAATATTTTCCGCTTATTTATTGTTCTCGTTTATTGTATTGTTTGAATGAAATCAGTAAAAAAATGTTTTAAGTGTTTGGCTTGCCTAGCTCCGATGGTAGGCGCCATCATGACTCCCGATGGTGGGAAATCCGGGTCGTGACAAGTTGGTATCAGAGCACTAGGTTACATAGGTCTCACAACTCACGGACAACCTCGGTAGAGTCTGAGGGATCGGTACGGAGACGTCTGTATTTATCCCCCAGAGGCTACAGAGTTAGGAAAAGTTTCACTTTTGTTCTTTCGTGTCGTGCGATTCTGTTTCTCAAATACTGATTGTCTTTCTACTCTGTTCTTTCGCAAATGGCGAGAACACGTGCTTCCTCTTCCACCGTGCAGCACCTCGAGCCCCCAGCAGCAGCTCCTGCGAGGGGCAGAGGCCGAGGCTGTGCCAGAGGCCGAGGCCGGGGCAGAGCTCATCCCCGAGCGGCAGTTCCAGAGGTGGAGCCTCATGTTTATTATGATGAGGAGGCTCCAGCCCCAGCAGCTCCGGTGGGCCCAGCTCAGGTCCCGGAGGGGTTCATAGCCAACCCAGTTCTTCAGGACGCTCTGGTCCGATTGGTAGGCTTTGTGTAGAGCGTCACTAGAGCGGGTTTGCTTCCAGTAGCCCCAGCCACTTCTCAGGCTGGAGGAGGGGTTCAGACTCCTGCTACACGTACTCCGGAGCAGGTTGCTCCCCAGGCTCAGGTTCCAGTGGTTCAGCCAGCGGTGGCAGTTCAGCCGGGTATTGTGACTCAGACCGGCGATGGAGCGGCTATGTCCTCAGATGCTTTGTGGAGGCTTGATAGGTTCTCCAAGCTCTTCACCACCACATTCAGCGGTGCTTCATCAGAGGATCCTTAGGATTTCTTATTCAGCTGCCATGAGATCCTTAGGACTATGGGTATTGTGGAGACCAATGGGGTCGACTTCATCACTTTCCGGCTTGCAGGATCCGCCAAGACTTGGTGGAGGGACTATTGCCTATCTAGATCAGTAGGGTCTCCAGCATTGACATGGGATCAGTTCGCGGAGTTGTTTTTGGAGAAGTTTCTCCAAGTTACTCAGCGGGAGGCACTACGCAGGCAGTTCGAGCGCCTCCAGCAGGGCTCTATGACAATCACACAGTATGAGACTCGGTTCATTGATCTGGCACGCTATGCTGTTGTTATACTCCCCACAGAGAGAGAGACTGTGCGGAGGTTTATTGATGGATTGATTCAGCCGATCCGTCTCCAGATGGCTATGGGAACTGGTAGTGAGATTTCTTTTCAGGAGTCGGCCAATGCGGCCCGCAGAGTTGAGATGACTCTTGCACGGGGAGGCGATCATGGGTCAGATAAGAGACCCCGTCATGCAGGTAGATTCAGTGGTACCTCGTCTGGAGGTGGGGATTTTTATGGTAGAGGCTATCCTCCGAGACCCTTCCAGTAAGCCCTACAGGTCTCACATGGTACTTCAGGTGGTCGTGGCTCTCAGCCGCAGTCTTCTGACCAGCAGCTTTTCAGTTCACCATCAGCACCTATCAGCGCACCACCACTCCGTTATTCTCAGCAGCCGAGGGCTTGTTATACGTGTGGCGACACGAGGCGATATTGCCAGGTATTGCCCTCGAGCTTCTGCAGCTCTCAGCAGCAGGGGTCCTCGGTCCCTATGATTCAGGCATCAGGTGATCCCCAGGCCCGCCCNCGCCACGCGTACGAGGTCGGGGGGTAGGACGGGTCGACGTAGAACGG
>NC_031995.1:1764515-1768724 GCF_001879085.1 Nicotiana attenuata | reverse complement strand
AGCACATGGGGTCGGTTGTGCTGATGCTACACTCTGTGCATTTTTGTGCACAGATCAGGGAGCAGCTTTTGGACCGCAGCAGTAGGATTTTCGGGAGCTATCTTCAGTCCAGGGACTCACGAGGTAGCCTAGCAGGCGTTCGCAGGCCGAAGTCACTTCTATGTTTTAGTTTGTTTACCTTGTATCGAACAAACACTATGTATTTCCTTTCAGACTTGTTTTTAGCATTCTATAGTAGTCCGTGAGCTAGTGACACCAGACGCTGGGTAGAACTATGTTTCAAACTTCCGCATTTTTGGTTTTCAGTTGTATTAATCTAAAATCTTTCGCTTATTTATTGTTCTCGTTTATTGTATTGTTTGAATGAAATCAGTAAAAAAATATTTTAAATGTTTGGCTTGCCTAGCTCCGATAGTAGGCGCCATCACGACTCCCGATGGTGGGAAATTCGGGTCGTGACAGTGGTAGAATTGTATCCTGCCACAATACAGACCTCAGGTTGATTCCCAGATAGTGCATTTTTTTAATTACATAATTAAAAATACCTGCCGACTTCGGTTGGTTTTTCGACAATTTGTTCTTTTTTGGAATTTAATTGACCAGCCGAAGTCGGTCGAAAAATGCTGACCGAAGTCGATCAGTTGGCTCTACTGACCATACCATTACCGACCGGCACGAATCGGCCGGTTTTCGATCGATTTTTGCTAATTATCGGCCATTTCCCCTTTTTTAGCAGTGACTTATTCTTTTGAGATTGTCCATTTTATTGACCTATTTTACAAGAAAGCTCAAAATCAAAGTAAATGGTGCAATAAAGTATTGAAAGACATGGATATGATTAAAGATATCATTTTCAAAATTATACTTTAATCGGCATACATCGTATTTACCAGGTGAAAAAGGAAACGTATTAGAAGTACCTTTACGGATGAATGTACAACAACAGTATATTCAGTAAAATTCTACTAGTAGGGTCTGGACCTTTACGGATGAATGTATCGTTGATATTTGAATAGTCAATGCTATCAGTAGTGAGTTTACTAGATAGATAATAATTGCTTATTTATACTGGTGTTTGATCAAATAAAGTAAATTACCTTAACAATTATAATTGCCAAAGTGAGACTACCATAGTATTTAACCAAAAGGCGCGTCTTATTTGCAAGATAAAAAAAAGGGATAAAAACTTACTAGCATTCAATGTTCATATTAAATTATATTAATATTGACAAATTGATTAGAGCCGAAGGTATTTCACCAACTATTAGCCCGTTTGGCCAAGCTGCAAAAATCAGCTTATTTTGAGAAGTACTTTTTTTCAAAAGTAATTTTGATGAGAAACAATTTGTGTTTGGCTAATTAATTTGAAAAGCACTTCTGAGCAGCAATTAGTGTTTGTCCAAGCTTTAAAAAATTGCTTCTAAATGTATTTTTCTCAAAAGTGGTTTTCAAAAAATTGTTTTTAGAGAGAAGCTACTTTTTCTGCTTCTCCAAAACTGCTTCTACTTTTTCTGCTTTTCCAAAACTACTTGTAATAATAGACAATAATTCAAAGCTCCCTTACATTAGGTTTTAAAATTCATGTATTTTCAATTCAGCAATTAATGACTATGGGAAGAATTGGTCGTTGAGAAGTCAAAATATTTGTTTATTTATGGTGTCAATTCATGTTTGTGTGACAACATTAGCATGATTAATTGAAGACAACATATACTCCATTATTGGAAAATAACTCATTTACACACAATGCACATATAATCATGTGATAAAATGAATTAATTAAATTGAGTCATATCTTATTCTATAATATTATAATTACAAATTGCCAGATCACATAAGTCATACTTGTAGTAAAGTCCGGTTGCTGCTTTTTCCAGAGAAAATAGATTTGATTTGACCCCTAAAGTATTTTTATGTTACTAATCGACGACTGATTTTATTTGGTGCCTCACACTTTTTTTATCTCACATATTTGTGGACACATATCTTACATATTTGGGTCTATAAAATTCTGGGACCACACAGTTATAAAATAAAAAAAGACCTCACACAACTAATTTTAATTGTGTGCCTAATCGACAATTAATTAAGTGTGGGACACTAACTACTACTACAACATTACTTTTTAATTATTTATAAATATCTAAGGCGGGTAAGCAACTGATAATCAAATAATTGTGAAAAACGTCGGTAATATACACATTATTTATAGGTTGCTTCGAGAGATTAGAGCGGGAAATAACATAGAAAGGAGATACCAGATATCCTTGGTCATTTTTTTAATTAGAAGTCAAGGAATATAGATAAGTAGTTTATACCATATGATATCGACATATCGTAATACTAGCATCTACGAACGTGCGTTGCACGCTAATAATTGCATGTGATGATTTAAACATTTATTTATACAAAAGAACAAAAAATTTAATTAATGACAGAAATTTTATGTATAATAATACAACAATCGTCTAAATGCCGAAAAATATTATTACATTAGCATAATACATAAATTTAAAATTAAAGGACATCATAAAAAATTACACAAATGATCGATTTTGTCATGTTAGTTGCATAATTATGTATTATAGTTTAAAAGTATTTAATGTCGTGGTATCTTAACGAACACTTCTTCGTGGACAAATTTTTTTGTGTATGTTTTCTCCTAATGCTTTGGCTACTCTGCCTTTATCAGAACTCTTGTTGTCGATCTTGATATTTCTCTCGAAAGTAAAACATACAGTTGTTCGTGCAAGAAAATATATTGCGATAAATATAGTTCCGTATTTAGGTTGTTTGTCCTTGTGGTTTATTTATTATATTTGCAAAATATAAACATACTAAAAATTATTTTCACACAAATTTAAAAGGATATCCTTAGTTTCGGAAGACGAAAGTTGAATTCAGGGATAAGAATATACTTAAAAGCACATTAACCAGTATCATAGTTTTTGCATGTATGACGTTATTGTCAAAACTTCTATATACTATCTGTGTGCTATTACATAAACGATTCGGCGTATCTAAGTTTTTCAGTAGCATGACGGGCATATTTTTCTTCAAATTTAACCTATATACAATGGAAGATCAATTTTTACTTAGTTTATTATATAAACGGTGACACTAATACACGTAAGAAATAATAAACTTGACAACAAATATGTATGGTAGAAGACCATTTGATATTAAAGTATTTAAGTATCCTTCTTGGTAATAATTATTGATATCATTTTCAGCTGAGTCAAAAATAGAAAAATATTTTGTTTTTACTATAAAATTTGGCAGTCGGTCTTTTATTTAGTTGATCAATATATTCATTCCTGCAAGCTAAGATATCTTTTTATTTCTATCATGCAACTTGCACAAATTAGGTTTTAATCTAATGGTAGAAATATTTCTCATATTAAATGCACTACTATTATCATTGAAATTGATAATCAAATGTACAGAAAGAACAAAATCATCTTTTATTGGATGCTCTTCTTCGTTTCTGACACGAAGCAAGAAGACACTAAATATTGGATCTGTTCTTACTTTATATTTCTTGTTAGTTGAATCTTTTTCATTTGAGGCTAGAAGTATAACTTTGGCAAGCTAGCTTTTACAGTCTCTGCTTTTGTCGATTTTGGAACTACTGGTAGTACTTGACATAAATCATATCCCAAATCATTAATTTTCCACCAAACGGTTCATTAATATCCAATACATCTCTAAAACTCCGAGCAATTATTTCGATCGTTTGACACTTAGCCATAACTGCTTCATTCCATATTATCAATTTTGCCTTCCTTATAAATTTAGCATTATTGCTCTACTTTGATACATTTGTGATGGTTATTTAAGTTGTTTGAAAAGGTATATCAAATCTAAAGTGGGTTGCTTCACAATAAAATCATTATTGGTACACCACTTGCTATTATTGCTAACAGTGTCATGTCTCTCGGTATGATATTTGCAAGTAATGCATGACATGAAAAAATTATTTCAATTTCGCTAAAGGCATCTACAAAGAATAGTCCGGTTATAGCAGAGTCGACTCTTTATAATATAGTCTTGAAAGCTTGTTCTTGTTTAGGATTTATCTTTGATTGTGCTTCCTCAGACACTTGTATAACATTTTGATTCTTAATAATATACCAACCTTTTTACTTTGTGTTCTAATGCTCTTTTTATGGAATAAAATTATGTACCCTAAGATTTTTTTTTTTAATT
>NC_031995.1:1760639-1764363 GCF_001879085.1 Nicotiana attenuata | reverse complement strand
CCCTGATGACCTCGGCCGGAAGATGACCCACGATACTCAGAGCGAGCTGACTGACGGAGGCCTAAATGAACGACCTCTGCTCTGCTGGAACTGACCCCTAGATGGAGCACCACTAAAGCTACCAGAACCTCGAGGCCTCTTGACCTCCCTCTCCTCTCTGTCCTGACGGCGAGCCATCTCAATATCACGAGCAATATCAACTGCATCCTCAAAGGAAATACCAGAACTCTCTCTCGAGTCATCAGAACACGGAGGTGATAGTTAAGTCCATCTACAAACCTCTTGATTCTCTCTCTGTCGGTCGGAACTATCCACGAGGCATGACGGGCCAACTCAGAAAATCTCGCCTCATACTGGGTCACAGTCATGTCTCCCTGTCGAAGCCACTCGAACTGCCTGCGCAGCTCCTCTCTCTGAGACTGTGGTACCCACTTCTCCATAAAGATAGTGGAGAACTCCTGCCATGAAAAATGCGCTGCACCTGCCGGCCTACGCCGCTCATACGACTCCCACCATGTAAAGGCAGCCCTAGTGAACTGAAATGCGGTGAATGCTACCCCGCTGGTCTCCAAAATCCCTGCTGTCCGAAGCATACGCTGACACTTGTCCAGAAATCCCTGGGCATCCTCGCCCTGAGCACCACTGAAAAATGGAGGCTGGAGCCTACTGAACCTCTCAAGACGACGCTGCTCATCGTCTGGCATAACTGGGACTACAAAGTCCTGAACTGGTGCGACTGGTGCAACTGGTGCTGCTGGTGCAACCGGCTGAGCTGGAGCTGCTCCCGGTGTCTGTAAACCCTGCATAACCTGCTCCGGTGTGTGAGCGGCGGGGGTCTGACTGCCTCCCCCGGCCTGAGAGGTAGCCGCTGTAGCAGTGGATGAAACTACCTGGGCTAGGCCAGTGCAAACTGATAGTATCTGAGCCAAGGTCTCCTGGAGACCCGGAATCACAATGGGCACTGCCGGAATGTCTGCAGCTGGGGCCTGATCCTGAGCCGGAGCAACTGGTGGAGCAACAGGTGCTGCCCTCGCGGCTCTGCCCCTACCACGACCACGACCGCGCCCACGACCTCTAGTGCCCTCAGTAGGTGGTACCGGCGGTCGTCCGCCTCGTCCTGTAGCGCGGGTCCTCGCCATCTGTGAGAGGATAGAACACAGAAGTTTAGTTCTTGGATTCAACAAAGTCGCACGACAAGGATTTCAAGAATGTGAAGTTTTCCTAAAGGTTCCGCAGCCTCTCGAGGATAAATACAGACGTCTCCGTATCGATCCGCGAGACTCTACTAAACCTGCTCATGACTCGTGAGACCTAGTAACCTAGGCTCTGATACCAACTTGTCACGACCCAATTCCCACCCGGTCGTGATGGCGCCTCTCGTGAAGACAAGGCCAGCCAACAGAACAATCAACACTGCTTTTGACAATTTCTTAACATAATAGGTTTAAACCATAGATACTGATTAATCATAAGTACGCAAATAAATGTAACATAACGGGGAAAAACCATCCCAAACTCAGCCCGATGATCGGGGTGTCACAAGTCACGAGCTACTACAGAGTTGATGAAAATACTACAAGTCTGGAAACATAGTCTGAAGATGAATAAAATATGCAGAAGGTAAGGAAGTAACGGGGCTGTGGACGTCGACAGCTACCTCGTCCCTCCTAGTCCGCCTGGTCTGGAAGGAAATCAGCGCTCAGGTACGAACTCAGCTGTGCCTGTCTCTGCACACATGGTGCAGGAAGTAATGTGAGTACTCCGACCCAGTGAGTAATAAAAATAAATAACGACTGAGAACATAAAATCCCACGAGGGCACAAATAATGCTATCTCAATCAGCAACATCAGAAAAAAAAACCAGTAGAAACCAGTGAAATATAGTAAGGAAATCCTTTGAAAACAATTAAAAAAAAATCAATCATACTCAACCAGTAAGTCAGCCATTGTTACCTGACCAAACGCGTGTTACAGTGCCATTGTTACCACTGGTCAGACATTGTTACCTGACTGGTCAGTCATTGTTACCTGACCAAACACGTATAACAGTGTCATTGTTACCACTGTTCAATATTTAATCACTCTAGATGGGTACCCGCGCTCACTGTGAGTGTGCAGACTCCGGAGGGGCTCCTAAAGTCCAAGCGCTATCAACAAGGCCTGAAAGCCTGAACAGTATCAATACGAGGCCTGAAAGCCTCCTCACCTCACTCATCATGCCCTCACATAAGGCCCTCGGCCTCAATCAGTCCAGAAATAGTCAACAGCCCCTCGGGCAACAGTAAAGCAATAATACTCAGCTCAAAAAATAGTTCAAATATCAGTTTAAAACTCCAAGTTTGAGTTAATATGGCTGAGTTCAAGAAACGGTGTAAATCACATGGACTGAGTTCAAATAATATTTCAAACAGTGAGGAAAACGGTGATGATAGTTCATAAAGAGTTCAAACAGTCGGCAATAAGCCCCAAATATGGCAATAAGCCCAAATCATAGTGAAAACAACAAGTCATTGCTAATACGCGGTAAAATATCATCCGGACTGGACCAAGTCACAGTCCTCAATAGTAAATGACCCCGCGCTCGTCATGGAACACGTGTCTCATCTCAACATAGCACCAAGTTGTGCAAATCCGGGGTGTCACACCTCCTTTTTATCTACTACACCCGCAAGGGTATAATAAAGGGAGTTATTTCCAACTTGAAGTGACAATCGGAACGGGATTTATTATTAATATTCATAGTCGCCACTTGGGAGATTAATGGTGTCCCAAGTCACCTGTTGAATCCCGATCCAAGGAAATTATGACTCTGTTAACAGTCAGCGAACCAGAAATCCGAGTAAGGAATTCTGTTAACCCGGGAGAAGGTGTTAGGCATTCCCGGGTTCCGTGGTTCTAGCACGGTCGCTCAACTGTTGTATTTGATTTTATCTGATTTCGAAATATGTTCTAGCTTATGTGCTTTTATTAGTAAACCGCTTTTACTTTTATTTTTATTTGATTTTTAAACGAATTGCAACGTCGTGAAAATGTGCGTCAAATCACGTCGCACCAGTGCACCCGTGATTGTTAGCACATTTCGACTTCGTTGAGATTTGGATTTGGGTCACATCAATGTGCACCCGAATTTAGGGAAGTAATATTATTAAAGTATGCGCCTAAAGCACCTACGCGTTTGGCTTTGCGAGGGCCATGAAATTTTGCTAAATGGCACGCCTCGGATTCTAATCATTTTGATATAAGCAATTAATGAGGGCCCCGCAATTTGTGTGTTCTATTTGGCGAGGCTCATCTCACTTTATTATTTAAAAGCCAACCTAAAGCAAACTAGGGTTTCTATTTAATTTGTCCCTAACAAAGTCTGATTAATTATTGTTAGTAAAACATCTTACTAAGACCTTTTAACAATTTTTCTTTCGGGCCTGAACTTGGCCCAACAAAAGAAATCTCAGCCAGCTTGGTGATTGGCCTGCACTTAGGCCTAAACGAGTGAGGAAAACGTCAATTGACACTGGGCCCCAAACGGATCCAGGCCCAGATATGACTTTAAAGGGAACAATCATGTTTTGGGCCTTCAACATGGCCCAGATTATTTTATCTTCAGCCTGTGCAGAACAAGCTCGACATTTCTCCATGACAATTGTGACTTATTAACTTGATTACCCAGGCAGATTGAACTAATTAACCAATGTATTTGAAATTGAATTAAACCATTAGAGAAAGA
>NC_031995.1:1751290-1760539 GCF_001879085.1 Nicotiana attenuata | reverse complement strand
ACCCGGCCGGTATACACCCCACAGAGGAAATTGGGCTGTGAGGTGAGTAACTATATTCAACAATCATTTTCCAACATCGTTCCTAAGCCCTACTAAGTAAAGGGGGATGTGTTCAGTCCCAAGCATCTTCGTCAATACTCCATCTGCCCCCCGCCGGGGGGTTAAGGGGGAGGATGTCAAAACCTTACCCAGAAAAAAAGTACATAGACCTGCTCACAAAGAGCTACAAGAGAACCAAAAACATTACATCAGAATATTTGATGTAAGGACGGGGAATCCTTTTGAACAACCCGTTATAATAGGAAAGCCTTATATCTTGAAATTAATTCATCAAGTTGATGATAAAATCCATGGGCGTTCCAGTGGACATTATGCACTGGGCACAGTATCAAAGATCTTTTAGATGCACATATTCCCCCGGGGGGGACGATTGGGGCGTGGACATAAGGGTCTTTATGACACAATCAATAATTCGCTTCATTTTCAATTAGGCCTTTCTCTAGCTTCTTTAGGGGTTTCCTTTACAACTCTTTCTCTCTCCTCAGTTGCTTCTTGAGCCAACAAGGAGCATTCCAAAAACTTGGAGATCCAACTACAAAAAGACAGGCAGCCTGATACAACATTGCCTTGGTATCTTTCTTTCGCCCTTATTTTCTTTCTTTTACTTTTATTGACATAGGGTACCAGAGAAATCTTTATTAATAGGAAGATTACAACTCCGAGACACCGAACTAGAGGCAAATAGAGCTTTTGCACATTTTCATTAATCCATGAACAGGATCTATACATCTCGATCGGAAAAGAATCAAGAGAAAAAGAAAGAATCGGAATTGATCGATAGATTTCTCGAAACAAACGAAAAGGAAAGGAAAGATGAAACATAAATCATGGATCAACTAAGCCCTCTCGGGGACTTTCTTAAAGAGGAACCTCATGTAAATACCATGGAATAAGGTTTGATCCTATTCATGGAGATTCCGTAACTATTCCAAAAAAGTCTAGTTCAGCCATAGAGGACTTGATACTTATCTTCGACAAACCTCAAGCGGGACGAGTCAATAGCAGATGCGGATTTTATTTAATAGCTGCGCTTACGCCTTCAACCCCGGCAATGTAAGTGATCAAGGGGTAGTAACTCATATCACGGGAGGAAACTTTGCGCAAAGTTCTATTACTATTAATGGGTGGCTCCGCGATTTCTTATGGGCACAGGCATCCCAGGTAATTCGATTCATTAAGGGGCATAGCGGCACCCTCGCCCGGCGCCATTTTCGGACCTAGCAGCAGACGGGCGGGCCATGCCTAAATTCAGACCGGACCAGACTCTTCTTTGTTTGAGCTGCTCCCAGGCACGCAGACCGAAGATCTCACTTGTCCTGGACAAGTACATTTCGACCCCGTCGTAGTTCTCAATCATTTCGTGGCACAGGGCGTGGCCGAACCATCTACGATGGGGGGAGCTAATGCACAGGGAAGAAGCTTAGATAAAAGATCCAAGATAAAGTAATTTTATTACTATTTATTTATTATATAATTTCATAAATAGCATTAAATATATCCTTAAATTAAGGATTTGGTATAGTTGGCCGTAATAGTGTAGTGATTCTATCCCTCCCCTACGTTTTCTTTTTCCTTCCACCCCCAAAAAGCGAAGGCGGGAATTAATTACTAGTTAACAGAGTCAACCCTAAAATAGTTTGGCAAAATACCATCTAATAGAAAAATCAAATTCAATGAGGATTTGGTTCATCCGACACGTACACGTCATGGGCATCCCGCCTTTCTATGTTCTATAGACTTGTATGTAACTATTGAGAGTGAAGATATTCTACATAATGTGAATATTCCACCCAAAAGTTTGCGGGAAAGAATAGGGAAGGTTATTTCACTATATTTTTGACCAGGGACAGGGCCTATCACAAGAATATTTTTTTTATTGGGGCGATAGATCTGAAAAGATAAATTGCCAATCTTTTCTTTCATCTATTGAGGTCCTTATACTCATTATGCCTAGCATCGAATAGACTGGGTATTCACCTTATCAAGATCTCAAATCAATGATGGGGTTTGTTTGGCACCTCCTAAATGGGCGTCCAAATTGGACCGAACTCTTTGCCAGCTGCCTGTGATAGGAAAAAGAAAACTTGATCAGATAGTTCGTGCGGGGCATTTCCCACCTCGCCTTTGATCTTTCCCTTGCCGTGTAGGTAAAGCTAGAAGAGCCATTGAGGATGAGAACTTTCCCACGGTGGAGGAGATAGTTCCTCATAGTGAGAAAGTTAGGTCTGACTTCTCGAAAGCACCTGAAGATGATCTTGAGATTTCTGAGTCGGCGATGAAAGAGGCTGATCTAGCAGAGCTTAGGATTAAGTTTAACATTCCCGCTCGCATTGATTTAACTCCTGCAGAGCGGGATATGGCGCGTTCTACGCTTACCCTTTTCATGTTGGCTACACTCTTCCCATTCTCCCGCTGGCGGAGGAGTTCTGTCGTTACTATGGCGTGTGCCCGGCTCAACTTTCTCTATATATCTACATGCTTATTGGGATGCTTACTTAATATGCGAAACTGGCCAGGGTCGAGATCACGCTCCGACATCTGATGCATCTCTTCGCCCACAATTTCTATAGGGGGACGATGTTGAATCTTCGTCATCGAGGGGGCAAATTCTTGGTGGTGAAGATGGACGACAAGGCGAACAGCCAGTTCTGGCACAATTTCTTCTTTGTTAGAACCAAAGACGTGGTGGCTTGTCGGACGACTTTCCTTAGACTTGGAATTATACTCGTAAGCGTTTAACCTTTCTTCGTTAAAACATTTGCTTTGCTTGGTTCGGTCATAGACTCTGAACTCGGGTTCTCTTCTTATGCAGCGAAGACTACACCCCTTCATTTGGTCGGGGATATTTATAGTTGGGCTGGTCGAGTTCTCCCTCGCACCTTGGGAATTCATGGAGCTTTCTCAAGAAGTTTAGTCCTGCTCCTTCTTTAACCGGTGAGCCAGCTCGTTTTCTTTTGTTTTTTGGTCTCTTAGTCGCTTATTTCTTTGTTTGCTCCCGCTGATAGTGATAACCTTTTTTGGTGGTTCCTTTTTCAGGCCGGGGACCTTCGAAGAGGTCGAAGGCTCCCCTCCTTTATTCCGTAAGAGAAAAGCTGCCTTGTCACGACCCAATTTCCATACCCGGTCGTGATGGCGCCCAACACTAATGCTAGGCAAGCCCGACCAATTTAAATACTCTCAACCCAAATACGCAATCCGTTAACAAATAATAGGATTAAAATAGCAAATATCAAGGTTCCAATCCGAAACTAAATAAAATAGTATGGAAAATAATAACGAATATCCCAACATTCCCCAATAGATCTGGAGTCACGAGTCTAGAGCCTCTAGATGTAACAGAGTAATATATCCATAGTAATAAAGAAGTCTAGGATATGGAAAGACAAACGAAATAAAGGGGAGGAGTCGGGTCCTGCGGACGTCAGGCAGCTACCTCAACAACTCCTGAAAATAACTTCACGAAAAAAAGCAAACAGCTCCACTAAGTCTCCGAAGCACCTGAATCTGCACACATGGTGCAGGGAGTAAAGTGAGTACTTCCAACTCAGTGGTAATAAGAGTAAATAATAATTGAGAGGCAAGAAATCACGTAAGAGCACTCCATCATGCTATATAGGACAGTACAACCCTTTTTAGAAAACAGTAAGACCATGAAAAATCCTTTTACAAAATACCTGGCTCAGTTTAAAAACCACTTTTGAAGATATCCTTTTACAACAGTCAAGCAAATGAATGCGTATTCAGATAATGCAAGTCCGCACATAAGTCAGCCCCTCGGGCACAGCACTCCACTAACAATTAACACCAGGGCGTCTGGTAAACAGTGCAAGAAGTAGCATTAAATCCAATGAAATGAGAGTGCTGAATGTCATGACACGTAGTACAAACAGGAACCGATGCATGAATGCAATGCAATGCACATGACCGCTACGGCGCGCAGCCCGATCCATTTGGGTACCCGCGCTCACTGTGGGGGTTCAGACTCTGGAGGGGCTCCTACAGCCCAAGCGCAATATCAT
Source organism: Nicotiana attenuata (assembly GCF_001879085.1). Taxonomy (NCBI): domain Eukaryota; kingdom Viridiplantae; phylum Streptophyta; class Magnoliopsida; order Solanales; family Solanaceae; genus Nicotiana; species Nicotiana attenuata. The sequence goes on along the minus strand of NC_031995.1, from coordinate 1,756,460 downwards.
CATAGTATCACTGCGGCGTGCAACCCGATCCATCCTCAGTCCAGAACATGCAAATGAGCCACTCGGGCAATGTCAAGTAATAGCTTTTAACTCAAAACATCAGAAAAATGCAATTTAAGTCTTTAAACTTTAACCATATGACTGCACATTTCAAAACAGGGTTTAACTCAGGACTAAAATCATTTAATATGCTAAGTGTCATGAAAACAGTGATAATAATCCCTAAAGGATTCAAATAATCGGCACGAAGCCTAAAATATGGCAATCAACCCAAATCACGATAGCATCAAGTAGGTTTCAGTCAATTACGCAGTAAAATCAACAACCGGGACGGACCAAGTCGCAATCCCCAACGGTGCTCTACCCCACGCTCATACCTGGCGTGCAAGTCACCACAATACAGCACTATGATGTGCAAATCCGGGGTTTCAAACCCTCAGGATATCATTTACAAGTATTACTCACCTCGAACCGGTGAAATCCCTAGCTCGCGACGCCTTTGCCCCTCGAATCGGCCTCCACGCGCGTCGAATCTAACCAGAATCAGAGCGAATACATTATAATATGCCAAGGGAACAATACCCAATCGAAAACAATCGAAAATTAGCAAGAATCTCGAAACTAGCAAAACCCGAGCCCCGGGCCCGCTTCTCGAAAAATTACGAAATTTACATTACCGGATTCCTCGTCTCGCCACGAGTCCATACATACCAAGAACTCCCAAATCCAAGCTCAAATGACCTATCAAATCCCAATTTGAAATATCAAAATCCCAAACCCTAGTTCATCAATTTAAGGCTTAATTCCATGAATTTCTAGGTTAATTTCACATACTAATCATGTTTTAGGTTCAGAAATCTTACCTCCATTAATTACCCGTCGAAATCCCCCTTCAGTTCCGTCCAATAGCTCTCAAGCTCGCTTAAAAATGGTGGAAATAACATAGGCTTCGCGGAACAAAAATGAATATAAAACCCTTCTGGCTCCAGGGGTTTCCGCTTCTGCGGTCCCCACACCCGCTTCCGCGATACCGCTTCTGCGCTCATTTCCCGCTTCTGCGGAATTTCACTAAAAAACCAAGTCCGCTTCTGCAACGTATTCTCCGCTTTTGCGGAACTCCATCTATAGACCAAGATCGCTTCTGCGATCGCCCGTCCGCTTCTGCGGACTCGCTTCTGCGAAAAATGTTCCGCTTCTGCGGAACTACCCTACTCAGCTCTTGACCGCTTTTGCGACCACCATTACGCTTCTGCAGAACCGCTTCTGCGGTCCATTTCCGCAGAAGCGAAAATATCAGATACCAGCTATAACCTGCAATTCCTCAACTCCAATTTCATCCCGATAGCCATCCGGAATCACCCCGAGGCCCCTGGGTCCTCAACCAAAAGCACTAACATATCCCATAACATCATTCAAACTTGTTCCAATCCTCAAACACTTCAAACAACGCTAAAACCATCAAATCACATCGGATTCAAGCCTAAGTTTCTAAAAAAACTTCCGAATTACGCATTCGATCAAAAACCCGACCAAACGATGTCCGAATGACCTGAAATTTTACACACATATCCAAAATCACCTAACGGAGCTACAGCAACTCTCGGAATTTCATTCCCACCCTCGGATCAAAATCTCACCTATCAACCGGAATTCGCCAAAATACTAACTTCGCCAATTCAAGCCTAATTCTACACCGGACCTCCAAAATCAATTCCGATCGCACTCCTAAGTCACAAATCATTTCCCGAAGCTAACCGAATCACCGAAAATTACATCCGAGCCTTCTAACTCATAAGTCAACGTCCGGTTGACTTTTTCAACTTAGGCCTTCCTTAAAGAGACTAAGTGTCTCATTTCTTATCAAAACCAATCCAAATCAACTCTAACACACCACATACCGATAACGAAACATAAAGAAGCATAAAATGGGAGAAACGAAGCAGTAACACATGAGACGACGGGTCGGGTCGTCACATGCCTCCTCTTGGCATTTATTCCTTCTACAACCGAGGTCAGGCCTGCTTGCTAGTTTCCGTTCCCTGCTCGAATGCGGCTAGGTATGTTCGGTCTTTTGCCCCGTCTATCACTGACTCGGCGTCAACTTCTTCTCCGCATATGAATATTTTGACGCCGGGTCTTCCGGCTTCCCCTTTATACCGTCTGGTAGACGAGGAAGAGGAGTCTCCGTCGAGCGATGGGAATTTGATGCCCCGCAAAAGAAGGTTGGTGGACGTTGGAGATAGGCTCTCCCGTTTCGGAGATTCGACAGTGAAAAATTTTGTCATTCGTGAAATGGTGACCATAATACTCAAGGACGATGTCGGGCGGGCGTCCGACATTATGTCATCGGCGAAGGCCATAGAGGGCGTGCCTCTTCCCTTTGCGGCGGTGAGAGCCGAAGGGTCGGCCGCTGTGGCTTCTGATAATTTGTGGCCGGGTGGGCCGTCGACTTCGCAGCCAAAATAATTTAGAGCACCATAATTTAGAGCTATATAAAAAATTATAGCCAAAATAATTAATTTCAAACTATGTATTTTTATAGCCTTTTAGATGCCATGACTATTTATTTCAATTATATAAATCTTTATTATAAAGTCAAATTCAAAAAAAGATTAACTAAAACTTTATTTTTTTAAGCCAAATAAAAAAATTTAGCCTAAATAATGTAGTTCTATCCAAGTTTTATTATAAATTGTATTCGAAAAAAATTATCTAAAAAAGTAACATACTTATAAAGGTAAAAATATATTTTATTTTTCAAAAAAAAAATGACACATATACAGAAAAATCCACGTGGCAGGCAAGTGCACCCACATTCTTTACCACATTAGCGTCCAGGGGGGATAATGGCTCTTAAAAGGCCAAGTTGAGGAGGGTAATTAAGACCAAGAATAGTTTAAGGCTGTAACTAATAATCCGTGTCAAGTTTAAGGGGGTGGTAAGGTATTTTGCCATACAAACTAAAGAGCACCTCCTCACACTAAAATGTGATCAATATAATGGGCCTCAGCATATCTGAAATATACAGCTTTTGCCTGCAAAAGACCTTTATATTTTCGTGCTTTCTTTGAATTCTTAAACACTTCCAACTATTGGCGGATCTACATGGAACTAAATGGGTGCTTAAGCCCTCATTGTCTTTGACTATGATTAGTAGATTTACATAGCAATTATCAAATTTTTACGATAAGTATCGGGTGAGCACCCATCAATAAATTCATTTTTCCTCTTCTTTCAGAATTTTTATCGACGAGCACCCATGACTTTGAAATTCTGGATCCGTCACTGCTTCCAACCTGTTTATTATTTCTTTTTTAATATGTACAACTGCTAACCTTTACATTTGTTCCTCTAAAAATTTTCCAATTCCTAGCTTTCCAGGTGTGGTAGATGATTGCTTCCATAATAGCTACAGCTACTTCCTTCACAATTTAAATTGGTATTTTGTTTAACTTAGTTACGCAAAGATAACCAAATACGAGTCCGAAACTTAAATGATAATTTTTTGTACAAAAAGTACTTTTTTAATGTTTTAAAAAAAAGGTACATTAATGGGTATTTCGCAATTTTATACAGCGAATTGGCTTAACGGATTTTTTGCCGTTAAGGCATTTCGCAGTATAAAACTGCGAAATATTAAAAAAATAATTTTTTATGATATTTCGTAGTACAGTACTGCGAAATAGGCTGATTTTAGGCCCCACCAATAATTAACTGACATAACAATAATTCAAATACATAAAACGCAGTATAATACTGCGAATTACTTTGAAATATTGTACACCCCAAGGTCGGACTTGCCTTATTTATAGGCGCTTCAATTTTATAAAAATTCATTCAACACTTAAACTTCAAACATACGTTTATTCTCTCTTCTCCTTATCCATCAATTTTTTACAATGTCTGAAGTGCCAAAAGTAAGGGTTTCACTGTATTGGGGGGGTGAGATTGTGGTGGAGAATAACTCTGTGAGGTATAGCTCACCTCCATAGTGTCATGTTAAATTGCCGCTTAATATGGAGTACGATACATTGGTATCGTTGCTATGTAAAAAAATGAGTGAGCGGAGGCGTTCGGTTAGCCTTAAAGTAACCGGTAGATTTCCTTATTCAGTGACTCCGCAGGGGTTTGCTTATTATTCTGAGTTTAACATCGAGGATGATGAAACTCTTAGAGATTTTTTGCAGATTCCGGATGAATACAGGGAATTTATTGTAATAAAATTATTGGAAATGTACGTCAAGGTGGAAGACGTTCCTAGTAATGAGGGCGTGCATAGCAGGGATAACCCCCAGTAATCGGGTGGTTATTCTGGAGCAGCGTTTGCCGGACAGATTGGAGATGAAAGAGCTTGCCTTGATTTAAACTTGTCACCACAGGCGAATGAGCAGCCAGAAAATAATGTTTCCACTTTATATAATCAACAAGACGACTGGTAAACTTCAATTTTACTACGTTTTAGCGATTTTTTTTCATGTTTTAATTGGATTTGTATTAACACTCATATTTTTTATAGGGGGTACCGTCCGGATTTTAATTTTACAAGTTATGACCTCGCCCCTAGTTGGAATCTGCGTAGGTCTGGAGTATTGGACCACGGTGGTCCATCTGGGAGTTATCACCAACCTGAAAATATCCATCATGAAACGTCAAGACAATACGATTTGTAAGTAAAGTGATATAGCGATATCTAAAGTATTTTTCCTGAGTATTGGGTAACTTAGGTTTTTGTTCATTTTGTGCAGTGAAAATGAGCTTCTTGAAGCTCCTGGCCTCACACAGTTGCCCATAGACGACGTTTTTACTTGTGATTTGGCAGATGCGCAGAGTCAGGAGGATGATAGTGATTATGACAACAATGCGGATGAGTCTGGGGATGAGACACCCTTCCATGATGAGGGTGATGATGAGGAGGAGGAAATGAATGTTGAACCTGAGCTGACTAGGGAGCATGTTCCTCCACCTCCCGCTAGACCAAGAGTGTATGAGTCCCACGTGCCATTTCATGAGCGAAATATTCCCTACCTTGATAATTTGCCAAGCATGCCTAACGTTGTTGCCCTAAAAAGGGATGATGATGAATTACGGTCAGTGATGTGGGATGAATCTAGACCAGCTGTTCTTACAAAGGGCATGTATTTCCCCGATAAAGCTCGCCTAGTTAGGGTGT